>NC_085879.1:25636777-25649277 GCF_034702125.1 Engraulis encrasicolus
TGCAGGCAGAAGGCAGGGAGGGGGAAGAGAAAAAATCTATGGCTGCAAGCGAGGCGGGAGTCGGATCTGCCATTTCTTTAGGCTTATGTCAGTGGCATGTCCATGCCAGCTAGTCCAAACAGCGCAATCAACATTATTACAGCAGAATCTGGTATTTAAAGAGAAGAACACAGGGCTGCTAAACACAGGAAAGGATTGGAAATGGGAGGGTTGAGAGAGAGAGAGAGAGAGAGAGAGAGAGAGAGAGAGAGAAAGAAAGAAGAGAGAAGAGAACTGTGTGCATCTGCGTGTGACGGTGTATGCAGGTTTGGTTTGTCTTACACACATTAGACACATGCGTGTGTGTGTGTGTGTGTGTGTGTGTGTGTGTGTGTGTGTGTGTGTGTGTGTGTGTGTGTGTGTGTGTGTGTGTGTGTGTGTGTGTGTGTGTGTGTGTTAGGGTGTGTGTTAGGGTGTGTGTGTGTGTGTGTGTGTGTGTGTGTGTGTGTGTGTGTGTGTGTGTGTGTGTGTGTGTGTGTGTGTGTGTGTGTGTGTGTGTTAGGGTGGGGGTTGGGGGGTTTGGTTTGACTTACCGACCCATAGAGGTCGCCTCTGTCGTTCATCCCCAGGTACAGCCCGGCATCCACTCCACGAATACTGACCAGGCCCACTGCCAAACTGATGAATTCCAGAATACCTGAGATTGTTCAGACGGTTTTTTTTGGCATACAGAACAAGAAGAGAGACAGGAGACTTTAGTTCAGATTGCTGCCTCTTCTTCCCTCATAGGGGTGAGGGTGCCTATCTTAGTTTACAGTAGTTTGTACGTTTTGTTGATTTTATTTTTTAGTTGAGATGTCATGTACTGATTGGTGGGACGTTTTTCTGGCGCACAGAACAAGACAGACAGACAGCTCAGTTTTACCTGAGATTGTTGCCTTTACACACCCGTGCAGGGTGCATCTCAGTTTACAGTAGCTTGTAAGTTTTCCTGATTTTATTTTTTAGTTTAGATGTCATATTCTGACAGCTCTGTTTCTGTCTTGTATTTCTGAGTGGTGCATGTAGGCTATGCCCCGTGCTTCTTTGCACTCTGAATCAAGCAGAGAATTGAAGACACATTTATAAAGTAGGGCTACCCAAACTCAACAGGTGTTCAGTTGAAACATCACATCGCTCACGATGCGTCAAATAAGTGTTAAATATAGTTGTGCTTGTGTGTGTGTGTGTGTGTGTGTGTGTGTGTGTGTGTGTGTGTGTGTGTGTGTGTGTGTGGGAAACTCCTCAGGATTGTTTCAAATGTCTGCTATATCCTCCAATGACATGTTTATACACTGTGTAAAGCCCCCCATCATTAATTTATGACACAGGTTTAGTGTCCAGAGACCACAGACCACAGGGGAAGGTGGCTACTGCTTTCACATGTGACCTGGTGGTTGACCAGGGGAGAAGGCAAAGCTTTCTGATTGTTTTTGTTTTTGTTTTAACTGCGTCTTGGAGACAGTTTCCCTATAAATGGCGGTTCTGGGAAATTGAATGGCCGTGATTTGTGCTCGAGATCACGCTGGTAGACAGGCACTCCAGAATTAACAACACCTGCCGCTCCTCACCCCGGCCCTCACCCCTCACCCGTCCCCCTGCTTTGCCTTTGCAACGAGAAGTCAGGTGAGTGCTCTCATAAATAAGGAATGCTACCATGACTCCCATTCTTTCCTTGTCAATCCCACTGGGGTACAGTTGGACGAGGCGTAGGTTTCACAGGAATGACTCTGGCACGGCGTCAGATTGTGGAACGTTGTTTTTGTTATATTGTTTTCTTTAAATCTAAAGCGCCAAAAAAAGTAGGTTGACACGCGGGGAAAAGAAACGGCGCGAGCGCCCAGCCACCTGGAACAACTATTCCGAAGCGCGGCAATGCCAAAAGATGACACAGAAAATCCCAGCAACGCCTGCGAGCAGAAAGCGCGTGTTTCTCGTTCGTCTAATCAAAGACACTGGCTCTCTCTCTGCAACACATTGCAGACAAACGCTTTAAATTTCGCCCTGCATGGATGCCAGACACAAACTCGCAGACCACCCAATCCACTCAAGTGCCTGTTTTGGTTAAGGACCAAACACAAAAGCTCCTTGGATTCCAAAGTGGTCATGCCATGATTTAGAAATATTTTTTTATGTTCTCTTCGCGAACCTTACCTGTATTGACTCTAAAAGCATTCACTTTTTCATCGCTCCCATATATTCCCTATATGATATAGGCCTACTCAAAATCACAGACGGCTTAACATTGAATATACAATTAATATGGTATGACAGCCCAGTGTCCTTTGAATAAGTTTAAGCAAGAAAAAAAACACAGCTCAGCACTGCTCACTTGTTTACAACTGAGAGAGAAGACACCTGCGTCCTTCACTGCGCCTGTCAGCAGGCGCAGGGAGCTGCGGGGAAGCGAGTGTTCCACAGTGTGTGGGTGGGCGACACTGTAGCCTAGATCGTCCACCTTTGTATAAACTTACTACAAAAAAAACTAGGTAGTCAACAGGCTCCAGACAAAACGGCGTTCCAATATTGTCCTTAGAGACATTTGGGTTACAGTCGGACTGGACGCCTTGTGCGAACCTTCCTGTACTCCCCAGTGCGTCTTGTTCTCAAATTTCCCGGCGCTCTCCGCACCGACGGCGACGGGCAACAAGAAGCAAAAAAAAGCTCCTTTCATGCCTGTCCAATGTGTTAGCGACACTTTGTCTGACTGTCTCCTATGTAAATTCTGACCTCTACTTTTAAATGATTCATAGCCGTTGTTTCCAATGGCGGTGTAAAAAATACTCTACCTTACCAAACTCCTAAAAGCGATGAAGCAGAGTGTGCGTCAAAAGTGCGATGATTTATGGACAAACGTGGTGGGTTCAATGATGTGCTCTCACCGAATCTACTGTGGTCCTGCCGGGTGCCGTGGACGGTGCCATTGGGAAATATCTCCAGTTGAAAGCCGGTCCGACAGTACAGCTGTCGCCGCCGCAGAATCCCTTTAAGATGTTCAAAATCCGTCAGGGAGCCGCGCTGTAATCTCCCCTCGATGAGTCCCAATCTTTCATTCAAACCCGCGGGCGACTCGGAGAGAGGTCCCAGAGCAGGCAAGCTTTGTAAATCCAAATCCAGGCCCCCGAGAAATCCCCCGACCTCTGCCATCGCCGCACAGCTTGGCAGAGTTGTTTATGCTGTGATGTGAAATATAGGCTGAGTGTGGAGGAGCGGTTGCCTGTGTGAGGCGGGGGTCCGACCCATGCAGATGCCCGCGAGGACGTGCCCGGCGCGCGGTGCCTTGCTCCTCATAAAAAAAGAAACTATTTCATTAATCGTACCGCACTATTCATCACATGGAGATGTCTGTTTATTGGATTGTAAGAGCCGTTTATATACATAGTCCGCCGCGCATTCTCAAATTGGATATTCAAATGCAAGCCACGCCTGGCTGGCATCCCTTCTTTACGCACATCAATTTCCTTACGGAGAAAAAATGTCGCTTTACCCCGGCCTTTGTTATTGATGCTGCCAATGCTTTTGTCCCAGTAACCGCAACTCCCCTCGAAATTACTCTGTTATTAAAGCTGGGATCCAAGTCGGAAAGAAGTCCATGCATCGCACCCAGCCGCTGGAGCATAACTGTCTTCGGCTGTAGCTTGTACTTTCAGATAAAAAAGAGAGCGAGGGAGAGAGAGAGAGGGAGAGAGAGAGAGAGGGAGAGACGTGTAACGAGACGCACGCAAGAAACACTTTGATTGGTGTGCGCCAAGATGTGTCAGAGGCTCGAGTTTGCCTACATCAATCAAGGCATTACGCGCAGTGAATGATAGTGGGTTGGAAAGTTACATGGGAGCAGTGGAACAAAAATGTCCGTGAGGAAAATCATCCGTGGAAATGGAGTTTGAAAAAAGAGAGAGAGAGAGAAAAAAAAGAAAAATCTCCAGCGCGTCCAGGATATACCACACCTTTCTCATATGGCACGGTCCCCCTCTCTCCTCTCCTCTCCGCCTCCCGAACAAAACCAAGAAGCGGCCGCGCGGCAGCTGGTGGCCGGGACCTGCGTCAAGAGTCTGAGGGAAAAGTTTGGTCCGATAGCAGTTTGCGCTCGCTGTGGTGTGCATTACGAGCCACTGGAGAAGCTGAGTTTTGAAGTTTTTAATGAAACTTTTTCCCCACCTCCTCGCTGGAAGCAGGTGCTTCCTTCGTCTTGTCCCTCGGCGGTGGTAGTATAGCGCTAAACCAGCTGCTCGGTTCTGGACTTGGGGAGGGGGTGAGATGGGGGAGACAGACAAAATGTATGATGACGTATGTTATTAAACTTGAGAGCGGCACACAATGCCTAGACTCTTTTAATAAAGGTTGAAACGTATACGTCAGTAGACACGAGGAGAATGATAGTCATTTCGAGCGGGTAGGGTATGGAGTTGCCTTATATCCACAAACGTCGCCGCTCGAGAAAGCAAAGCAACGCGCAGCATCAGAAGCCTCCGCCTAATAACAACGTGTCCTTTCAGAGAGAATTTGTGGAGGCACTGACCTCGCCCGGCCTTTCATGGGAATCTGTCTCTAATGGAATAGACCAACATGTTTCAAGTCGTGTAAGTTATTGCAAGGTAGCGTGAGAGGTTTGCGTGCGCTCGCCCCACAACGTTCACGTCCACAACGTTTGTCATTTGAAATTCACACCCTCTCAGAGAGAGAGAGAGAGAGAGAGAGAGAGAGAGAGAGAGAGAGAGAGAGAGAGAGAGAGAGAGAGAGAGAGAGAGACTCCACTCGCGGTCACGATCCGCTCCCTCCTCCACCGAGTTCTTCTGCTGAGGTCCTTTCCAAAAACCTGTCAGCTTAGAATTCAGTGTTTAATGGACATACGTGTCGAACACGTTCCATCTCTGCAGAACACATTTGGCGCGCGCACTACGCTTGAGCAGCCGACATGAAAAGAGATTGTAAAAGCGCTATCAAATGTAATAAATAAAAGATGTGATTTATGACTTGATTGGGCCTCCTTTTCCCCCTTATTAGAACAGGCCCCAGCCTGTGTAAGATGGTTACTGTAGCTCTCCCCCCAGAGCCCTAATCCTCATGCTTATTGTGCATGAAATACAAACAAATCCCCAAGACAGGTTTAATTAGTCAACTGGCCCCAAAGTCACGTCAAGAGGAAGAACAGAAGACACTATTATGTCAATAACATGATTTAACAACTGGAGGTGTTGTTGTTCGTCTTCAGGAAATCCCCCGCTCTAAGGTATGTTTGTACCTGCTTGGGAGCCCATGCGGAGGCTAATTATTCCACAGACCAGCGATTCGCACTGCTGGAGTCAAACCGAAGCCAGTGCAGAGCAGGGAAGCCGACACGGTTGCACAAAGGGGTCAGTTATCCGAGGCCCAAGGAGGGAGGGGTGTGTGTGCAGAATTGGGTCCCCATTACATTGAGTGTCTGTGTGTATGTGTGTGTGGGGGTGGGGGGATCCAGCCAAAGCTGTCAGTGGCCCTGGTGCAGAGAAGAGGGGGGGGGGGGGGGGGGGGGGGGGGGGGGGGGGGGGGGAAGGGGGGGGGGGGGGGGGATCAGTCTGCCTGTATCAGAATTTCGAGGCTGTGCCAGAATTCTGTTGAATACATTTGTGGGGTTGTAAAACTCTCAGAAGGCTGCGAAGGCTCTGTGGAGAGAGGTGGTTAATTTTAGCTATCAAAAGTGTGTGTGTGTGTGTGTGTGTGTCTGTGTATGTGTGTGTGTGTGTGTGTGTGCGTGTGCGTGTGTGTGTGTGTGTGTGTGTGTGCGCGCGTGTGTGTGCGCGCGCACGTACGCTCTTGTAACCCCACGTCACAAGAAAGTGTGTTTCACAGAAAGAAGCCGCACGAATCTTCCTGAGAGACAATGTTTATTAAACATCAAGAATGGAGTCACATTCACAATGGAAGAGATTTTATGAAGTTCCCTGCATATTGGCCTATATACAGTATGTATTCAGTGGGCTATGTCAAAGGTTAAGCACATCAGAGCAACACGAGCAAATACGACGTGTAAGACAATTGTGTTTGCAAAGAATGTGTCTGGCGTAGGCTACTGAAATAAAAGTGCTATGTACTTCTGAGAGACCATGTGTTTTTGTCATCTCCTCTCGCCTGTTTGTAATGCAGCCCTACATGATGGAGGACAAATTGAAGCTGGCTCTCTCTTGCTCTCTTGTTCAGCAGTCCCCCTGTTTATGTGTTTGTTTTTATTTTATTTAACCCCATAATGCACGGCGTACCATGGCACGCTGTAATAGTCATTGAAACGTTAATCACCACAGTATTACTCTACTATGACATAACAGAGGGCATTTCATAATGCACTATGACTTGGTCATTGCCATTCTGGTAACAGAACATTTATAACGGCTTGTTTTAACGGGTTAACCCACTCGTCCAAAATCATAGGGTTTTTTACATACCTCTGTGAACTGAACCTACAGCACAACTCTTTCTACCACTTTGGCCCTCCTCAAAAGACTGTGTTGCCTGTTCTCAGCCTGATCTCCAAAAATTCCGTGCTCCTGGACACGGATGCTAAGGACACGAAATCCGTGTCCAGGAGCACGGATTTTTGACAAAATTCCGTGCTCCTGGACACGGAATTGTTTTCCGTGCTCCTGGACACGGAATTGTTTTCCGTGATGGGCACACGGAAGTGCTTTCTATAGGATATTACCACAGCAATGTGTTAACTGTATCATATATCAAATACATACCAAACGCTAATCCTAAACAAAATAATGCTACAGCAATTTAAGTTGTGCCCTGACCAAAACATTCCCTAACCTTAACCTGTCATTACAGACATATTTTTGAGAAATACCTTTTCCAGTTGGTTGCTAGGCTATCAAACTCATATAATGAATGCAAGAAAACTAGCTGTGCCCAGACCAAAACAATTTCTAACCCTAACCTGTCAGTAAGAAATGTTTTTTTTTAGACAAATATTTGAAATTAGAAAAATCTTGACAAAACACAAGACTGTGGAAACATAGAGCTGTGGGAGTATAGAGAGCAATTCTGTGTGTCCATCACTGAAAATAATTCCGTGTCCAGGAGCACGGAATTTTGGCAAAATCCGTGCTCCTCGACACAGATTTTGTGTCCTTAACATCCGTGTCCAGGAGCACGGATTTTTTGGAGATCATGTTGCAGCCCCAAACATTTGAAAAAGGTAGGTCTGCACACTGCCGATAAGCTCCAAAAAATATACTTAATTATTTAAAAAGCAACGTTTCGATCAGGGTGACTGAAACATTGATTTTTAGACAATAAAGTTTATTTTTTATTGGCAGTGTGCAGACCTACCTTTTTCAAATGTCTGACTTTTTTTTGTCTGGCACCTGCAACAAGTGTTTTTGGATGTGTGCACCATTAGCCTGATTGTCATCGACTTTCAAATCTCTTCTAGACTTGGTCTGACCAAGAGCATAACAATTAACATTTCCCAAATGTCATGGTTGACCTCCCTTAGTTTGCTAATGGTTGTTTGCTTCCCGACAAAGTGGGAGGAGCTCCCGATTTTTTGGGAGCTCAGAAAGTACTTGCATTGCTCTTGACCTGATCTTCCCAAAACTATGCCTGTTCCAAACATGCCATCAGCGACGTTACAGTATAAAGCTCTCGCCTCGCTTCGCTCTGTGCTAATCCCTGCAGTGCCTGTTTTAACTGCTTTGTCATGTGCAATAACGTCTGTAACATGCTCCTGGCGGTTTTAGTCTGCAGGGTTTCTAGTGGAGGTGGAGGGGGAAGAGAGGGAGAGAGAGAGAGAGAGAGAGAGAGAGAGAGAGAGAGAGGCCCCCACATTTGTTACACTACACACTAATTGTCAGAACAATTTAGTTTCAAAGGGCAGAGGGGGTGAGGAGCCTTATGTCTGTATTTAGTATTGGTTACCAGGTAACCGTGTGTGGGAAGGGACAGATTGCTGCGCAGGCCTACCAGGTCCAGGCCCAGGGGCCCAAGAGTCAAGGGGCCCCTGAAGCCCAAGCCTCTATATCAGTGTTTCCCAACCAGGGGTACGTGTACAACTAGGGGTACGTGTACAACTAGGGGTACGCGATCACACCTCAGGGGGTATGTGGGAAAGTGTAATTTTGAAGGGGAGACAACTGATTGGGGATTAAGACATAGATACTTAGCATTGGTTAGGGGGTACTGATGTTACAACAAAAAGACTTAGGGGGTACGCGAGACAAAAAAGGTTGGGAAACACTGCTCTATATTTCAATTTCACATACTGCGTTACAGTTGCATATTTAACAACTAAATGTTCACGTTTTCTCGTCAGACAGCTCCCCAAAAGCCCAACGACACAAATCCTCACTCACATATGGCCTGAAACCCTGAATCGTTTTTGTAAACTACTAGCAACGCCTATGGAGGGGGGCCTTTCTTCTTCTTTGGCCCAGGAGCCCGCGGGATCGTAATCCGTCCCTGTGTGTAGTAGGCAGAGGACTAAGTTTAGGAGAGGTGTAACTGGGGTGTTCCCGCCCAGGCCGCCCCTCAGGTCTCGAACTGGCCACCTCCTAGTAAACGCATCAGTTCGGGTATGGGAGGGAGACGCAGCACAGTACAGCAGTGGTTAAAGGGACACTGTGCAGGAAATGGTCAAAAAAGGTACTGCAACTATGCTGCTGCTCATTGAAACTGGGTTGCCTATTGCCAAATTTGATCTTTACATGAAAGTTTACTAAGTAATAAACAAATATTTTCTATTATGGTCCAAGTAGTTTTAGCTTTTGCAGCTAAAAATGGCTATTTTTGGAAATTCAAAATGGCGGACCATGGAGAAGATCCCCTTTTTCATGTATGAAAAGTGCAATTTTTCCGGTCATAATGAATACTTAGACGTTGATGGTGGTGGTAAGTATTCATGAAAAAGGTAACATTAGTGAATGGGCAGCATGGATTCTGGAAATAAACAACTAAAAATCTCACACAGTGCACCAGTCCGATAGCTCAGCGCTACCGATACTGAATTGCCTCTTTTCCATTGCCGGTTTTCTGGTAGGCCTACAGCTCAACACAGCGCGACTCAGCCGCCCCTTTTTTTTTATCTCTGATTGAGCTGTGTCGTGCCCAATTGAAAAGCAAAAAGTGGCGACGAGTCGCGCTGTTTCGAGCTGTAGGCCTACCATAAAACCGGCAGTGGAAAAAAGGCATGTGAGGCTTCGGGAGGGAGGTTTGTTAACGCTCCTCGCCACACTCTGCTAGTTGGCCTTTGTTACAGAGGCTTCCACGGTGGCGGTGTGCTAGGGATGCTGAGCTGCTGAGCATGTCTGTGTGACAATGTTTGTGTGTTTAAATTGGGGCAGAAGCTGGGATGAGTAACATACAGTAGATGTGGAAACACCCTTGCAGGCTCCTCGAGATGCTACAGTGTGCCGTTGCTAAGCTAATCATAAGCAGTGGTGTAGTCTACGTAGAGCGCAGGTATACGGAGTATACCCACTTCTAAATTTTAGGGACTTCAGTATACCCACTTAAAATTGATTGATCCATTGTTTAGAATAGCATAAATATATACAGTATACCCACTTCAAAAAATGCTCGAATATACAGCATACGCACTTCAAAAAAGTAGACTACACCACTGCTCATAAGCTAATCACGAGGCACCTGTGGCCGAATGGGGCAGCCATGGCCTAGTGGTTAAGGAGATGAACTGTAGATCAGAGGGTTGCAGGTTCGAATCCCAGCCTTCCACTCCTTACTGGTACCTCACTCCATGCCCTTAAGCAAGGCACCTAACCCCACACTGCTCCAGGGACTGTAACCAATACCCTGTATGTAACTAGGTCGCTTTGGGTAAAACAAAATGTCAGCTAAATGTAATGTAATACTATGCACATATGTATAATGATACTAAAGATCATAACCACTTAGGCCACTTACACAGTAGGGCGGTAAACCGTCGCAGGACGGAAGCGATTTTTACCAGCGTTGGTGAAAATACATGGAAACATATCTGCCCTTCCACATTAACCGGTGGTAGTTGGGTGTCAGCGGCGCGGGAGCCGCCTCCACTCCGCGCTGCATTTGGAAAATAGAACTCGAGCGTATTTTTCATGCCGGCGACTGGTGGTGTAGTAGCTCGCTAGCTTTGGCTGTGGGGGGGATTTTGAACTGGACTGGCCACGCACGCCGACGTAGAACACACCGGCCGAAACTAAGCAGAAAGACCTCAATCGTCTCGCTTCCGTTCCGTTCCGCCTTGGTGTGTCTGACGCCTTACACTGATAAAGGGTGCTGACTCAGTAAACATCTAGAATGTGACGCTACATCAGGCATGTGGAAAGATGTACCTAGGAATGGTATCCTCAGACACACACACACACACACACACACACACACACACACACACACACACACACACACACACACACACACACACACACACACACACACACACACACACACACACACACACACACACACACACACACACACACACACACACACACACACACACACACACACACACACACACACAGATCAAGTCAAGTCAAGTCAAGTCAAGTCAGCTTTTATTGTCACTTTCTTCATATCCAGTCATACAAGGAAAATGAAATTACGTTTCTCTCTCTACCATGCCAAGACATAGACATACATAGGACTGACATTTTACAGACTGACAAAGTGCAAGACAGGACAGGTAACAGTGATGGACTGGTAACAATAAATGATTAATAATAAATACAATGAACATTTAACATTGGACATTTAACATGTAGACAAAGGAAAGGATAGGAAATATAAAAATAGGATGGAAGACATTACAATAATAAGACAATAATAATAATAATAATAATAATAATAATAATAATAATAATAATAATAATAATACTGACATATACATATATATAGGCTACAGTACAGTACATACGTACATACGATTTCTCTCGCCAGCTCCCCAAGGAATTGTAAGAGCTGTGTGCTTTTTGTCAGCTGTAAAATGTAGTAATGGTAAAATTTAGATTTTTTTTTGGTGGGGTGGGGGGGTTGGTTTCTCCCCCCCCCTTTTTTTGTCTTTCACCTTCGTTCCCGCTCCAGCTGTTGCTGATAAGTTATATTTTATTGTTGACATGGTGGATTTATGGTCGTCAAAGGAAAAAAAAAACGAAACAAAGTGATAGAGCAGAAAAACCTGTAAGTTTGAAAATGTTCCCATATGCCATACGTATGTACGCAAGAACAGAGCTGCGAAGAGAAGATGTAGGACAGATAATGACCACCACCAAAGCTCTCACTCACTCTCCAACACACCCCCTCATTGCCACACACACTCACGCACGCACGCACGCACGCACGCACGCACGCACGCACGCACGCACGCACGCACGCACGCACGCACGCACGCACACACACCCCCCCCCCCAACACCCATGCCTGAAAATATAGAGACACACACACACATACTATCTTGCATGCACGCGCACACACACACACACACACACACACACTCCAAAAATCCCCATGCGTCACGCACGCACACACACACACACACACACACACACACACACACACACACACACACACACACACACACACACACACACACACACACACACACACACACACACACAATCACACACACACACACAAACACACACACACACACACTGACTCCATCACCCCTACACACACACACACACAGACACACACACACACACACACACACACACACACACACACACACACACACACACACACACACACACACACACACACACACACACACACACACACACACACACACTTTGCCCAGCCCCCTGCAACTCTATCCTCACCCAACACCAAAACCCTACCCTCCTCAACCCTCAACCCTCAAAGCCAGAGCGAAGAAATAAAATCTGAAAATGAGGGTTATGCTTACCATATGAATTGAGATGGGGGGGGGGGGCAATAAGCGTCGAGGGCCTGTTTATTTGGTTTCGACAAATTTTCATCTGCGCCCCCTCTGTGAGAAGGGGGTCAGGCGCAGGGGATCCAGGTAAGTGAAACCACCACTCCATACACCACCACGGCTGGACTGGCACATCTGGCATATACGGGCATTTCCCAGTGGGTGGGCCCCCGCACCCTCATGGGCGCCTATTTTCACAAATGTTAAAAAAATAAATTAAAAAAAATCTGTCAGTTCTGTGCCGCTAATTATGAGGGGCCCCTTTAAAGTGATACTGTGCCATTTTTGGAGATAAGCTTATTGTACCCCTCTCCTTGAGTTAAGTGATTGAGTTTTACCTATCTCCTGTTTTACCTCCGATCTAGCTTGAATACTACAGTATGAGACCAGCAAGTCGCCAGAAATGCAAAGAAGAAAAATAATAATAAAAAATAAATCTGAAAATAGGGGCGCACACAAGGGTGCAGGGCCCACCGGTGAGTCAGTTCTGTGCCGCTAATTATGAGGGGCCCCTTCAAGCCAAAAGTGCCCAGGCCCTATTTCTTCCCCCAGTCCAGCCCCGCTCCCCACCAAA
>NC_085879.1:25654277-25659277 GCF_034702125.1 Engraulis encrasicolus
AACACTAAAGTTGAAAGTTGAAAGTTGACATTGGAGACTTCCAGCATAGCCAGCCAGTTGCCTTTTGTGATCGATTTGTCTTACTCTTCACAGTGTGATGAAGCGGTCCGCACGCACACTGGGTATTAACTCCAAAAATACTTTTTTTCATTTTTACATACGGCAAGGTTTCGATACAACAGAGGGATCTTCCTCAGGCAATGGATCGAAACGTTGCCGTAAGTAAAAATGAAATAAAGTATTTTTGGAGTTAATACCCAGTGTGCGGACCACTTCATCACACTGCTTACCACTTTTTGTCTGGCACCTGAATTACTACTTGTGGATGTGCGCACCCCAACTTCCAATTACACTTCACAGTACCACAATATACTGTACATACTATATATTTAAAGATATTTTTAGGGGCTTTTGTGGCTTTATTGATAGGAAAGTGGAGACTATGACTATTAAGAAGTGAGTGTTGGGAGAGAAATGGGGAGGGATCAGCAAATGACCCCGAATCGAACCCAGGTTGCCGGCACAGTAACCCAGTGCCCTACCATCAGGCCGAGGCAGGGCCATCACAATATTCTTTTACAGTAGGTGCTGCAGTAGCATGGTGTCTTGTGCAGACAAGAAGCATGCTGTGCTGTGCTGTGCTGTAGCATTGCAGTGCTGGTGGGGAAGAGCACAGTCAGGCTGCACTGGGGGACAAATAGGGCCCGGGCACTTTTGGCTTAAAGGGGCCCCCTCATAATTAGCGGCGCAGAACTGTCTCACCGGTGGGCCCCGCACCCTCATGGGCCCCTTTTTTCAGAAATGCGAAAAATGAAAACAAATCTAGATGGCGGGCATTTCCCGGTGGGCCCCGCACCCTTGTGGGGCCCCTATATTTTATTTTTTACATTTTGGAAATAGGGGCTCACAAGGGTGCGGCCGGGCCCCACTGGGAAATGTATGAAGGAAGCGAAGGACAGCACTCTTCAGATTTATATCATCATTTTATTATGTGGAATTCAGCACCCAGTCTAGGCGTTAGAGTGAGCGCGTTTCCTTTACTTCATAAGCCCCACTGGGAAATGCCGGCTATGCCAGATGGCCAGTCCAGAGCTGTAGAGAAAGAGTTGTCCTGAAGCCGTTGACGGCCGCGGACGAGCATGGCTGCTCTACATCCGGGGTTTCGCCGTCACTTCATTTTGCTCAAAGGGTCCTGTGCAGCAACGGGGACGCCATTGAGTGTCGTTGGCGTGTCGACCACTTCCCAGGTAAGTTGATATAATAGGGAGATTAATCAAAGTTGTCTGTCTTTGTCAGCGTAAGCTATCACAAGTACAGTCTCTGAGGATGTAATTTTGCCAGTTTGGGTAATATAAAATCACAATGGTAATGTGAAAAACCGTTAATCGTGTGGTAATAGCTAGCGTTTTCAACACGGCGCTTCTGGTTCAACTTTGGATTTGACGTGTTCGCAAAACATCGATGCTACCTTTCAATCTATATTTTAAACGATGACATGTCACATATTTTATAAGATACCGTCCTGTTGTCTTCTGTCAATATCCATACAGTCGTTGTGTTTGATTTCAGAGCTATTTGCTTATCGGTCATTTATAAATAGCTAATGTTTCTAAGCTAGCTGGAAGCTAATGTCAACAAGTTAGTTGATACACGGAGATCTTTATGCTATCTAACTAGATCCAATAATGGACTACGAGGCATTCAAATGCTGATGTTCATGGCTTCAGGTATTACTTAAGTAGAACTTGGGATTTTTGTGTCATTGAGTGTCTACTGTGTCGTGTGTCGAGTCGACACAGGCTATCACAAGTACAGTCTCCGAGGATGTCATTTGTTGTTTTTGGGTAGTATACAATGGTGATGTTACCTGCTCATTTCTTGTTAAGCTGACATTAAGCTTACTTTACTCGTGTATCTTTACGATAGCTAGATTCACAATGAACTGCGAGGCATTGAAATGGTGATGTTCATGTTGTCATTTTTCTGTTCGGATCTAGGTTCTAGCAGATTGTTGGTGGAGACCGCTACAGCAGGCTGGTGCAGACTGGTGGTGTTGGTGGGGACCGCTACAGCCATCGGAAGGGATTTGGCAGGAGGTGGAGCCTTCTTTGCTTGACTTTTACTGCCAAGGTAGCTTTTTCCCTTCCCATGGTTCTTCCCTTTCATTATTGATGCATTTACCTGCAATCCTGAGCCTCAACCTGGTGTATTTGGTGATCACTCTCCTCTTGACATCATGGCAGGATGGAAGGTTTGATTTCACAGTCATGGCCTCTTCCACTAGTTCACTGACTGAGCACTCCATTAGGGCTTCTGATGTCCTGGCCCGGAACAGCTGCTCAACGTGCTGCAGTAAAGAGAATACATCCGCAGATGGCTGGTGAAGTGCGCCCTCTCTGTACTCCTTCATCTGCAGCAGTGTGGCGTTGTCCGGTACAGCGTCGTCACTGTTCCTTAAAGGGTCAGTTTGGTCAATTTCAACATGCAGCTGTATTGCTCACGCTACCCTTGACTTGTCAGTACCTGGTGATGCCACATTTTTCGGCTCAGCCCTTTCCGAGATATGAGCAATTCTAATGGGGGCAGCGTTTGTTTACATTTTTAAAAAATGAAACATAGGCCAACTCCAAATATTTTCCCAAAAGGTACTGCTGTTTGCTAGTTGTCTGCTGATGTTTTATAACCTTTTGGATGTTTTTGGGAATAAAAAAAAATGTTTTTTTGAAATGTAAACAAAGAGCTGCCCCCATTACAATGACCAGGATCTCTGGTACTGACAAGTCCAGGGTAGTGTGAGCATTACAGCTGCATGTTGAAATTGACCAAACTGTCCCTTTAAGGCAGGCTTACAGGCCGAACACAAAGAGCCGCCTAGTACACCCTTGATGACGTATCCGGCCAGATGGTATAGCACACAGGACTCCGCTTTTGTGAGTGCATTTGGTGGATGGGTGGCTGGTGGTGGTGGTGTGTCTACCAAGTGCTAGAATCATAGCTGTCATCTGTTGTAATTATTCACTTGGTCATAATGATACCACAGATTCATTGAAAATCACTTCTTTCAATCAGCAGTAACTGGCTGTGAAATATTTAACCGTCCAGATCCAGTTCAACATTTGACTAATATCACTGTTTTTGTCTTTTGTATTCCCATTGAGTTGTGTTACAGGTGGAAATGATTCTGCTCCTACTGCATGAGACTGCTGCTGTTGATGGGGAAGTGCTTTTGCCAGAAATGGCTTAGTTGCAGGTGGTGGCTTTCTTGAGTTGCACTGATAAGGTAACCTAATTAACCTTTTGAGGACCCTTACAGTAAGTAATATTATATCTGTGTCTAACATTTTGTATTTCCGGTGATTGAGGTCTTTAGCTGCAAAATGTATAGGACTTTGGTCAGACTAGTAGGGCCAGATATATGTGCACAGCAACATAGTTGTCTTTTTTTTGTTTCTATACGCCATCCCAATGGAATTCAAATGAAACTACGGTAACAAGAGAATAAAAGTGCCTTTCAAAACATTCAAGGATCAGAGAGAAGTAATAATAAAACGAAGACACATTAACACATTTTTAACAAAAATAAAACGGTAGTTAAAAAGTCCTAAGGAATAGGCTAACTGAAACAAATGAGTTCTTAGTCTGCATTTGAACTTGGGTAATAAGTCAGGGGGCAGTGCATTCCAGAGCTGAGGAGCAGAGCAACTGAAAAGCTCTATTCCCCATGGTACTGAGATGGGCAGAGGGACAGAGAGGAGGATGGTCGAGGACAAACCGATAGGTAGCGAGAGGGAATGGCAAGGCAAGATTGTTGCAAGATTGTGAATGGCCTGGAAGGTGTGCAGGACAGGAGTATTTTAAGAAGCACAGGGTATTGAGCACTCAGAGACATAGCCAAGGTAAGAATGGAAGACGCCGAACAACCATTCAACAAGTTAATTGAGTCAAGACTGGGTCAAGAAATACCAGAGGACAGTTTTCAAAGGTATGGACTAGTGAAAGTGACTGTTGACAGACAGGGTGTCAAGACAATGGTATTTGTGTCGTATTCGTGGGTAAGCGGTTAGGGTGTCAGACTTGTAGCCCAAAGGATGCTGGTTCGACTCCGACCCGCCAGGTTGGTGCGGGGAGTAATTAACCAGTGCTCTCCCCCATCCTCCTCCCTGACTGAGGTACCCTGATCATGGTACCGTCCCGCCACACTGCGCCATTGGGGACTGCCCCCTTGCATGGATGAGGCAGAAATGCAATTTTCTAGTGTGCAGTGTTCACTTGAATTTTGTGGAGTACTGTGTCACAGTGAATTTAAATGTATTACTTTAATAAATGTTAATGACAAGTAGGAATGGGCAGCATAGTTGCAATGCCTAGTCTTGCCACCCTTGTAAGATCAGATAACTAACTTTTAGTGTCTGTTTTCACCCTTGTAAGATCAGATAACTAACTTTTAGTGTCTGTTTTCACAGAAATTTGTCTAGCGTGACACTTCTCCACAATCCACATGTAAACAGGCATTTAAAAACAATATGGCCATTGGTCTTGTCCTCTAGGTCCTCTAGGCCCAAGCTGTTAGGGCAGCACAGTACAATAAATTAAGTTGCCAAAAAAAAAAACTTAAAATATTCCTCTGTGGTATTAAAAAAAATATGCTTTCCATGTAGATGTGTGCATTCTACTGTTCTCCACTTCTGTGAAGCAATACTATAGGATGAGGGTGAAAATGGTGTTTATATATATTTTTTTTTCAGCAGCAAGACATTCTAAAATTTCTTCCAGAAGGGAGGAACGCTAATTATTGGTTTAGCAAAGGGTCCAGAGCAATCTTGTCCGCCATTCTTGCTGTGTGATCCATTTAACTTTCCAATAAATGTCCCTCCAGGGTGTGGCCTACCATTTTGGCACTGTACCTTTTAAACAAAGTCTTGGGTAGGCTGTGGCATTCCAACAAATATAAATTGGTTCTAATTGGCCCAAAATGTGCTTAGGAAATATCCCTATGCCAT
>NC_085879.1:25666777-25674277 GCF_034702125.1 Engraulis encrasicolus
CCACACATAACCATACATATGTTGACACAGTTCACTTGCACTTTCCCTCTTAATTGCAACTTTAAATGTAGCAATAATAATGACCAAAAAAATAATAATTGGCATGTAGAATATGGGAGTTGGGCAGTCATGAAAATATTCGTAGGTCCAAAAATGGGTCCCGGCACGGGCAGAAAAAGTTTGGGAACCACCATGGCCCTAAGTGATGATGCAGATGATGATGCGGAGGTGAAAATGGACTGCTTGATGAGAAAAGCAGCATCCCAAACAAAGGAGGCGAGGAGTGGGATGGGGGGCATTTTTTCTGCCTTCATGAGCAAGTTCCTGCCGTGGTAAATGAACTGTGACTGAGTTATTCACCCCACTCATCCATACATCCATCCACTATCTCATATGACTGAGTGCCTTTTTAGAGGTGTGTGTGTGTGTGTGTGTGTGTGTGTGTGTGTGTGTGTGTGTGTGTGTGTGTGTGTGTGTGTGTGTGTGTGTGTGTGTGTGTGTGTGTGTGTGTGTGTGTGTGTGTGTGCCAGAGAGAGAGAGAGGGAGAGAGAGAAATGCTTTAAGCCAGGAGTGCAAGAGAGAGAGAAAGAGAGAGAGAGGGAGAGGGAGAGAGAAGAAGGGAGAGGGAGAGAGAGGGAGAGGGAGAGAGAGAGAAGGAGAGAGAGAAGGAGGGAGAGAGAGAGGGACGGGGGAAATATAGAACTGCAGAGAGAGGGAGAGGGAGAGAGAGAGGGAGAGGGAGAGAGGGAGAACTGCAGAGAGATTCTCCAAGCCATATGTCACTGATTTGCAGTGAATGTGACCCGATGCTTTGCTATAAAAATGGCCCTGCGCTGCGCTGTCACATCGCACTCTATTTATGTAGTGTGACAAGACGTGACACGGGGGACGCTGTCAAACGTGTCACCGCTAAAGCGTAATTAAGGCTCCTCTCGCATTATCGAGTGCCGTCGTGCGGATATAGGATGATGCATTGCCTCATCGTACTGTAGTGTCGTATAGGGAGAGGGTGACACTGTTTATGGCCTGAGTTCCACGTCACCACCACTACCACCATCACCACCATCACCACCACCACCACCACCACCACCACAAGGACCTGTCTCAGGATATGGCTCAATAAAAACGGTTTTCGCCTGCTTTACTTGATGTTATGTAATGGGTTGTTTCGGGTGATTGCAATGATTTCACTGGTGCTGTTTGCAGGGTGCAGACGCAACCCTGTGACCAGCAGGGGGAGACCATGGGCACCCTTCAATAGCCCCTTAGGGGGGGAAAAAAACTTGGTTTGCTGCATTACAAAACCTGAAGGTTTTTTTACTGCTGTATTACTGCACTTTTAGACCAAGGGCGCCGGAACGAATTTTAAAGTGGTGGTTCATGTTTGTTTCAGGGCAGATCTACTAACAATGGGGATAGCCACTTCAACTGTGAGGTTGGTATTTATTCAATTCCATATTTATATAATTGTATTGATCGTCCAAAGAATGAAAAAGAAACACATCACACCTCTTTATTTCTTAACTATGCTACGGCTGCTGCACTCCACCCATTTTGTCTGCAGTTAAAGTTGGGAAAAGCCTCATTTAGGAAGCCCAAAAGTGGGGATGCCAATGCACCACTGCATCCCTCTTTCCAGCACCTATGCTTAGATGGATTATGCTACAGGGGATGTCACATTTTGGACAAGGAAAAAAATGCAAGAAATACTGCAGTCCTTAAGAAAAAGTGATCCTTGCGTGTTTTTTTGAGCAAGTAAAATCAGTCTTTTTTTGTCGACCGGTAAAAAAAATCTTCAACCGTCTCCAAAATCGACTGTCAGCAAGACAGATGTGGACGCATTAGTTAATTGCTCTGGAAAGTTCGGACAAGGGTGATGTGAGCGGTATTTTTGAAATCTGCCCCGTGCGTTTCCAGCCTCGTGATTTGATTTCGAATTTTTCTGACCGAGTTTAAGTCTTTGTTTTCTTTACCTTTTCACCTTGGTATTTTTTTGTCTTGTTTTCTCCAGTTCTTGTCAGAAGTCGACGTGGCATACTGCAGGACTTGGAGATAAAATGAGTGTACCTTGGGCAGGCTTATGTAGCAGAAGCCAGAGTTTTCTCTGACTTCAAGCCTTGTCCAGGCCCGGATTAAGGTAACCTGGGGCCCCTAAGGCTACAGGTTGCTGTGGGGCCCCCCAGAGGGCAAATTTACAGACGGTGTCATAATTGCTAGCTAGGAATTAAGGATAACAGGTCTACCAACTCTACTCAACATCACAGATGAATTTTTCAATATTGCATCTTGTCACAATTGAGCAATTTTTCACTTTTGGCCAATCAGGGGGGCCCTGGCAGGTGGGGCCCCCTAGGCTGCCATATCTAGCCTGTGCATTAATCCAGCCCTGGCCTTGTCTCCTTACTTGTCATAGCTTTTTGTGAAGGGTTTGTACGGTACAGAAGTAGGCCTGAGTTGTGTAGATTAGCCAGTGTTTGTGGTAGGCTCAGCTATAAATCAATCATGAAACTGTTATTTTAAGAATATTGTTACCGCCATTTTGTCAAGCCAAACTTGAGGGTACCTCAAAAGCTCATGCAGGTTCTCTTGCATTCAGAACATTCTGGAATTGGGATGACGTGTATGGAGAGAGGCTTAGACAGGTGTAATGCACCAATGGAATTCTAACGGGAGGGAGAGGGGGGAAGAAACAGAGAGAGAGAGAGAGACAGAGACAGAGACAGAGAGAAAGAAAGAGAGAGAGAGAGAGATGACCATGTTGTTCTGAAATTCTTGTTAACAGATGTAGTGAAACGGGTGTTCAGTTCAGAGGAGCAGGAGGTGTGTGTGTGTGTGTGTGTGTGTGTGTGTGTGTGTGTGTGTGTGTGTGTGTGTGTGTGTGTGTGTGTGTGTGTGTGTGTGTGTGTGTGTGTGTGTGTGTGTGTGTGTGTGTGAAAGACAGAGGCAGACAGAGGAAGAGAGAGGGTGTGTGTGTTTGTGTGTGCGTGCGTGTGTGCGTGCGTGTGTGTGTGTGTGTGTATGTTTGTGTGTGTGTGTGTGTGTGTGTGGGTGAGTGACAGACAGAGAGAGACAGACAGACAGAGGAAGAGTGTGTGTGTGTGTGTGTGCGTGCGTGCGTGCTCGCGTGCGTGTGTGAGTGTGAGTGTGAGTATGTGTGTATGTGTGTGTGTGTGTGTGTGTGTGTGTGTGTGTGTGTGTGTGTGTGTGTGTGTGTGTGTGTGTGTTGGGGGGGTGTTGGGGGGGTGTTGGTGATGGTGCGTGCGTGCGTGCTTGTGTGTGTGTGTGTGCATGTGTGTTCTGAATTTGGGGACGGTACGTGATTGATTTCAACTACAGTATGTACGTGAGCCTTTTCAGTAATCATTAATCAAATGGACGAGACACTGCTTTTCTTTAGCCTATAGCATATCTCATACGCTGCTGTGGCATGGACACACACAGGCCCAGTGGTAGCTATAGCCTGACTAGGCAGTAGCCTAGAGTGCCAAATGTCTTGGGGGGTGCTACAGTAACACTTGAAGGCAGGGGCGTAGCACCAAATTTGGGGCCCTAGGAACAACCTCTTCCATGGGCCCCCCTGGCCCCTACACACACCCCAACCTACCCAACAACCCACCACCCCACCCCCCACGCGCGTGCGTGCCTACTGCCTGATATTGTCATCCTTCTTGCCTTCCTCAGAATACCCCTCTATGCTTTCCTCTCCTTCACTTGAATCATTCTCATCTTCAATCATATGACATAATAGACATACTAAAAATATAAAATGTCTTAATCTTTCACATTACCAGTTATGAAAAGTAGGCTATCATATTCATAGGGATGACATTTAATCACGTCATCACTATGGTGTGAGGGGGAGGAGAGAGACTGATAAATCTCTTTTCACAATGCTTCCAGCCTACTGTTTCGTGCACTATGGACACACGAGACATTGATATGTTGAACTGTAGGCTACTTTCTTCAATGTGCATCGCTGAACAGAAACACAGGCGCTCGCGCGCACATTCGTTCACTTGCACTGCCCCGCACGCACGTCACGTTTGCCCGTATCAGTGTTTGGGAGAGCAAGGAAAAGAGAATCAGCTGTGCCTAGGCTACTGGTAGAAGCTGACTTCGAAATGTCGCTTAAAACCTGCAGTAAAGCAGAGAAGCCTAAATAAAACAGAAGTATCGCTGTTTGGATTTGATGTCGCTCAACCTTTGAAAGTCAGGGCACCCCGAACCTAATAAGGCTATAGCCTAGGCTATTTATTTCTTTGAAATCATTATTTATTAGGCTACTACATATACTTTCAGATTTAAATGGGCCAGTAACTATTTCACAGTAGCCTATCTTGTAATTTTCATGAGCACTCAATGCAGATAGGCTACCTGCTCAGCACGGAGGTAGGTAGGCTATTCTGCCTCTTTTCTTGCGCTATGCAAACAGGGTCATCTCTTGCGCTTTGCGCAGATTAGAATGGCGTCAGCAACATTCAAAACGCAGACTGGTGCCCCGTCAAAATCTCGTCATTATTTTACCACACTTCAGCTATAACGGGCGTTGTCAGATGGTCAGAGACATGGCCAAGTAGCCTAACCAGAGCTTTGAGACCGCAAAATAAAAGCAGAATGAAGGTTCAAGACTGACAGCTGTTCGCACCGCCACCTTGACATTGGCAACTGATGAATATGACGTCGACTAATATCGACAGAATCAATCTGCAAATTTGATGACCAGGGCGGGCAGCATTGCACCCGGTTGAGAAACCGCTTTTCTTCAAGACTAGGATATTAGCTAAAATAGGCTCACCTTCTCTCAAGTTCACACCATTTGCACCTGCTGCGACAGGGGGCATCTTCACGTTCGTGACATTTTCTGAAATTGAGTGGGATTCATTTTACAAATAGGCTTTGCTATCATTTGGATATTTGAACCAACATCGACTCATGTTGGTCTTTTGGGACACTTGTTATGAATATAGGCCTATCAAAGACAAATATGGGTTCACAATGATAGCCAACAAAATGAGATTATTTTTTTCATTTGACATCGGCTATCACAGAAGGCCACACGGAATGGGAATGGGATAGTTAGGTATCCTACTTTGTAGGCTCTAATTTTGACATTTGGGCTCACCTTTCTTGCAAGAAATCAGCTGCAGTTGCTTTCCTTCATTTTGTTTCCCCTGTCTCTCTTGCCTTTCTATTCTTTTTGTGAAAGCCTGGTGTTTTAGAAGTCTTTCATTGCTAACCGGCTGCTGCGTTTAATGCCTAATAATAATGACGTGAGTGAGTGTTGATTCCGCATATTGTACAATCAAAAGTCCGCGAGAGGGCGGACTAAACCAATGCCTGATAATGGGGGTGTCTGATATAGAATATAGCCGATTTGCAGGCTAGTATATCCCATTCAACAGATGTATTTCCAGAGAACCTTGGAATTACATAAATTACCAACATGTATTGACATTATTTTTAAAATAATGTTTAAAAAAATGAAAGAAGAAAAATATTTTCCATGGGAGGGCCCCCGGTGGGCCCCCCAAGTGGTCTGGGCTCTAAGAATGAGTCAGGGTTTTCCCCCCCTGTTCCACGCCGCTGCTTGAAGGTACCACAGAATTACAACGTCAAGCAAAGCACAACATTGAACTTAAACACTAAACACCCAGTGTATGATTTGGTACTACAGCAGGCCCGGTTATAGTCAATTTAGTGCCCTAGGCGAGCCCTCCTCTTTACTTTTTGTGGAATTAGGCCTACTATGTAGAAATGGGCATCTGTAAACAAAGCGTGATGCATCTAATTGACCACAGCTGATCTACATAGGATGTCCTGAGTGCCCATGAATAATCAGTCAATTTTAAGTTTTATTTCGCTTAATATTCTAATTCTGTGGGACTTGGCGCCCCCAAGACATTTGGCGCCCTAGGCGACCGCCTTGTCTGCCTATGCCTAGCGCCAGCCCTGTACCACAGTATGAGCTAAGCTTGATCAGATGTATGATGCTGCTATGTATACAGATACCGATGACTAAATGCACAACATAACAAGGAAAGGGGGCACTCACCTAGGGCACCAAATGACTAGAACCGCCCCTGGGACGCACAACAATGAAATGCAGACGTGTCACAAGTAAAAGTAAAAGTAAATTCATGGTGTACGTACAACACTGGCACATGACATTACATAGCTCTTACACCATTTAGGCTACTCCATTTTACCTAATAAGGTAGACAGACTGTGTTGTTACTGAAAAACACTAAAAACCTAACTGGGACCCACCACAAGCTTGACCCAACCAGTGCAGAGTCAGCTGATAGTAAGACAAGTATATAGGTCTGTACTCAGATAAGTTAGTTGTATTGGAAGGAGACTATATTTCTTTTTTTACTTTTACTTTTGACACCTCTGAGCAAATGAATAGGAAAAACATGGATGTGCACAGCCATATAAAACGTAGGTCAAAAAACAATTTTATGTTGATTTAGCACCTAATCCAATTCCTGTCCCCAATAACTGGAGAACACAGTAAATATAGTCACTGCAAGAAAAGTTGATGGCAGAGCAAGCTCTTCATAGCAAACCTTCACAGTCGAGGATATTAATCACGCTGAATTGGCCGACCAGAGCTTTTCATATCCAAAATATAACAAGACTAGTGTTTATTTTACTGATTAGGATCTGATTGGAGCCTACCAGGTGATTTTTGGAGCCTCTGCTATTACTTGTCTTGTGCTATAAGAGCATATTAATGTGAAGTCAACCGGTTCACTAATTAATTAATTCTTGTTTTGGCACCTGTCACTTTTCAGGCCTTTGAGCCTCAAGTTGAAACAGAACAAAGTTGTAAGGGAAAACTTAAAATCCAAGGTAAAGAAATGAAAAGTTAGATAGTCATGCATTGTCTAGTAAAGTTGTAACTTTGGAGTTGTATGCCCTGACGATATTCAGTTGACTGTACACGTCCCATTGAGTCAAGGTTTTTGATCCACACACTTGACGGCTTGAACATTATGTCATGAAATAAAACAAAAAAAGGATGTCAGGTGTGCAGACTCTCAATCAAAAAAACTTGCTATGTCGGACCTGCTGTGGCCTAATGGTAGGGCACTGGGTTACTACGCCGGCGACCCGTGATCGTCTCTGGCCTGGGTCATTTGTCGATCCCTCCCTGCCTCTCTCTCCCCACTCATTTCCTGTCTCGGCAATTAAAAAGGAAAGGGTTGATACATGTGGGATACAAACTTGCAACCTTCTGATCCAAAGCCCACATTCTTTACTACTAGGCCATGGCTGCCCCAGCTCATGTTGAAAAGCAGGCTATGTCAACTGGTTGTGCTATCAGACTCTGTTGCTGTTCTCACACTAGTGGCTTTGAATGTGGACATCACACAGATATTAAAAGACTTTACATTCAGGCCCTGCCGCGGCCAAACGGTAGGGCACTCACCTGCCATGTGGCTGACCCGGGTTCGATTCCCGACCCGGGCCCTTCGCCGACCCCTCCCCGTCTCT
>NC_085879.1:25676777-25691777 GCF_034702125.1 Engraulis encrasicolus
GCAAATTTCTTGTTCATGCATAATAAGGGATTTATTACCAATTTAACCTTAGTAAGGACCTAGTAGGCCTTAGCGTTTGCTTAGTACATGCCTTACAAGTTACTTATGCAGGCATTAACATTGTATGTATTAATGCTAATAGATGTATCCCTAAAATAAAGTGTTACCACAATTTCGATGGGCTCAGTCCACTGTATGTTAAGAATGCACCATTGGGCTGCCGCATCTAAATTGTGGGCTGCTCTCTCAAGGAAATTTTGAAGCAAACAAAAAACCCAAAAGCATTGGCCTCTGAGGACTGTCAGCCCACCGGGGAAATGCCCTGTATGCCAGATTACCAGTCCAGCCGTGGAACAGAGCAGAGCAGAGCGGAGCAGAGCAGAGCGGAGCAGAGCATATGAAACAGACAAGGCCTCTTCTTGGCAAAGCCCTGCTGATTTGTCTTCTGAGTAGCTTTGGCTGGAACAAGCGAGGGAGCCAACCGATCCCAGAAGTTGAAGTGGGGGGACGGACAAAGGGGTCAGTGGTTCCGGCACCAGAGGGTGGGGGGGTTCCCAGAACTGGGGTGCATTTCTCGAAACCATAGTTGCTAACTATGTTAGTAGCTACCTTGTTGTTTGCAATGCAATTTCCCATTGACAACTACTCAAGTTGCTAAATGGCTAACAACAACTACGCTTTCAAGAAATGCACCCCAGGGTTCCCATTGCATTGCATGTATCGAGTGTGGGAGTGCTTTTCAGATGATTTTTGTACAATAAAGGCCCAGCCAAAGCTGTCAGCGACCCTGCGGGCCGGGCAGGTCTCCGCTCCCCAAAAAGCTCCAGCATTCACGTCGTCCACATGTGTCCGAATTCGAAAAACTCCTTTGATTTCCGATGGTTGTCGCCAAACGATGATGAATGACCCGAGCAGTGCTGCACGACTCGCAGGCTGGATGGATGGAGATGGATGGGATGGGAGTGCTCCGAGGATCGTTTTTTTCCCCCCAGGGCATGGACCGACCGACACACACAAGGTGAGGCCAGACGAGGAGCCTGCATGCAGTGCAACCAGGGAAGCTGACTGGGGGATACGCACGGGTGAGTTGTCCTGGGCCCAGGGCTAAAGGGGACCGAGAATTGGGGCATTATTACTACGTTGTAAGCAGGGCTCTGAATTAATACCACATCTACTAGCCTTTTTGACTGGCGATGAAAAGAGTTAATTTAGAGCTTTAATTGTATATATTGGGCCATGGGCCATGGGCCCGGCAAATGCGGTCAGCACTGCTGTGAACTCGCACCTTTTTCTTTGGGAGTGGCACCGTAGCGGTGCAGTGGTGAGAGTGAGGGAGCAGACAGGTAAGGAGAGAGAGAGAGAGAGAGAGAGAGAGAGAGAGAGAGAGAGAGAGAGAGAGAGAAGAGAGAGAGAGAGAGAGAGAGAGAGAGAGAGAGAGAGAGAGAGAGAGAGAGAGAGAGAGAGAGAGAGAGAGAGAGAGCACAGCAGACAGACAGAGAGAGATGAAAGGGAGAATGAGAGAAAGACAGAGAGCAGAGCAGAGAGCTACACACACACAGGCATGGGATGTGGAGAGCTCAGAAGAGAGAGGTGGTGGGTGTGTTCGGCATTGTCTCAGCACTGTGGCCCTCCGACTCCATCCCCATCCCCATCCCCATCCCCATCCCCATCCCCATCCCGTCGGCCAAGAAGCACTCTGAGCGCGCGGACTGGCCCTGTAAAGCAAGCCCTGGGCTGTGACAAATTAGTATGGCATTCTCAACTCTGGCACCCGGCGCTCCTCGGGGAACCTTTAGAGCGCTTACAGTGAACAGCCAGGGCCGGCAACATGATACAGGGCCACACCAAAGGCAGCGAGAGAGAGACAGAGAGAGAGACAGACAGAGAGAGAGAGAGAGAGAGAGAGAGAGAGAGAGAGAGAGAGAGAGAGAGAGAGAGAGACAGAGGCAGAGAGAGTACAGCAGACAGAGAGAGACAGAGAGAGAGAGAGAGATGACAGAGAATGAGAGAGAGAGAGAGAGAGAGAGAGAGAGAGAGAGAGAGAGAGAGAGAGAGAGAGAGAGAGAGAGAGAGAGAGAGAGACAGACAGTCCCATCACTCGAGTGCATGCATGTCCCACTTCTTCTTTTTTGACTTTTTGTTGACTTTAATTAGACCGATTGTGTGTGTGTGTGCACGCATGTTTTCATTTTTTCTTTTCTCTTTTTTGAAGAAATGAAACGAAATCAGGAGTTGTTTACATAAAGAGAATTTGTGGGGAAAAACCAGCAGAATGCTTTTTCTCTTTTCTCTTACACACTTTCTCTCTGTCTCTTTTTCTCATTCTCTCTCTTCTTTGGGGGGTCGGGGAGGGGTGGTGTTTGGATTTGTTTTTGTTTTTTAGGCTTTAATCCCGTGTCTTCAAAGTGAAATCAGCGTCCTTTAGCCAAGAGCTGTGACGGAGTGTCTGCCCTGTAGGAGCGGAGCAGCCACCCCCGTAATGAAGGAGGGATAAATTAAATACTTCCTCCGTGAGCAAATGAGGGGATGGATGAGGGAGAGATGGAGAGATGGAGAGATGGAGAGATGGAGGGTGGAGGAGGAGGAGGAGGGAGGGTGAGCACTGCTGCTGGGAATGCCATGCCAGGGTGCACGGGTGCCCCCACCACCCCCCCACCACCAAAGTGCTGAGAGTTGGGTGGTCCATCCGTCAGCACCAGATTTGGGGGTGAGACGTGAGCACACCAGCCGACCCCTATCACTTTCAAAGAAGGCGAAGGGGGCGGGGGTAGCAGTGCGGATAGGGGGGATTGGGGAGGAGACGGGGAGGAGGGGGTGGGGCTGATTTGAAGAGGTTGTGGGGGGGTTTGACTTGAAGCCTGGGCTCCATCCTCATGAACACCACCACCCCCCCCACACAGTCCCAGTCAGTCCACCCAAAGCCGCATGTGGCCCAGACCGACTCGACTCCCACAAAGACACCTGTTGTTTGATTTGAAAAGAATGCCGAATTGATTGGACTGTGCTAAGAAAACAAACAAAAACAATCAGTGGGGAAAAAGAAGAAGGAGGGTGTTCAAGGGGGGGTGTGAGGTTGTAAAGGGGACCACTGTACAGAGGCCTGATCTGATCGCCTCCATGCACACAGTCGAGTCCAGTGGACTAGTGTTGTGACGTTCCTGAACGATCCGATTCTTTTGAACGGTTCCCAAAAATGAACGATGGCAACCGGATCACAGCTGGGGGAGCCACTCGACTGCTTTTTCGTTTGCACAAAATGACCTAGAGGTGGAGTCAAAATATTACATTCTAAACACTGAATAAATAATTTTTACAAAGAGCCAAAAGAGCCAGTTTTTTGAACGGCTCTTTGAAACGAACAAGCCACTAGGATCCCCATCCCGTCAAAGAGCCATAAATCCCATCTCTAGAGTTGACACACAGTCTGCCAAAGCCCCCTTTCATAGGGGCTTTCACGGGGTGATTCACTGATAGGGTTTTCAGGCCGACCAGAATGGAGCCGGTGCCGGTGCCGGTGCCGGTGCCCGCACCAGTTACGTTCGGCACGAAAGTGCTCATCTGCAAACCGCCCGTGTTCATACTGGGCTCTGAACTTTTTTCCGCACGTGACTGTGTTATCCGGATGAACCTGCTGATGGCCACGCTGTCGTCATGGTTCGCGGAGAAAAACCTAGTATTTTGCGGTTCGCCGTGCGAACCAACTAACCGGTTTGCGATCGCTAAAATCTGTGGCGTGAACACGACGGCCGGTTCGCAATGAGGTGCGGGAACGGGCACCGGCACAGTTCTCAGTCGGCCTGAATGCGCTCATGCAGGAGTCTGAACCCTGACAGCACGCTGTGCCTCAACCCCCTCAACTCTTTGGACTGGCTCTTAATCAGCTGTCATTTTAATTGGCTATTCGTGAGTGTGTGTGTGTGTGTGTGTGTGTGTGTGTGTGTGTGTGTGTGTGTGTGTGTGTGTGTGTGTGTGTGTGTGTGTGTGTGTGTGTGTGTGTGTGTGTGTGTGTGTGCGCGTGCTGCGTGCACGCATGTCTGTGTGTGTGTGTGTGTGTGTGTGTGTGTATCTGTGTGTATCTGTGTGTATGTGCACGTGTTCACATGTGTGTGTGTGTGTATGTGTGTGTGTACGTGGTTGAGGGATGACAGTGGTGGTGGATGGCGGTGAGGTAAAGGGCTTTCTGGGGTTTTGATTGGTCCAAGTAAACCTCCCCTCGGAACAAATCGCTCACGGTGTCGAGACCAAAGGCTGGCAGAGTACTCACTAATGAAGTGCTGCTCCGTCTGAGGGCACGGGAAGGAGGGGGGGGAGAAGGGGAGAGAGAGAGAGGCAGAAGAGGAGAGAGAGAGAGACATACACACAAAGAGAGAGAGGAAAGAGGGGGGGAGAGAGAGAGAGAGAGAGAGAGAGAGAGAGAGAGAGAGAGAGAGAGAGAGAGAGAGAGAGAGAGAGAGAGAGAGAGAGAGAGAGAGAGAGAGAGAGAGAGAGAGAGAGAGAGAGAGACAACAGCACAGCTGCAAAAGGGGACGCCCTGAGCCTGGCGGTGGTGGTGAGGCACGAAGGAAAGAGAGACACAGAGAAAAAGAGACAGAGGGAGAGAAAAAGAAAGAAAGACAGAGAGAGACAGAAGGAGAGAGAGAGAGAGAGAGAGAGAGAGAGAGAGAGAGAGAGAGAGAGAGAGAGAGAGAGAGAGAGTCCAGCTCCGGCTCTGCTAATAAGGGCCTTGAGGGGGACCAGAGAGGGGCCCGTGCTGTGCATATCTGTGGGGGCACCACGTGGAGACAAGCAGCTGCGGCAAAGGGGTCCGCTGTCATGGGCCCTGGTGTGTGTGGTGTGTGTGTGTGTGTGTGTGTGTGTGTGTGTGTGTGTGTGTGTGTGTGTGTGTGTGTGTGTGTGTGTGTGTGTGTGTGTGTGTGGTGTGTGTGTGTGGTGTGTGTGGGGGTGTGTGTTTGTGTGTGTGTGTGTGTGTGTGTGTTGGGGGGGGGGGGGGGTCGAACTTGGGTCCTCATTACATTGTATGTAGGCATTGGGTGGCTGGTGGTATATGGAGGGGTGGGGGCCCTTTCTGATGACTTTGTCTTTGGCCCAAGCAAAGCTATCAGCTGCCCTGACACACGACCACTGCACAGTGTAGAGCGACCTTGCCTGTGGATTCTGCCTGTGTGTGTTTATGTCCTGTTGAGTGTGTCCTTGTGGATAATGTGCAGCTGTGTCGAGGAATAAACGGCCAGGGAGAGAGGGGGCCCAGAATTGGGTACTCATTGTACATTGTATGTCCTGGCTGGAGGGGGCCCTTTTTGTCCTGGGGCCAGTCGAAGCTGTCAGCGGCCGCCCTGTGGACGGGCCATTCCAATCCTCACGGACTGACCGACAATACTTAAGCCTGGTTTATGCTCTGAAACCAACGTGTCTGCGCGATGATGCAGACAGCCACACAGTTATTTCTCCCCCGTCCGCAGTGACTGGTGTGCATCCCTGAAAATGTGACTGCCCGCAGACAGCAACGCAGTCAACGGCACCAGGAGCCGCAGTGATTGGTCCTCTCGACCAGCCTGCTCTGTGCTCGAGAACAAAAAGCTACTTCCTTATTCTAACCTTCGTCGGGCTACGAACTGTGAGTTGTTCTTTAAATAAGTTGCCCCTGCTTTGTACAGATGGTGTAACTTCAATCTGCTCATTACCGTGCCGGGCCGCGGCAGCGTACCGTGATCATTACACCCTGTGGCCATTCGGAATGCGGGGGGCAGTATAGCACCGCTTTTGCAGAGCAGCGTCTGCCTGTGTCTGTGGTCTGTTTGTGCTTCCGTCCTTGCCCGTCCCCCAGTTTTAGTAGTAGTAGAAATACAGTCAGCAAATTGCATGTTTTATTTAGCATTGGGCATTTGATAGGGCATTTGATAATAACACAAGTGTGAGCCCTAAACAAGACCACAATGTGAATTTAAACTCGACTTTTTTTTTTGTAGTTTCATTTATTTACACGAACCAAAGGCAACATGTGCGCTTGCAAGTTATGAGGCTGAAGTTATGTCGGGACAGTTCAACAGTGTTTCCGAGGAAACATTCCGCTTTGTGCGACCTATTCTCGACAAATGAGCCATGTTCCAAACTACCGGCGTGGCTGCTAGTGCGATCAAAAATGCACGTGACATAAATATTTAATGTTTCATTTTCATTGTCATCAAGTCTGTGTAGCTACAAAACAACAGGCATGTCTAGTTAACTCCTTGTATGGCAGTTTGAACAATCATCTCGCTGCCCCTACCTTCGCGACGGATATGGATAGCGCCGACCGAGAATGGAGCAAAAATCAAAACTAACCGCGTTGACTTCTAGGCGTCAGGCTGAAAAGAGAGCATAACCCGCCCTTTCGTGTGAAGCAAAGAACGTAGGATGTATACGAACTATCACTTGCTGGAAAATGCAATGGCCATGTAGTACGGGGGCCATACCGTAGGGCCTACTACCAGGGGTTCAGGATTTGGCTGGTTAGCTTCACCGATTAGCAAGGCACTTCCTTGTCGCCATTTTCACCAATTCACATCATATCCGGGACCACTTCGGTCATGATGATTGGTGGTTGCACAGCACATGTACAAGTTAAGTGTTGGGCGCGGTTGGGCACACAGACCTATATACAGTAAGTCTGTGGTTGGGCCATAGACCTCTATGGGTTGGGCATCTTATAATACCTCCATGCATTCAATGCCCGTCTTCCATATAGCTTTCTGGTCAACCTTACATCAGTCAGTAACGTGGCACGTAATTGGCTGAGTAAACTGGTCCCGGAAATGAGCTCCATGAAACTCAAAAGTTTCAATTTTGGCTGAATTCACTAGCATTTCCCATTGGAATGACTGGGGGCGGGACTTATTCACTCTCTCCAGGTCTTATACTACCTCCATGCGTACTAGGCTCTGATGACGTAAGTAAGCCAGCCATTTCTATAATGCTTGGTGTGAAGTGTGTAGCGAGTGCAGTGCCCGTCTGGCATGTTTACGACAGGACATTATCGACTGCCTCAGAAACATCTGCAGTGATAAAATTGAACGTGTTGAGAATGGTAAAATGCATCGCATGAACTGTTGAGAAGGCCATTTATCTTGCCACTCGGTTCAAAGAGGACAAAGACTTACAAATGAAACAGTGATTAAAGATGAATAAACTGCTCATTTACTAAACAGGGGCCGTGTGTTACTGGGTTAAATTTCTCCCCCCACCCCTGTTTTTTCGACAAATTGTCCCCTTATGTGTGTAACCATTTCAGTTGCCATGTTCCGTTCATGGCTAGCCTCAATGGATATTTACAGTAAACAGTGCTGGACTGTCCATCTGGCATAGCAGGCATTTCCCGGAGGGCCCCGCACCCACGTGGGCCCCTATTTTACAGAAATGAACAAAAACATAAAAAACGGGCCCATGAGGGTGCAGGGCCCACTGGCGAGTCAGTTCTGCGACGCTAATTATGAGGGGCCCTATTTCTCCCCCAGTCCAGCCCTTACAGTAAAAGCATGAGGTATTAGCAGGGCTCAGAGGTAACAGCGAGGCAGCCCGGTGTTTATGGCAAGCCCTGCTCTCTGCTCTACCCTGCTTTGCTGTTGCGCACCAGTGTGCTAATTACGTACAGCTAGACTGCCTGATGCAACAGAAATAATTTTCACCCAGGGGAATTCGAAAGCATGCTACACTTATTCACAAGGTAAATATATTCGTAGTGTGGCACGGTTGGAAACAGATGGGAGGGTTGGAAATTCTTGTTAGGGCCATGACATGAGTTTAGACCTCATGGGAATATGTATCAGGGTCAAAATGACTACCAAATGGTTCAAACTCTGCTAATTGAAATTCAGATTTTTCTTGTAATTGAATTATTATGTTTTGGCTTTCCTTAGCTTACATCTTCCTCTCGTGCCTGTTAAAAACTGCTTAAAATTATGGTCAGACTTAGCTCCAGTTGTGACTGTTGATAAGGTCTGCCAAAGACTCCAAGGCACGCTGCTGGTGAAGTTAAAAAGCCTTTAATTAAACGGGCTGACGCGTTGCGACTACTGTCATCTTCAGAGTCAGTGGCTCGTTTAATTAAAGGCTTTTTAACTTCACCCGCAGTGTGCCTTGGAATCTTTGGCAGACCTTATCAACAGCCACAACTGGAGCTAAGTCTGACCATAATTTTAAGCAACTTTATTTCCTTGAGCCAAAGTGCCCCTGCTTATGTGAGAAAAAAAAGCGAAGCAGCACAGCATGATCAGCATCAGGTGATCAGTGATTTTTTAGCATGTGACCTGTTAAAAACTGGTTTGGTTGCGCATGCAGTGCCTGTACTCAATATGACAATTTGTCTGTAAACGTACTTAAAGTGATATTTAGGCAATGGGTCTGTTTGCACATGGGGTCTATTAGTTGACCTTAGCAGATGATTGAATTGGATTTTTGAATGCTTAAACAAGTACACATGAACAGTATGACCAACAGTGGTTGTGAATGTTGGTGGTACCTGGCTCTTGGTGAATCGGGTAAAATTTACCTTTTCATCTAATATAAAAATCTGAAGTGGTAATTTTTCACTGGAAATGGTCATGGTCATTTTGTAAGTGACGTCTTAGGAATATCTATTATAAGCAGGTTTACCACTACCTCTAGGTTAGCTTAACTTAGCCAGGGTTGTCACTTAACCATGTTCTTGGAATACCCCACCACATCCCCCACCCCCCCCACCACCAACAACAACCACCACCAACACATGGGACTGGGTGTAGTGTGTAGAAGAGGAAACAAGCTCAGCTGTGCTTTTGCCCTTTCTGCCTTGAGGCTGCGAACAGCCTGGGAGGTTATTTTGAAAATCTACCCCACACGGGGGGGAAAGCAGCTCGTTGGAATCTGGTTACCATTGGCAGCACTTAATCCGTCGTGACAGTTGCGACTCCAGATTTGTCTTAGCTCAGTCTTCACTGGCTTCAACAGCTCTCCAGTGTTGTTGTTCTGGGGTGCAACCAACACCCATGAATTTTTCTAAAAGTGAAGAGTCATGAAGAACAGCTTAACCCTAGAGAGAGGCAGCAAGTGTTACAGTACAGTGTCTTTTGGAACCTGCCTGGGGGAAGAAGACTTGATTTGTGGTCCAAAAATGTGGTTGTGAACAATAACACATGTGTACAACATCACATACCAAACCAACCTTGGGATTCAGGGAATTAATTACCAACACGTGTTATACTCTAGAGTCTACAGTCGGTACACACGGTAACGTGATCTAGAGGTGTGGATGCGGGCTTTAGAGAGCTTTCCGTTTTCAAGTGCTACTGATTTTGCCAACTACGCATGAGGAAAGTTTCACTGTCTGGGCAGGCAGGCGAGGCGAGGCGGCTTCGTGTGCTGCTGTTACAGTAGACTAGAGCAAAGAACGCAGCTGAGGGTTACCATGCCAACACAAGTGGTTTCTACATTTCTGGGACGAGCTGACAGTTCACGTCAAGTGCCTTGGTGTGAAACCGCAGGCATAAGAGCCATCTGAGAGAGAGAGAGGAGAGAGAGAGAGAGAAAGAGAGGGAGAGGAAGGCAGAGTGAGAGGGAGTGCATGACAAAGAAAGAGAGAGAGGTAGAGGACGAGAGAGAGAGAGAGAGAGAGAGATTGAGAGAGAGAGAGAGAGATGGAGAGAAAGAGAGATACAGAGATGAATGTCAGTGCTGCTCGCTACTACTGCCCTCTAAGTCCAGTGGGTAACCGCACGGTCCCAGCAGGCCTAATGCATTTTCCACTCAGTAGAGAGGGATGAACTTTAAGCGGCCCGATCAGCATGGAAAGGGGAAAGGGGGAAAAATGGAAATAACGCAGCAGAAAGAAAGACAGATGATGGGATGGAGGGATGGAGTGGGGAGAAAAGGGGTGAAAGGGGGGAAAAGATGATGAGAACGTGAGAAAAAAATTAGCCATCGACTTTGAGGAATGGATGAATGGAGGAACGCTGTGGAACAGTCAATGGGTGCATTCCAACATGCACACTCCCGTCCTCCGCTTGTGCTTGTGGCCTCGCGTTTTGCTGACGCCCTGCCTCTGTGCAGAGAACAAAATAAAGTTTCCCCACTGTAAGCCTAGCTCCAACATTTTTTTGGCGGACTGTTCTTCATTCACCATCCCAATTGCAAATGAGGAAAGGGCATTAAATCGTGCTTTTGCAAGATATTGAATTATTTTTCTGTCAACAGGGATGTCATCATGAGGTCACAAGCAGGCAAGTGAGCAAGGGAGGACTGAAGTCCGCATATTGGAATCCACCCACTGGCTGTTGTTTGTGGGCACAGTGATAAACGTCGGCATCATCACCCATGGGGATGGGTGGGATGGAAGGGGGACGGGCGTGAGCGGGGGGGTTGCTCAGTCACCATGGAGACCACGTAAAGGTCGGAAAACTCTGAGCGCATCCAATCCAGACGACGTGTCCTGACCTGTACTCGCCCCTAGTCTGCTGTCATCACAAGGAGTTGTGGCTCTCGCACTCTTATTCATGGGTCCCCACAGAAGCCCCAGGACCACTGTTGGTGGGATAGATGTGCATGTGCAAGAACACACCATATTGGCGCCATATTGGCGCAACAAATTGCCCCCGATGTAGCCTGATAAACCAGACTATAATTATATATATAATTTAGTCTGGCCCCGATGAATGATACATCCGAAGATTGTTGATGAGAACAACCCGTTGTCTCTCAAACCGTACCTGTGCCTATAGGCCAATGCTCTGACCAATCTTTCTTGTTGTTGTGATTTCCCAGCGTCGCGAGCTTTCTCGCCACTCGCAGTCGCAGTCGCAGTCGCAGGTCACGGCTATGGATCAAGGCTAGACCAGTCGCAGGTAAAAAAAAAATGTGACCGCCAGCGGGTGGCGCTAGTTTACCAGGCTACCCCGATTCATTTCTATGGGCACTTTTGGAAGTTTTCCATATCCTCCTAAATAGACCGTCTCTGGCATAGTGCTCTGGTAGTCCTGCAGTAACTTGGTTTGCGAATGGTTGTATGGTAAAGGTAATGCGCGTACGTAAGGTCACACGGCAAGCAGATTTCTGACTTTTGAGGTTACTAATGAGACATATCACAGCCTCTTCATGCACAACGTTTCTCCTATGGAACATGCCGCTGTTTCCTGAACAAAAACTTCACTACAACACTAAAACATTTGTATAACATGCATAGCACATTGCCATTCTGGCAATGACAACTCAAAAACTCAACATGACAAATTACTATTGCATCGTTAAACTTAGATTATACATATGCCATAGAAAATTCGGTAACACTTTACTTGACGCCGGTGTCATATGCATTTCATTACAGTGTTCATTATAGTGTCATGACACAGTCATAGATAAGTCATGAACATTATGTACATGTCATAAACATTTTATGACTTTGTCCATGACTTTGGCCATAACTGAATGTCATAAAATGCTTATGACATAATGTTTATGACACGTGCATAACTGTGCCATGACACTGTTATGACACTGTAATGACATGCATATGACACCGGCGTCAAGTTCAGTGTTACCGAAAATTCCAGGGCCTTGATTGTAATTGTCATTATCAGAGACCCTAGAGAGCTCCCCTCTATCCTGGATCACTATAGCAGGAGTCTGGGGTCACTTACTGAGAACTGGAGGGGGGGCACAATTGGGCAGGGGGCCAGGGGCACAATTGGCAGCGCAATTAAGAGTTAACGAGGCCCCGCCGCGGACAGATGGGATTGGCCGGAGCCTAAGCCGATCGGAGCGAACAGAGACAGATATTAATAGCCGTGGTAATTCGATAAGGAGTCGGCTCTCTCTACCGCGCCGCGCCACGCTACGCAACGCCACTGGCGGGCTTTAGGGAAGAAAAACAGACAACAGAGGGCCTGTTCTGTCCATGTAGCCTGAGGGATTTAGAAGGGGAGTTTTCCTTTCCTTGTTTGAGGTGGGCGTCAAGGGGGTGTGGGTGGGGGTGCAGGGCTGCAGGCCTGGTGACTGGGGCGGATGGGAAGGGAAAGAGGGGTGAACAAGTCCCGGGCCCAGGGAGAGATTGTATTGTAGGCCTATGTATTGAGAAGGGGGCCAGGACAACAATTTCGTCCTGGGCCCTGTCAAGGCTGTCAGCGGCACTGAGGAGGGTAGGAAGGTAGAGGGTACCCTTATGAAAATCGACCATGGTTTTACTGTTAGTAACCATGGTTTCACCATGGTATGTCATGGTAACTCTAAGTACTCTGAACCAACCATTATCCATGTTTGGCTTGTCCACGTTTTTTTGGGGTAACCATGAAAACCGTGGTTCCTGACTAACCATGGGTCATGGTCATACGTGGTTTTCATGGTTTTGTCATTATGGTTTGTGACTATGGTTCAACCGAAATTAACCATTGGTTAATTTTATAGTTAAACCATAGTCAAAGCATGATTGAACCATCGTAAGAAAAAAAACCTGCGCCGAACCATGCCAAAAAAACATGAAAATCATGATTTACCATGGTCGATTTTCGCAAGGGTAAGGGGACAAAGTGGGGAGATTCAGGATTAAGGAGGGAAAATGCAGGGGGGTGGGCAAAGGGCTCAGTGGTCCCGGGGCCTACAGTAGGAAGGTGTGTGTGTGTGTGTGTGTGTGTGTGTGTGTGTGTGTGTGTGTGTGTGTGTGTGTGTGTGTGTGTGTGTGTGTGTGTGTGTGTGTGTGTGTGTGTGTGTGTGTGTGTGTGTGTGTGCGCGTGCAGATTTGGGTCCTCCTCATTACATTGCATGCATGTATTGGGTGAGGGGGCCCTCCAGATGTCTTTGTCCTGGGTCCACCCAAAGCTGTCAGCTGTCGGTCCTGCTGGCGTGGGCGTTAGGGGGTAGGAAGGTAGGGGGTAGGGGGTGAGCGAGGAATGGTGTGTGTGTGTGTGTGTGTGTGTGTGTGTGTGGGGGGGGGTGTTCATGGATTAAGGAAGGGAAAAAAGAGGGTGAGAGAGAAAAGTGGCGTCCCCTAAACCGTTGATGCCAATCAGAGCCCTTTGGTTTAGTGGCTTATAGAGCTCGGCAGCAGAGCTGATCGGGCTTTTCCTGAATGGGTTTTTTGAGTGGCCGCAGCTAGCGTCTATAGCGTTAGCCGGGATCAAAGACAGCCGCGACTAAAGGTTGATAAAATGGGGCTTAGGCCAATGACTGTACTGGGAATGTGAAGGTGTGGTATATCGGCGGCAGTGAAGCGAAGCGTGCAGGTATAGCCTCCCTCCCGTCCTTGTTGGTTGGGTAGGGTTGGGTAGGGTTTCTCCTTGGCGGTTTGGGGTTTTTGAAGTCACTGCCTGTACTGTACTCAGGGGTGCCAACAGGGGGGGACAAAGGGGAAAGCTGACCCGGGCCCTGCAAGACAGGGGCCCAGAATTGGGTCCTTATTACATTGTATGTATTGGACTGGGGGGCCCTTTCAGATGACTTTGTCCTGGGCCCAGACAAATCTGTCAGCGGCCCTGACTGTACTGTGCCACTCGTGAGATAATGAGACGGCGTGCATCATTTAACTTTAAATATTTCTTGCACACTTATTTTCTGTGGGCTAAATTAGACTCTCAAAATTCTCTCCTGTGATCCACCAAGAAAGAGGAAGAAGCAGGATGGAGAGAGGGAGAGAGGGGGAAAAAAACGAAACCACAACCAGAGACCAGATCAAGGAAGTTTTCAAGTTCTGTCAAGAAAAGTATCACCCATTACACCACCTTCAAATTAACTTTCAAAAAATCTGGAGGAGAAAAAAAAAAACCACAAAAAAAACGAAGAAGAAAGGAAAACAAAGAGGAACTATATTCTTCCATCCTAGTTAATTGTGCCGCACACATCCCAGATTTCAGAGAGAGAGAGCTCTAGGTCACGACATGAGCTCCCAGGACCAGTGACAAGCTTCGGACACCCTCAGGACAAAGTCATCTGAAAGCCCCAACACACACACACACACATATTCTCAGTACATTCAATGTAATGGGCACCCAGTTTTGGGCCCCCTTTTCCCTGGGCCCAGGACAACTAAGCCCTTTGTCCGTCCGCCTATGTCGGCTTCCCTGTGAGTGCCAAATTAGGAGGACACTGACTTGACTCGTGCACGGCGGTGGAACATAAACTTCAAAGGGCCGGGGACACCAGAAAACCTCACACACCTTCTTCCCGAAGCGCTCTCGGAAAGCACTTGTAGCGAGGGCCGATGACTGCTTTGTTTGGGTCTGGGAAAAAGTAATCGAAAAGGCCCCCTCTCTCAATAATAATGTAATGGGGACCCAATTCTGTGCCCACTTCCTATGCCTGGGACAAATGACCCCTTTGCCCCCCCATCGATCTGTTTTGTTGCTTTTTACCACAACCAACTCCTGTTGTTTTTTTACAAAAAAAAAAGAAAACGTGCTATATAAATAAATCTGACTTGACTTGACTTGACTTCTGAACGGAACAGCGAGCCGCTAAGTAAACATGGTCTTTTCCAAAGGGGCTGGAATGGTTAATTGGCCGTACCTAATTATGAGAGTACGCCTGTAATAATAATAATACAAAAAAAAATGTCATCACTGTTCCATGTACCCTTGTCTGGTTATTATTTGAATGCAAGATATTCCAGACTACTGATGTCTGGAGGGGAGACCATTTTCCATGTGTGTGTGTGTGTGTGTGTGTGTGTGTGTGTGTGTGTGTGTGTGTGTGTGTGTGTGTGTGTGTGTGTGTGTGTGTGTGTGTGTGTGTGTGTGTGTGTGTGTGTGTGTGTGTGTGTGTGTGTGTGTGTGCGTGCCTGTTTGTATGTGTGTGTATGTGTGTGTGCCTCTGTGCGTGTGTGTGTGTGTGTTTGTGTCTGTGCCTGTGTGTGTGCGTGTGTGTGTGTGTGAAGGAGCAGGCAACTCATTGCTGTTTGTGTGTTGTCGTCTGCACTCGGCATGCTTTCATGTGGTTCCTCTCTAAGATGTTGGATGGTGTCAGACGTCCTTATGAGTCAATGTGTTGCTGCAGGCCTTTCTCTCTCTC
>NC_085879.1:25696777-25701777 GCF_034702125.1 Engraulis encrasicolus
AGACCGAGACCCCCCATGGAGGACGGGGGGGAGACAGAGCTGTCAAACACCCCCCAAAGGACTAACCCGTCTGGGTCAAAGACAGAGCAAACTACCAGATAGCTCCACTCCACTCCTCTCCTCTCCCCTACTTGGGCTTCTGCCTGTCATGCCACAGTGCAGCGTTTACAGTCCACCTACCGCAATGAACTGAACTGAGCATCTCACTCAGTCACATGACTCCATGTGCAGCTGACAGCTTTTACAGGGCCCAGGACAACGTCATCTGAAAGAAGCTCCCCCTAATGTATGAATAAGTTAAGTTCAGACATAATAACTGTAATGCAATTGTATATATGATTTTAACTTTTATTAAAATTTATTTTATTTGTATTTTTATTATTATTATTTTATTTGAATCTGCTTTGTATGTTTTTTTTTTTTTTTAGTCTAGTCTTGTCTTTGTGTACTATTGTAATTGTCTGTCCAAGTCTTCATTGTTCTCCCAAAAGGCAAGACAAATTCCCTTCGGGGTAATAAAGTTGTATTCATATTCATATTCATTCATTCATTCATTCACTCACTCACTCACTCACTCACTCACTCACTCACTCATTCATTCATTCATTCATTCATTCATTCATTCATTCATTCATTCATTCATTCATTCACTCACTCACTCACTCACTCACTCACTCACTCACTCACTCATTCATTCATTCATTCATTCATTCATTCATTCATTCATTCATTCATGTTATGAAAACATGAGTATAGGCACCTTTCTCTCCTTTGGCCCGGGAAAACGTATCCATGTGTCCCCATGTGTACCCATGTTGTCCTCCCATTGCATTGTATTGCATTGCAACATGCATTTGATTTTATATAGGTTTACAGTAAAAAGTACATTCAAAATATTTGAATGGCAAGAATTCACGGAACAGTCACTTCCAATAATAAAAGGGAAAAAAGGAAAACATTTTTTGCAATGAAAATCTTCAAATGTAGGGCCACATATTCCAAATGACCTGGTTTTACCTTGTCCAATGCAACCAGGTGATCAATCAAATCAGTCTATAACCTGCTTGAATTGAACTGGTAAAACCAAGTTATTTGGAATATGTGGCACTAGATTGTAACTAATAAATCCAATTTGCCCATCACTGAAAGTAAAGCTTGGTAAAACTGTTAACACGTCTCTCTTCTCTGTACCTTCTCTGTTAGGCTAGTGTATATGGTGTATTTTCTCTGTAGGGCCTACATGCTGTATCCTAAACCGAAATCCAAGGCAATTGTTTTGGTCCAAGGGTCACATTGGGTGTAGAGTATTGTTGCAGGCAACATGCCTGTGCTCATGATAATACTGTAATGTACACTTGCATAACGTATTGGTTATTATACTCCTGCACATCGTAATATTTAGATGCATGATAGAGCATGATAGTTTGGATTTAAAAGTTGTCTTGTGAAGGTTCTGTGGGCCAGATGACATGGCTCAGCGGGCCGGGCAGCATGTGTTGAACATGAGTTTGCCCACCTTTGCCCTAAGGTATGGTTCAAGGACATGCGTTCAGTGTGCTCGGTGTGGATGAAGCTAACAATGTTACACCGTTCATTATGTTTGTTTAACTACTTTATAACTAACAGGCACCTTAAGATAAAGTGTAAGCTAAAGCTTCAAACTATTCTTGTGCAACTGCATCTGTATAATAGGTGCCCTTGTGTCATTGGGCTGAGGTGGTTGGTGTTGATTAATTGGCATCATCTTGTTAAGCCTGTTTAGTGTTTTAAAGGGGGCACGGACTGGGCACAGAGTGCAGCCAATGATCAAGAGAACAAGACACACAACACAACGTAATGGGAGAGAGAGAGAGAGAGAGAGAGAGAGAGAGAGAGAGAGAGAGAGTGAGAGAGAGTGAAGGAGAAAGAAAGGGAGAGAGAGAGAGAGAGAAAAGGAGAAAGAAAGGGAGAGAGAGAGAGAGAGAGACAGAGAGACAGAGAGAGAGATAGAGAGAGGGAGAGAGAGAATAGGAGAAAGAAAGAGATGGAGAGAGAGAGAGAGAGAGAAAAGGAGAAAGAAAGAAATAGAGAGAGAGAGGGCGCTTCCTCTTTGACAGGGGTCGTCTCGGGGTCACCGGGTGCCTTTGAAGTGGGTCCTGTAAAGCAAGTGTGTGTATCTCCGGAACAGCATGATATCACTTTCATTAAAAACCGACCAGCACAAAAACAAGCGTGCAAGCCTAATGACCATCATTAGTTGCTTTGCTATGCCGTGCCTTCGGCAACATTTCTGGACTCTCTCGCGCTCCTCTCTATCTTGCAGGGAAGCTGACACAGGGGCTACAAACCTACAATCAGGCCAGTTGCACCGGTCCCAATGAGAGGGGGGGAGGGGGGGTGCAGTGGCGGAACAATTGCACATAGGGCCCCAGGGTAATCCACCTATAGGGCCCCTCCATACAGCTTGCCATGGCCCCCAAAACCAATACAGGAGGGCCCCGGGGCAAATGCCCTGCTTGCCCCCCCTATAACTCCGCTCCTGAGAGGGGCAAAATCAGGTCTTCATTACACAGTATATGGGGGTTGGGGTTCAGAAGACTTTGTCTTGGCCCAAAGCTGTCAGCGGCCCTGCTATCTTGTTCTGGTGTTACTTGACTTCCATCATTTTTATTTCTCTCAAGTCACTTGAAAAACAAGACTTTCACTCACCAAAAAAGGATATTATTTCGCCTTCTGTGCGACCTTTTTTAAAGTCAGTCAGTGTTGTTATTGAGCAACACCTTTTTGAACTGTGTTTACCGCCATAGATTTACGGGTCCTTGTTTATGGTCTTCCGATCATACACCCTTGGGGAGCTCTCGACTCAGACATGCTATAAGTGAATCATCAGACAGTCTCCATATTTGCACTGTGCGCATATGTTCAGGGCCGGTTTAAGATGGCCTGGGGCCCCTAGGCTACAGGTTTATGTGGCTCCCCCCCAGGTGGCAAACTTCGCGACAAATTTACATAGACATTGTCAAAATTACGAGCTAAGAATTAAGGATAACACGTCTAACAACTGTGCTCAACACAACAGACGATTTTTTCAATAGCGCAATTCTGTAATTTTTCACTCTTGGCCAATCAGGGCCCCATTGGCTGGCAGGTGGGGCCCCCTAGGCTGCAGCCATATCCAGCCTGTGCGTAAATCTGGCCCTGCGTATGTTGCTTCTTGTTTTACACATGTATGCAGCTTTTCTGGACAGGAAGTGTGGTCATCTGTCATAAGTGTCAAAACCGTATCTGTTTTTCGATTCACACATTCACTGACTTAATAAATGTTCTGCTGCAAGAGAAACACCAGTGGTGGTGGATGGAGAAGGATGTGCAGGGCCGTTTTGACGTATTTGGGGGGCCAAAGCAAAACGGGACTTGGAGGACACTTGCCCCCTTCTCCTCTCCAAACGGTTGGGAAAAGGCCACCTCGAGAGGTTTTTCAATAGCAGACTTTTCGGTCATTGAATTTAGGGAGATGCTGCCACACTCAAAAAGTTGTCCTTGCGGGGTAGCTGTGGGGTAGCTGCGGGGTAGCAGGCTAAGCCCCCCGCATTTGGGCTTGCATGTCCATGGGGACTCAGGTTTGAATCCGGCCTGGGTCATTTCCCCACCCCTACCCCATCTCTCTCTCCCCACTCCCCTCCTGTTGCTCTTCACTGTCTTAATATATACTGTATATAAAAAACAAACATGATACAAAAAAAGTCATTTGAATACCAGTCACTAGCCAGCCCGGGGGTGCCCCCTTTCAGATGGGGGGGGGCCCTTGGTGATTGCCCAAGTTTGATTTCCTGGTTTGGTTGGGGCAGGCCTGCTGCAGAGGAGGAAGTGAGGGCTTCTTGGGTAGACAGCAGCGACGTCCATATGCAAAGCCCCCGAGCGAGGTGCTGAGTGACTGCGGTCCGTCTGAAGCTCGGGCTCCCTGCAGTCAGGCGAGTGAGTGCACTCTTTTATAAACACATTCCTCCATTCGGGACGGACAGACGGGGGGTGGGGGTGGGGGGGATGGGGGGGTTGCGTAGGAATCATCGCCACCACAAGGGAGGCCCAAGCAAGCAAGCAAGCAGGCCGACTTTTCAGGAGCCAACCAAAAAAAAGGAAGAAGGTAAAAGAAAGGCAGAAAAAAAAGAAGGACGTCTGCGTCTGCTCGCAAGGGTCTCGCCAAAGGAATCACTCGATTGTGAAACTTTATATTCCTTGACCCCGTGTCAAGAGGAAATACCTGCGTGTTTTTACATTTTGCCTCTCTTTTGTGTGTGTGTGTGTGTGTGTGTCTCTCTCTCTCTCTTCTTCCCACCCTCAAACGCAGATCCCAGTGCGCGCCGCTCGCAGTCGGAAGAGAGACGGGATGAAGTCAACGAGCAGGCAGGCTTCTTGCATGGGCTTGCTCCCCCAGTTTACGGGGAGGTGTAATGCGTGTGTTTGTTCTGGCCCTGGGGGTGGGGTGGGGTGGGGGGGAATGGGGGTATGGGGAGGGGGACTCAGAACGAATCCAAGATCCCTGGACAGAGACGGTTTTACTAATAGGCAGACTAGGAAATTGCCTAGGGCCCCACCAAAACTGTCCCCCATCCATGCCATGGTATATGTCAGAGTTGTATAAAGTAGAGGTATAGAAGTACTCTTACAGATGTAATTACAACACTCGTGATATGATATTACATGGTTTCAACTTTTTAATATTATATACTAGTGGTGTCATTACATCTGTAAGAGTAGCCTATTCCTACTTCTACTTCTCTGTTAAATGCCAGAAAAAAAACCAAGAGGATCCCATGTCTGTGTTTTGCCTAGGGCTCCCAAACAGGTAGAATCACCCCTGTCCTTGAATTGAGAAAAAGGCCTTCTTTAGAACTCAAGGACCAGGGTGGCATTCAGTGTTGCCAGATTGGGCCGCCCAATTGAGATGGTCGCCTGCGGGTGGCATTTAGCAGAAAAAAGCTACATTTTTTGTCCTTGAAATCAATAGAATTGGGCTGGAT
>NC_085879.1:25706777-25734277 GCF_034702125.1 Engraulis encrasicolus
AGTACTACTTAGGCTTAAGTACTACTTGAGAGTTTTTGGGAAACGAAGCCCTGATCAGTAAAAATAATGGTGTTGCCGATGTCTGGTTGTTGACATTCAGTTTTTTGAAGAACGTTCATGAATTTATTTGCTACTCCACACATCAAAATCCAAGAAAAATATTCTGATCAAGACGCATCATTAATGTGAATCAATATAATAATAACTAGCTCAGCTGTCTAGACAGCTCCTCTGAGTCACGGCTGGGATTGGAGACAAAAAAAGACGATTCAATTCAAAAAGAAATGAAAGACGGGCAACATCCATCAAGTGAAAAGTTAAATGCGTTGACCTTTCTTTCTCTTCCCACTCTCTAACCCTGCCCATCTCTCTGTCTGTCCGTCTCTCTACCTCTCATTCTGTCTGTCTGGAAGAGTATGGGGGAGGGGTGGTCCACAGTGAGTAAGTTGGCCTAATCAAATCCACTTGAGACTCTAAGTCAGACTATAGCCTACAGGGCTGGACTGGGGGAGAAATAGGGCTCGAGCACGTTTGGCTTAAAGGGGCCCCTCATAATTAGCGGCGCAGAACTGACTCACAGGTGGGCCCTGCACCCGCATGGGCCCCTATTTTCAGAAATGTAATTAAAAAAAAAAGGGAAAATAGGGGCCCACGAGGGTGCGCGGCCCACCGTTAAATGACCGCTATGCCAGATGGTCAGTCCAGCTCTGCTAGCCTACATGAGTGTAGCAACCCTGCGCCAAGTTAACTGCTGTTACCAAACACCGCACAGGGGAAGGGAGATTGATGGCGGACCTCGTGTTTGTTTATGAACTATTTCAGGCTTTGTGTTTAATTCCTGCCTTCCAAATTGTGATGTATATGCAACCTGAAGATTTATGCGAAGCGAAGGATAAGCAGCGAGCAGCGAGAGAGTTCTGGAGGTTGTTTCGATTTGTGGGTTTGAATCGCATCTGGCCTGGTCGTCAGTACAACAAAAGACCTTTATTATAGATTGATCAAATCACAATCTTCTGGCCTGGTCGAATTGGGCGATGCTGAGAAAATGGAAAAAAAAAATGGTGTGATGTTAAGGTGTTTGACCAGTCAGGGCCCCTGACAGCTTTGGCCAGGCCCGGGACAAAGTCATCTTAAGGGCCCCCTCCCCACCCAATCCAATACATGCAATGTAAGTCCAGTGTATGAGCACACACCTAATTGTCTGCAATGCATCGCAGAGCATCACAGAGGACCTGTCTAACCCCTGCACGCACCTCCAAAAAAATTTAACTTACACAGCGAAGCTTGCCAGACGGACCCTCCTACCTGGGCCTGGGACACCTGACCCTTTGCCCTCCCCCCGTCAGCTTCCCTGTTGACTGTTTTCGAGGGAACAGACGAAAAAAAAAATCCCAAAGAGATCAGTGGAGAAGATTATACAGGGGCCCTCCTCGATCATTCTTTCCCTGACCTAATCCAGTTCATCGTTTATGGATTGGGTTATCTCGAGGCCCCGTCCAGAGCAGCTGTGTAATTAATGTCACATCAGGAAGAAAAAGAAAAGAAAAGAAAGCGAGAGAGAGAACGTACGAGAGAGAGAGAGAGAGAGAGAGAGAGAGAGAGAGAGAGAGAGAGAGAGAGAGAGAAAGCGAGAGAGAGAGAACGTAAGAGAGAGATTCCACCAGATTTCCATCCATCCCCATGTGAGACCCCTCCCAGTGCCATATAAAGTGCTGCTACACATGTCGCGGGTTTAATGACACAATCAAATCAGATGGCGGAGTAGAGGAGAGGAGAGGAGGAGAGGAGAGGAGAGGAGGAGAGGAGAGGAGAGGAGGAGAGGAGAGGAGGAGTGGAGATGAGAGGAGAGGAGAGACGAGGAGAGGGGAGCAGAGGAGAGGAGAGAAGAGGAGAGGAGGAGTGGAGAGGAGAGCAGGAGAGGAGAGGAGCGGAGAGGAGAGGAGAGGAGAAGAGAGAGGAGGATGGGAGAGGAGGCAATAGGAGAGAAGAGGAGAGGAGAGGAGAGGAGGAGTGGAGAGGAGGAGTGGAGAGGATGAGTGGAAAGGAGAGGAGAGGAGGAGTGGAGAGGAGAGGAGGAGTGGAGAGGAGGAGAGGAAGAGAGGAGTGGAGAGGAGAGGAGTGGAGAGGAGAGGAGAGGAGAGGAGAGGAGGAGAGGACAGGACAGGACGGGAGTCGAGAGAGGAGGACAGGAGTTGAGAGGAGAGGAGTGGAGAGGAGAGGAGGAGGACAGGAGAGGAAAGGGGAGGAGAGGAGAGTGGGAGGAGGAGAGAGGAGAGGAGAGAGGAGAGGAGGGAGTGGGTCCCTCTCTTGAGCCCTTCACTCTTGCTGGGGAGCTGGGGACCCCTGGCAAGCGCTTCCACACTGTGTCGAAAAACACCTGTTAGCACTCGTCATTTTTTCCCGACAAAATTATCCAGGGGTACCATCAGGAGTTAATTTTAATGGCATGTGATGGAAGGGAAGGGGGGAGAGTTCAAAAGAGAGAGAGAGAGAGAGAGAGAGAGAGAGAGAGAGAGAGAGAGAGAGAGAGAGAGAGAGAGAGAGAGAGAGAGAGAGAGAGAGAAAAGACAAAAGAAAAAAAAAATGTCGCTCTCGAACATACAGTAAATTCGACTCGGAAAAAATGCATGTGTTTGTTTTCACAAGCTCAGGAAAAGCTCTCTTGTCTTTTAGTTTTGGCGAGATCAAAGGCTTTTATTGCGAGCGAGGGCCAGAGACAGTCTCGGAGATGAGATGACTTGCCTCGCTCCTCCCCGGTTTAATGCAGCACTCTGTCTGATAATTGGGAAAAATAAAAGGACTGTTATTGTTAGGTTGCCATGGGAATCTGCCCTTATTTATGTGAAATATGTCTGACGGACTTGAAAGTTGACTTTTTTGTGTGCCGTTTTTGTGTTGAGAAAGAAGAAGAAGAAGGAGCAGAAGAAGAAGAAGGAGAAGAAGAAGAAGAGGTTTCAGAGTGCTTGAAATTCTATACACATCCAAGACCTTTAAATCACACTGGGGTACTTTCTCACCAGGCAGAACGAATCAAACGAGGATGCACCGCGCCAGTCTCATCTTGCTTCAGTCAGTGTGTTTTCGTAAAGGCAATTCCAGTGCAGATTTCTCAAATATTTCCTTCCTTTCCATCACCACTCCCCTCTCTCCTTTCCTCTATCTTTCTCCCTCTTTATTTTCTATTCTCTCCCTCTATCCATCTCTCTGTGTGTGTGTGTGTGTGTGTGTGTGTGTGTGTGTGTGTGTGTGTGTGTGTGTGTGTGTGTGTGTGTGTGTGTGTGGCCGTTTTCCTTATCCTGTGTTATGTCTCGACTGTCGAGGGCTCTGACTGCTGAATAAAACGTCCAGCGTGTGATGACATGCTCGCCCCATATTTTCGTTTGATGCGGGCCGGGGCGTCAGCGTCAGCCTTTCATCCCCCAGAGAATCTCCTGCCACTCTCTGTCAGTGGGACGGGGGATATTGGGTGACAAAGCATAAAATCCGCTGCATCGAAACATATGGAGCTCTGCGGCAAGGGCCGCGCACAGCTTTTTAGCCAGGCCCAGAACAAGAAAAGGGACAAAAGATGGAAACTAGCCTTGTGGCTATAATCTTGTATACTTAGCATTTTGATTAAATGCTGGTAATATATGCTGTCCCTTTTGTTAAATAAATAAACTTGAAACTTGAAGTCATCCCCTCCCCCCCATTTCAATTGACACAGGAGAGCTCTAAATTAACTTTTTTTTCATCACCAGCCAAAACGGCTAATAGATGTTAATCTTACAAGCCAAACACACACTCACTAATTGGTCAAAGTGGCTGGTAAGTTTAAACTCTGTCTAAATTTAACGCCTTAGATACTACTGTATTTGATGAAAACCCAGTTTTGGGCCCGGGACAACTGACCCCTTTTGTCTCCCCCCTGTAGTCTTCCCTGGCTGGGTCCCCTGCATGTTCCAGAAGTTTTTTTGGTATGTTCATCTGCCTATTAGATAGAAATGCAGGGGGATGGTAGACATAAATAAATACAGTACACGAAGACAGATAGACAGACAGACAGATAGACAGACAGACAGACAGACAGATAGACAGATGGGTGGATAGACAGACATTACACATTGCACAGACAGACAAATTGTGGTGTGCCGAAGCTATACCAGTGTTAGCACAATTTTAGTCAAACACCGTCTCCACCAATATTTATGCAAAAATCTTATAAATTGCAGTTGTCTTGCCCAGCTAGGTGTTATTTTTAAACCGTGCTGACAATAGTGAGAACATGAAATTGTTCTCATCATCCTTTCGCACAGAACAGTTCTGCTGTAGTTTGTGTAATTTTCAACAACTATTCTCCTCTTTAAGCGCTGGAGTCTGGCTCCAGGGCCGCTGACTGACAACTTTGGCCGGGCCCAGGACAAAGTCATCTGAACCCCCCCCCCAATTCAATACATAGTGTACAGCCACACTTCAGTTTTTCTTTGATAAAAAAACCCTTAAACTTAAAAAGATAAAACTTTAACATCTCTGAGGTAAAAGAAAAGTCTGAGGTGTGATTTAAACAGTTAGACATAGTGAACGTTATATATACGTACATACATACATACATACCGTACAGTGTAATGGGAACTCAATTCTGGGTCCTCTCTCTCCCTGGGCCCAGGAAAACTGACCCCCTTGTCCACCCCCCTGTTGGCTCTCCCTGCTGGTTCTGTTTCTTCACTCTTGATTTGCCGCCAGAGCCGACAAATAGGGTTTGTTAAGTGAATGACAAGTACGTAAGACGTACCATTACATGACATTAAGTGACACCCTACACCCACCTCCTTTTTTTTCAACCCTCGTACCTGGCAGGGCTGCTGGGCAGGCTGCATGGCTGCGCATACATGGGAACAGATCGGCGGCGGTGGGTGTGTGGGTGGCTGGGTGGGTGTACAAATTGTTTTTCAACAACGGCTTTATTTTCGGTGAAATCTCATACCAGACAGACCAGGCGTCATGTCTGTTGGCTCAGGCTGGCCGCAAAAGGTTCCTTTCATTATCAGGATTCAGGGCTCTGCTCCGTATTGTGCTATGCTGGCCGGCGAGCTGTTGTCTTGTCGATATGTCCTACCCATTGAGCTGTGCTGTAGATCGCTTGGTTACATGGCGCTATTCAGACATGCCGCTATTCAGACATTGATGTCAATTGTCTGAAAATGGCACTTTTCCTGTTTGTGCTACATTGCTCAGGTTTTTATCAGTTTAGGGAGAGTGCATGCAGTTACCCTAACCCTGACCCTGACCCTAACCCTACCGCATGTCGGGTGTCGAAATAGCGGTATGTCTGAATAGCGCTTGGTACACAAAACAAAACAAAAACAACCTCTGGTAGCTCATTTCGACGAAGCTGCGCATGTCGACACAGCACCACCAGCCTCTTTCACAGGACCAGCCCCATCCCCATCCCCATCCCCATCCCCATCCCCATCCCCATCCCCAGCCCCAGCCCTAGCCCCATCCCCTGCCCCATCTCCATCCCAAGCCCCAGCTCCATTCCCTGTACCCATCCCCATCCCCTGCCCCATCTCCATCCCAAGCCCCAGCCCCAGCCCCAGCTCCAGCCCCAGCCCCAGCTCCAGCCCCAGCTCCAGCACCATCCCCAGCCCCAGCCTCAGCTCCAGCCCCAGCCCACTCCTCTGTTCCCAGGCCACTAGGTGTTGCGTCTGGATGGAGAGGAAGAGGGAGAGGGAGATGCAGAGGGAGGGAGAGAATGTGGGAATGTGGTGGGCTTTCCTTCCTTCTCCTGGTCCAGCCAAGCGCAGCCCAGCACAGCGCAGCGCGGCCAGGACAGACCGGCCCGGCCCGGCGGTGAGTAATCCAGGAATTCCCACAACTTCCAGAGGGGAGGACAGGAGCATGGAGTCAGCCTCAGGCCTCGCCAAGGTCACAGTGGACCGCTGAAAGGATCTCGGCCCCTGGGAGAGAGAGACTGAGAGACTGAGACAAAGAGGGGAGGAAGAGGAAAAAGAAAGAGGTGAGAGGGAGGAAGAGAGAGAATGGGAAGAAGAAGAAGAAGAAGAAGAATATGGATATAGATAGATGCAGAAGCAGAACGAAAGAAGTTCAAAGGGGGAAAGATAGTGAGACGGCAGAAAGAAAGAGAGAGACTTACAGAGTATAAAACAATATGACTTTAACGGTGTAGCCTACCATTCCATCTTATCATACAGTAGCTGAGGGTAACACGTAGGCCTTTAGTAGGGTAATGAGAACTCGAGTGCATGGCCGTAACTACCACTGAGGACACAGAGGCCATGTCCTCTGTATTTTTTTTTCAGAAATGTAAAATGTATATATGATGAAAATCAATCTATGATCAACAATGGTATAAATTCTACCTGTATACACCACCCCCATTTATCCTTGAGGCAGTGATTAATGAAAATGAACTTGAGTTTGACTGATGAGTTTGAAGCATTCTAAATGTACAGTATGCAGTACAGCGAGCAATATTTGACCTCAGTATTTGAAAATGTCTCGTTACGGCCCTGCTTGAGTGGGAACTCGAGCATATGGTTCGCAAGGCCAGACCTTTTGTTGAAGTGGATCACATCAGCTGAAAGGTGTCAGGATACAAAAAAATGGTAACACTTTACTTAAAGCCCATATCTATAGCGCATAATAAGCACATTTATAACAAATTATAATGCGCATTATAATTACTGATGACGTATTATGACTACACTCATAATGCTTCATGATGCTTTATATTAACAGTTATGAATAACCATGAATCTAACTTATAATGCTTTATAAATCCAAGGGTGTCATGAGTGCTCATGACTATAAACTACAAAACACAGTGAATCCGAAGCCTTGGTGTGGACAGGGCCGGTTCTGGCTTATTTGGTGCCCTAGGCGAGTTTGAGTTCTGGCGCCCCCCCCCCCCTTTCTTATACCTTACAGATCACAAGAGTAATATCCGTAGTAAGCTTAACTAAATAGCATCAAGAACAATAACCGTTTTTCATCAAATGGATTTGTGGTTCTTTTTGACAGGTGACCAACACATCAGATTGAGTCGCATGAAAGTAGCTTTACTGTGTGGTATGTTGGATGTGATGGTGGTGGGGCCCCCAACCCCAGATGAGATGGAGGTTATCAATGTGTTTGAATTGTAACGTGAAATTGAAATGCCAGGAGAGTGATACAGTAGGCCTACATTTGCATGTAAAATGCATGTGTAGACAATAAGCCTACCAAGGAGGTCTGCATTGATCTACACTACCTACAGCATCACAAAGCAAGGCAGCATAACAATTTTAATAAGCTACACATTTGTGCTGTCTTCCAAACCAATTTCATTTCTGGACTGGAAATAGTGGTGCATTTGTGAGTAGGAGAATGAGAAGGGGGCTATCTATGTGTTTGAACTGGAGGGACAGGGTGAGAGAAAGGGAGAAGAGCTGTCACGCTATTGAATTTCATAATATACAAAATATAGTAAATAGCCTCACTTGTCTGCTGTGCATGGTTCTGTTACATGATTAATGTAGGCTATGTCATTCTGGTCTGGAAATTAATGTTTTTTTAAGCTTACAACAAGCAGGTAATTCATGTGGATGGAAGGAGATATGGCAGCTAAAATTGTTTTAAACATTGCACCAGTCTTACTTTACATTGCTTGTCAACCTAAGCAAGTAGGCCTATTATGATATCAGGTGGGTGTTAGTGAGTAGTGAGTAGGCTACTAACAGCTACTTTACTGGATGTCATTGCTTGGCATACTTGGCTAATGTTAGCATGCTAACTAGCGATTTCTCTGATAAAAAACAAAGCTCTTTTTCTCTCTAATTCCAAATAGTAACCTATTAGGCTTTCCATAATCACAAACAGTTGCTGATTAAATCACATAGTTCCAAAACACCCTCTGAAACTCCTGCATCATGCAATGAGTGGTTTAATGAGAACATAATAATCTCCATCTAGCAGAGCAGCACTATTGTTTGCGCTTGCCCTCTCTGTCTCTCGAGTGAGTCTCCAAATTCAAAATAGAGCGCAGGCTGTCACTCGTCCCGCCCCCTTTCTCAGAACTGTCTGTTTATTGGTTCACAGACTTCCCAGAGACAGTTGGAAGCGATATTACTATTGGCTGAGGGGCGCTTTGCCGTGAGGAGCGCTTTCGCCACTCTTTGTTGATTGCGACTTCATAAAAAAAACTTCATATCGCAAAATTACGCATAGGAGAGCGCCATTTCGGCGCCCCTTCTTCACATGGCGCTCTAGGCGACCGCCTAGCCGGCCTATGCTAAAAACCGGCCCTGGGTGTGGATCTAGTCAGCGCATGATGATAAATCAGAGGGTCATCAGGTCACATTAGTGGAGATTTGCGTACATGAACTGCAAAAGATCCAGTAAGTGTAAATGTATGTTGTGAATAGGGTTCATTAGTTCACATATGCTGAGATTTTGTTACACTGTGGCTGCATGGCTTCCATATTAGAAGATGGCCCGAGGGCCTGAGCCCCACATCTGTTCTAAACTCCTTCCTCGATTAAGTCCATCTATTTTTAATTTGCATGGAACGCACAGCATGGGAAATTCTCATATTTAGAGGTGTGTTACGATAACTGTTTCAGTTCTTTTGCTTCAGACATATAAAAGTTTGTTATTCTTCCCCTGACATTAGGGATGCACCGATACCGGTATCGGCACCCGATACTGCTCATTATACTCGTACTCGTATTCGTCAAACACTTGCCGATACCAGCTACGAGTACTACTGTTACTCAAAACAAAGCAAAATCTTGTCATGTTCTTTGGACTTGAAAACAGCATGGAAATAAGTGCCACCTCATACATTTACTAACATTTACCAACACAATCTACATGGAAATTGACAATAAAAATATCACAGGTGGTAAAAAAACAAGGCCATGCATTTATTTTCACTGTATTTTGGTGGTAAAAGATAGCGTTATCGGCACTCGGTATCGGCCAGTACACACATTAATGTACTCGTACTTGTATCGGTTTTCAGAAAAGTGGTATCGGTGCACCTGACATGTTTTGACGGTGAAACTTCCGTCTTAGTCAGAGGGTAGTGTTGCCAGATTGGGCTACTTGGGATGAGCGTCTGCGGGTAAAAACGGGAAAAATTGGCCCTTTGCTATTTTTTTCCGCCGTTTTGGGCCCATTGAAGTCAATGTAATTTGTTGAATTTAGGCGAAATTTAGCGCATATTGCCGTTTTTTGAGAACCTTTTGGGTGGGATTTGATCAGACACATCTGGCAACACTGTCACAGGGACCCTGTGACGAAGACGGAAGTTTCACCGTCCAAACATGTCAGGTATACAAGGATAACAAACTTTTTACATGTCTGAAACAAAATAACTTAAACAGTTAATATAACCTCAAGACATAATGAACGTCATACATCTTTTTAGAGGTGAATGCACGTAAAGACATGTAAAAGAGTTGGAGGGGAAGGTAAGGAGCAGGAGAGGAAGGAGATAGAGAAAGGTGTGGAGTGCAAGGAGGACACTTGGTGTGTGTGTGTGTGTGTGTGTGCGTGTGCGTGCGTGCATCTGTGTGAGGGTGTATAGTGTGTGTCTGCATTTGTGTACTGTATGTGAATGAGTTGTGCGTGTGAGTGAGTGAGTGAGAGTGTGTGTATATCTGAGCATTTGAAAGTGTGTGTGTATCTGTGTGTGTGAATGCGTATATCTGTCTGTGTGTGGTCGCATGGCCTACATGTGTGAGGGTGTGTGTGCGTCTGTCTGTGTGTGTGTGTGTGTGTGCTGGTGTTTGGGTAGGAGGTTCAGGAGTCGCTAAGGGGCCGACAGGCAGAGTGCAGCAGACAGCAGCGAGACAGCACCAGCAGGAGCCAGAGCAAGCGTGTGACCGCGTGGTTCAGTGAGCCTGCATGCGCAATAGGCACGCAGACAGCATCAAGACTGCACCAGAAAGTAGCAAGAGCAAGAGTGCAATCGCACAGTTCAGGGAGTGAGCAAGTGTGTGATTGTGGGGTTTCAATGACTAGTCTGTGCATGTGCAAGAGTCCAGCATTGAAACAGCAGAGGGAGTAGCAAGAGCAAGCGGTGATGTACTGTATGTACTGAGGGCCATGAGGCCTTGTGCCCTTGAAAAAAATATCTGCCATAAAGGGGGATTCATACTTGGCGTGACTGGCGCTACCCTCCTTCATACTTCACTCGCGACGATGGCGCGCGCCGTCACGTGACCCAAAATGACGTCACACGCCGTGGCGCGAGCTGCCGTGGCGCGAGTTCGTGCACCCCACATTTTTTGTAACTTGGCGTGCGCCACCAGCGACCATGTAGGTAGGCAGACAAAGCAAGAGTTGCGAAGAGAGGCTACAGCTACTGTAGGCTACTACAGAATGGATTCTGCATCATTTTGAGGATAATAAAATGTCCTAGAGAGTTATTTTATCTTCTCCCTTAAATGTTGTTCAGTGAAACAATTGTTTACTTTGTTCAGAAGCACGTTGTGTTCGGCGATCTACTTATAAATTCTGCCGCCAGAACAATGCTCTCACATGGTCTTGGAATGATCTGGCAATGTAGGCTACAACAAAAATCTACGTTTCAATGTGGTAAGTCACAAGTCAGACGTTCAATAGCCCTACAGCAGCCGTGTTTGGCTTTCTATTTATACATCCGTAGAACCCACGGTGCGAGTTGCGAAAGATACTGCAGTTTCTCTCATGAACAGCAGAGGGCACTTCCGAAAATGCGAGCGAAAGCCTGTTTGAAGTATGAATAGTCTGGCGCAAGTGATGACGTCATTGATGGTTCTCGCGCCAAACGCGCCAAAGTGCGCACGTGAAGTATGCAGAGCCCTTAAGGCCACAATGGCCTTGATGCCCTTTCTTACTTAGTTTTGTGGTTTAGCATGAAGCCGTAATTGATTAAAATGCATTAAAATGCATGAAATTGCATCTAAGAAACGCATATTTTCTTGGGGGAGGACCCCCAAACCCCCCATACAAAAACACGCCCTCCTTTTTGCTGTCACAGACATGGTTACCCTACCGTTCACACACAATTACTGTTTTGTTTTAAAGTATGGCCTTAGTTATCTGCCTTTGGCCTTGGTGCCCTTAAAAGATTGACAACTCAAAAGGCCAAGTAGCCTTGCCCCTAAAATGATGAAATTCCAGGCCTGGTGATGTCTGTATATAGGTCTGTGTAGGTAGATTCCAATATGAGGACTTCCATCCTCCCTTGCTCACTTGCCTGCGTGTGACCTTGTGATGACGTCACTGATGACAGAAAATGAATTCAATATCTTGCAAAAGCACAATTCTAGTGTCATTTTCTCATTTGCAATCGGGATGGTGAATGAAGAACAATCCTCCAAAAGTTGCTGTGGCTAGGCTGACAATAGGGAAACTATTGTTTTCTCCACGGAGACGGGGTGTCAGGCCACAAGCACAAGTGGGGGACAGGAGTCTGCATACTTGATTGCACTCAGTGTCTCCTATCTTGCCTATACCTGTATCTGCTAATGTGGGTGCGGGTTGCTGTGGGGTTCAAGCTCCATGTAGTCCCATACAATAGTTCTGTGATGTTACACGTATGTCTTGTCCTGCCTTAAACGAAACTTGTGCAAGGATGCAAAATTAATTTAAATTAGAACTGACAATAAAGTGTTCATTCGTTCACTCTCTGAAATTTTGATTAACCATGTACTGTATGCATACATCTTCGTTCTCGCTGGAGAGCGGACTGCTCATGATCGTGCCGATCTCGCAAAAGAGTGGCTGTCCACGAGGTGGACTGATCATCAAAGTGCTTCACGGGGTCCGCAGGGATCACTGACCTCAAGAAGCTGAGATACATTAGATGGCGCATTGGGCAAGATCGCTGGCCGTGGTGCTGAAGTACTGCCACGGCCAAGAAAACATTCTAGTAATTGTGTAGTAAACATTCTCGAGCTCGGGAGTATGAGAGCTCGGGCAGTATCTGCGCCCGCAGATATGTGCGAATTCAGAGCAGACACCCCCCGGTAGATTATGGTTGGAGAGCAACGGAGCGTGGCGAACTTGAAGGAAGCTAGGGCAAGACACGTGACGAATCGATCAAACAGTGGCGGAAGGGAGGCGAAAGGGGAGGTGGTGGGTACGAGCGAGAAAGAACTTTTCTGACTGCAGACAGGTGAGCAGAGAATAAATGCTGGTTAGTTAATTAAGGGGCATTCCAAATTCCAGTGCGCTGAAATTCCACCAAATGACGGCAGGGCGGAGAATGAGATGCAGCTGGTTAAATAGGCGTGTCTATCTTTTTGCGCTGAATTCAGGCAAATGACAGTTGAGTGGAGAACAGAATGCAGGTGGTAATGCCCAATTTCATCTTCTCTCGAACTTCTCTCGTTTTTAACAAAACGTGCATTTATCGTATCGTAAGTGTACAATTGAGAGGGGTGAGTGAGTCCAGTGAGGTAGGAGAGTCCAGCTCCAGCAGGCAGCATCAGACGTAGCAAGAGCAATTGTGAGCCATTGCAAAAACGTGCAATTGTGTAGGTGAGTGAGCTTGCATGCAGGAGAGTCCAACAGCAAGACAACACAAGAACATGCATGCGCAAGAGTCCAACAGATACCACCCAAATATTATTGTATGAGTAATAGTATGAATGGTGTGTGGATATGTTTGCCTGTGTTTGCATTAGAGATAGGCTACATGTTTTGCGTCCATTCCTGTTAATAGTTTTTTTGTTTGTCTAATGTGTTGATGTCTAAAGTGTTTTTGTGTAAACTCTCAGACTCTCTGTGCCCAAAGTAAATTTCTCTCTAGAAGAGACAATAAAGGCTCATCCCATTATGCTATCCCATCAGTGGCAAGACAGCATGAGAAAGAGCAAAAGTACAATCGTGCGGGTGAGTGAGTGTGCGCGCCCAAGTAAACAATGGTATGGGTGAGCGCACGCGCGCAAGAGTCCAGCAAACAGCAGCGAGAATAAAGCATGAGAAGGAGCAAGAAGCAAGCGCGCCATGGAGAAGGGGTGAGTGAGCGCCGCTGCGCACATAGAATAGAATAGAATATACTTTATTTGTCATGCAAGCATGAAATTTGTCTTTCGTCTCACCATAAAAACAAACATGTACATTCACTCCATTAAAACACTCATACTCTAAAAAAAACAAAAAAAAAGCAAGAAAGGGAGTGTTGCCATATTGGGCTGTTTCCCGCCCAATTGGGCTGCTTAGGATGGCCGTGTGCGGGAAAAAATGGTATTTAGCAGAAAAACCCGCCCAATTTTTGCCATAGAAATCAATAGAATTGGGCGGGATTTTGTCCTACGCGGATTTTGAACATTTTTTGGGCTGGAAATCATCAGCCTCATCTGGCAACCCTGAAGAAAGCAAGCGAGTGTGCTGTGCTCGGGAGCCCTGGGCTGGCTAACCCCTGATTGCAAGCGAGTGTGCTGTGCTCGGGACGGGAGCCCTGGGCTGGCTAACCCCTGATTGCTCCCATGGGCGGCGGGTTGCACGAGGTCACGAGCCCCCAGATCACACACCGTAAAAACAGGCCGCCGGGGCCGACAGACGGACAGACAGACGCACACACACATGCACACGCACACGCACACACACACACACAGACCGATAGACAGACAGACACACACACACACACACACACACACACACACAGACCGATAGACAGACAGACACACACACACACAGACCGATATGCAGACACACACACACAGACACACACACACACACACACACACACACACACACACACACACACACACACACACACACACACACACACGCATGCACGCACACACATACACACACACACACAGACAGACAGGCAGACACGCAGACGAAGGAGAGACTGGAGCCTGGAGCCTGGAGACTGGACCATAGGAATTCCCAGTGTTTGGCCAGCTCCGTGACACATAAAAGGGATTACTTTCCTCATTTAATACCTATTGGGATGCAGACAGGAACCATAATGATGACAAGAGAAATTAAATGGAGTGGAAAATGACTAGATTTAAAAAATTGCTTTGTTTTAAGACAGCAAGATATGAAGGGAATGACAGAAATCGGCGCTACTGTGTCTGTATATTAACTTGATTCAGACAACTGGCTGGGCCTGCGCTGGGGATATTACTTGCAGAGAGATGTTTTTTTGAAAGACAATTAGTTTTATGGGTCAGACACCTCTTATCTTTAAATCTTGATGTAGCAGTGCAGTCAAAAAAATTGGCTCAAAGGAACACAATTCTGGACTCCATTAATACTAGTGCGGACTCCGAGCCCGTAGGCCGTAGGGGCTTATTTGCCGGTGTTGTGTTTTGTACTGTGCAGTACATGACTTTAATGGTCTAGCCTACCATACCATCTTATCATAATAGGCTGATAGTAACACGTAGGCCTACATCAGGGAAAGGAGAACTCGAGTGGAAGCTTATGGATGGCAAGGCCAGACTTATAGTAGTTGAAATGGATGAAATCAGGTGAAAGGTACCTGAGATAATAAATAAACAGTGTTGGGGGTAACGCGTTACTAAGTAACGTCGTTACGTAATTTAATTACTTTTGGCAGTAACTTAGGAACGTAACGCATTACTTTTCAAATTTCAATAACGTAATTACAGTTACTGCACTGCTGTAACGGTCGTTACTCGTTATTTGAGCCTTTAAATCGTCCTCAGGTTTGCTGATATTAGTTCTAGATGCGCGAAGCTCTCTGTCTGGGCTGTTTTTTTCCCCCAGCCCTTCTCGAGCTCTCGGGTGTGGGTGTGTGAGAGCGCGCGCACGCAGACTGATGTTCCTTCCTCGTGCATGCAAGGTCTTTCACTGGGACTTTCATGAGCCCGTTGCGCTGTGGTGTGCTTAACATAGGCTATACTACACTACTTGGAGTTCCACCATCATTTGTTTCTAACATTACGCCAGGTAAAGTGAAAGTGATTCGCTGCGCAGTTAAATCTACAGTCATTCCGAGTCCACCGTTACGCAAATGCATGAATGAAACAGCTGTACCCATCGCAAATGCCATGGCCTCTGTTGTCTCACTGATGACGTATTGGTTAGATACTATGCAAAAAAACAGTTTGGGTAGCTCCGTCAGCAGCAGCAGCCAGCGCGAATCAAGTAGACTAATTGGGAATAACAGCGCAAGCAACACTATTGCGTTGAGGCCACGTTCTTCAGGCTATTCAAATGTGCCTGATCACACCGTCTTCCAGCACGAACGGATTCTGCATTCCGTAGAATCCTTAATAATAATGTTGATGCATACAATCCAAGGTCAAAATTGAGGAGAGGAAATATGTAAGCCTAGGGTGTCCTTACCCACAACATTTCTGTTTGGTATGGCCACCTCACCCTACTCATTCTGTTTTTATTCAGTGAGACCAAAGGCAATTTTCATGCTGAAATGACAATAAAAGTCTATTCTATTTTATTCTATTCTATTCTATGGCGTAATGTTAGACTAGATTCAAATTTATTGACACTGTTATAAATAGGACTACAGGGCAATCATGAAATGCATTTTAGATGTGAGAATGACAATAGGCCTAGGCCCTTTATGAGGGATTCCATAGAGGTGCAGTTTGCACATTAAAATATTAGGTCATTTACACAGCCGGCTTACAACCTGGGGAATGAGTTGTGCCACTACACTGGTTAAAATCCCTTTTCCCGTGAAAAGTAAAGTAAAGTAATAAGTAACAAGTTACTTTTTAAATTGAGTAATAAGTAAAGTAACTCAATTACAATTGAAAGCAGTAACTAAAGTAAAGTAACCAATTACTTTTAAAAAGTAACTTACCCAACACTGTAAATAAATATTGGTAACACTTTATAATAAGTACCCCTTTTTAGGCATTACTTAAGGGTTAGTTAAGCCTTATTTTACCATTAGTTAACCCTTAGTGAATCACGAGTTAATCATTATGTAAGCATTATTTCTCATTTCCTAACTATTATCTACTACCATTAGTAAATGGTTAGTGTGTGCTGATATAACAGTTCGCTAAGCAAAGTTAAGCCTTAAATAAGCCTTATTTTAACAATAGTTAACCCTTAGTAAATAACGAGTTAGTCGTTATGTATGTGTTATTCCTCATTTCTTAACTATTATCTACTACCATTAGTAAATGGTTAGTGTGTGCTGATGTAACGGTTCGCTAAGCAAAGTTAAACCTTAGTTAAGCCTTATTTTTAACATTAATTAACCCTTAGTGAATCACGAGTAAGTCGTTATGTATGTGTTATTTCTCATTTCTTAACCATTAACTAATACTGTTAGTAAATGGTTAGTGTGTGCTGATGTAACTACTCGCTAAACAAAATTAAGCATTAGTTAACCCTTAGTGAATCACGAGTCAGTCATTATGTATTTCTGTGAAATTATTAAGTACTGTTAATTAATCATTCGTCTATGGTGATTTAACTTTCTGATAAGCATTAGTAAACCATCATTAAAATGTCTGATAACCCACCTTTATTTATGAAAAAAACATGATCTCTTTGTTGTCTCCTACCACCTAACCATTAACAAGTACTATTAGGCATGTATGGTAACGGTTTGTAAACTCTTGCTTTAGCATCAGTGAAGTCTTATTTAACCCTTTTGTAATGGTTAGTGTGTGATGACTGGTAGCATGGCAAACAGTAGGCCTAGGCCTAAGTTGAGGCTCATGTGACTGCCCCTCATGGATGTTTCTGAACATTAACAAATGACTTGTTAAGCGTTGCTTATGCATTATCAAGGAATTACAAACCATTACTTAAGTATATCTGGGGAACTGATCTAAAGTGAAAACCTGTTATGGCTTTACAACACATTAACGAATGACTTGATAAGCATTGCTTATGCATTACCAAGAAGTTTCAACGCAATAATAACGCATATCTGGGGAACTTTTTTAAGTGAAAACCTATCCATACTTTCCAAAACATTAACAAATGACTTGATAAGCATTGCTTGTGCACTATCAAGGATGTATAACCCATTATTTAAGTATATCTGGGGAACTGATCTAAAGTGAAAACCTTTCCATGCTTTCCATAACGTTAACAAATGACTTGATAAGCATTGCTTATGCATTACCAAGAAGTCACAACTCATTACTAACGCATATCTGGGGAACTTTTTAAGTGAAAATCTCACCATGCTTTCCAAAACAAATGACTTGATAAGCATTGCTTATGCATTATCAATGATTTATAACCAGTTACTTAAGTATATCTGGATAACTTATCTAAAGTGAAAACCTGTTATGGCTTTACAACACATTAATGGATGACTTGATAAGCATTGCTTAAGCATTACCGAGAAGTTTCAACGCATTAGTAACGCATATCTGGGGAACTTTTTAAGTGAAAACCTTTCCATACTTTCCAAAACATTAACAAATGACTTGTTAAGCATTGCTTATGCATTATCAAGGAGTTACAACTCATTAACACTAGAACTACCACGGAGGGGTCAATTGACCTTTTTACCTAAAAGCCCCACAAGAGGGTCATTTGACCCTTTGGACCCCCTGCGGACACTCCTTTTGTTATGGAAATGTAGCTGTTAGCAGCTCACAGCTGTCACTTGAGACACAGAGTGTTTTTGCATGTGTGTGTGTGCGTGTGTGTGCGTGTGTGGATCATTTCCAATGCCTGTTGAGTGCTGCATCTTCCTTCCTTGGAGAGGAGCTTCTTTCACCACACAAGTCTTGAGGGAAATGAAGCAGTAGTCCACATGCATTGGTATTTATCCATCTAACAATTGCCAGGTTGCATTCACATGAGTTGTTATGGTCACATGGCATGGGAGATTCACACGTTACAGTTTTTCTCGATTGGTTTGGCTAATTTCTCGAAACTGAGATGACATTCTCAAAACAACACTGACAAATCCCCAAACCAACTTGCAATTTCCCAAAACAGAATGGCATTTTTCATTGCTTTCATCAGATATCAAATGCTTTGTACATGTCTGAAATGTTTAGTACATCTCTGCAGATGGATATGTACAAATACCCTTCAGTTGACACATTCAGCATACATTTAGCACATTTTCCAAATAAATTGACCTTGCTTATCTAAACGAATTAGACAATTCTCAGTCTAATGGTTGCCCTCTCCAAAACACGTCAGCATTATTTCATTGTGTAAGTCATCATATGCAAAGTGGTCTACGCAATTCCCAAAACAGTCAAGGACATCATATTTTAAGAATTTCATTACATAGTAAATTCATGACAGTGTTCAACAGGTCAGATGGTATTGTAACTTTACTAGTTAGTAGAAAATAATTTTACAACCGTGTATACTACAGTTTCCTCTGTTATTTGGCTAATTTCATGACATTTTTTCAAACAACATTCTGTTTTGAACAATTGCTAGTTGCTTTGGCATTTATCCATGTTATTTTGAGAATGTTATCTCTGTTTTGAGAAATGAGCCAAACCCATGAGAAACCTGTGATATATGGGCATTACTTTCTGTATATGTATTTACAGTAAAGAAAGTTAACTTACTGATAAATGTCCTTGGTAAATTATCTGTGTTGTCAAACTTCAATGGTTTCACTCACTTTTTCATTTTTATACATAGTCGAAATCTGTTAGCTGAACGTAGATAAAACACCTAACCATTTTGACTGGCAGTGCTTACACAATGGCAAAGGGACAATGTATTTTGGGGGTACTGATGATATATGTGGGGAAGTAATTTAGTTATGACACATGGGTAAACTCTTTTTGGGGTGATATGAGCGAGTGATGAGGATCCATGTAGTTGTGCTGAACCATCCAGTTTATTTTGACAGAAGGACTAAATGAATGCAAATGAGCCAGAGCAATTGAGAAGGATCTATGCCATTTTTATGGTATTGACTATTTATATGTGAGACGGTTTAGTGCTGATGCAAGAATGAGGTAATTTGGGAGGTATATGACATTTTGCTAGTTATCTGAACTGTTCTGCAGAAGTGTAAGAATGTTTTGCCAAATGACCCAATGGATATAGGAATGTCATCTCAGTTTCAAGAAATGAATCAAACCAATCGACAAAAAACTGTAATTCAACCATTATCTGGTTGCAGTCATATGATTCGTCATGATCACATGGGACATTCACACGTTCATTGATGACTTATATGAAGAAAATGTGCTGACATGCTTTCAGGACAACCATTACACTGAGAATCAACCAATTGGGATAGATCAGCAAGGTACATTCATTTGAAAATTCTACTAAATGTAAGCTGATTGTGTTAACTGTAGGATACTTGTACATAGCCATTTGCAAGGATGTACTATATGATTGAGACATGTACAAAAGCATTTGAAATTTGATGAAAGCAATGATAAATGCCATTCTGTTGTGAGGAACTGCAAATTAGTTTTGGGATTTGTCCATGTTTTGAGAATGACATCTCAGTTTCAAGAAATGAGCCAAACCAATGGAGAAAAACTTTAACACACTGTCCGCCAAACTGTGCTATCTGTCTTTGCTGCTGATATCTTCATGCAGGTTGCTATTTACCTGTGGTGATTTTGGAGGCTGACAGCCCTTGGGAAGAAGCTGTCTGTCCCCCTGTTTGTCTTGGCTGTTAGCACTGTAAGGTGTGACCCCCTCACCCCTCACCCCACACACGGCCCCTAACAGCCTCATTACCATAACAAAATGAGTGATTAGTGTATTAGGTAAAAGCCGCCGGGTCAAATGACCCCTCTCTGGTACTTCTAGGTAGGCAGAAAAATCCTGGTAGTTCTAGTGTTAATTAAGGTTATCTGGGGAACTGATCTAAAGCGAAAACCTTTCCATGCTTTACAAAACGTTAACAAGTGACTTGATAAGCATTGCGTAAGCATTATCAAGAAGTTTCAACGTATTAATAACTCATATCTGGGGAACTTTTTCTGTGAAAATCTTTCCAGGCTTTACAACACATTAACGAATGACTTGATAAACGTTGCTTATGCATTATCAAGGAGTTACAACTCATTACTTAAGTATATCTGGGGAACTGATATAAAGTGAACACATTTCCATGGTTTACAAAACGTTAACAAATGATTTGTTAGGCATTGCTTATGCATTAACAAGAAGTTACAACTCACTACTTGCGCATATCTGGGGAACTTTTAAATCGAAAACCTTTCCATGCTTTCCACAACGTTAACAAATGACTTGTTAAGCATTGCTTACGCATTATCAAGGAGTTACAACTCATTACTTAAGTATATCTGGGGAACTGATCTAAAGTGAAAACCTTTCCATGCTTTACAAAACGTTAACAAATGATTTGTTAGGCATTTCTTATGCATTATCAAGAAGTTACAACTCACTACTTGCACATATCTGGGGAACTTTTAAATTGAAAACCTTTCCATGCTTTTCAAAACGTTAACAAATGACTTGTTAGGCATTGCTTACGCATTATCAAGGAGTTACAACTCATTACTTAAGTATATCTGGGGAACTGATCTAAAGTGAAAACCTTTCCATGCTTTACAAAACGTTAACAAATGATTTGTTAGGCATTGCTTATGCATTAACAAGAAGTTACAACTCACTACTTGCGCATATCTGGGGAACTTTTAAAGTGAAAACCTTTCCATGCTTTCCAAAACGTTAACAAATGACTTGATAAGCATTGCTTATGATGAAATAACACATACATAACGACTTACTCGTGATTCACTAAGGGTTAATTAATGTTAAAAATAAGGCTTAACTAAGGTTTAACTTTGCTTAGCGAACCGTTACATCAGCACACACTAACCATTTACTAATGGTAGTAGATAATAGTTAAGAACTGAGGAATAACACATACATAACGACTAACTCGTTATTTACTAAGGGTTAACTATTGTTAAAATAAGGCTTATTTAAGGCTTAACTTTGCTTAGCGAACTGTTATATCAGCACACACTAACCATTTACTAACGGTAGTAGATAATAGTTAGGAAATGAGAAATAATGCTTACATAATGATTAACTTGTGATTCACTAGGGGTTAACTAATGGTAAAATAAGGCTTAACTAACCCTTAAGTAATGCCTAAAAAGGGGTACTTATTATAAAGTGTTACCTAAATGTTTAATAAATATTGTAATTTATTTATATTCATTTAGTATAGGTATGTATTTATTTAAAATTTACATATGGATGATAGTTTTCTGTGTAGCCTATTGTTTGTAGGTGATATTGCTGAATTGTAGCCTTGAATGAATAATTCAGTAATTCAGTATTCAGAATGATTCAGTAGCTACTTAGCTAGATTCAGCACCAACTTATTTCTCGAAACATCTAGAGCGCAATAATACCCTTGCCTCCCGATGATTCAGTAGCTGAAATAGCCAAATAAAACACCTGAGTAATTCGTTCAACGGAAAGAATTATGTTTCAGGAAGTGAATTATGTGAATGTAGCAGCAAGAAGTGCAGCAATTGTTTTACTGTAACTTATGGATTCAACGTATAGTAAACATGCTTTGCACAGTAAGAAAATGGCCATTTTTATGACGGTGCATGCAGACACAGTCTGATTAGAATGCATTGGAATGGCAAAGTGTGCATGCATGCTGTACAGACTTCAAGTCTGGGAAAAAATGAATGACTTCCTGTGCGCAATAAAAGGTATCAACTTAAAGAAGAAAAATCCGCACTAACAAGCTACATCTCATTGTTTATTTATAAATTACCACCATGTCCACAAGCAGACGTGTTTCGGCTCTTAAGACATCATCAGTGAGTGGTGCGTGTGAGTACCACACACTGATGATGGCTTAAGAGCCGAAATGCTTGAGCGCTCGCAGGAATGCGCTGTCACGAAAGTGGCCAGTGTACCATATGCTAATAGCCTGACATCATTTTTTATAGGGGACGTGAGATAAGCGAGGCACATGTGTGTACAAAAGTTTCTTACAATTTGCGTCAAACAAAGTGTACACGTTCAATCACCTGTAAGCTATATGTTGTGTATGCATAAGCGTTACATTACAATGTAAGCACAATTATATAGCTTGCTATATAGGCTTTCCTTAATTTCCTTCGGGATTAATAAAAGCACTCTACTCTACTCTACTCTACTGTTGCATATTGTAGCCTTATAGGCCAGTCAATCTAGCTCTAAAAAGGTCCAAACCCGGGATAAATTGCAATAATAATCGTTCCTACTTTAAAGTGATCCTTAAACCCCCTTGTATCACATATTAAAAATCTACAGCTTTATACTTAGTGGAACATGCTTTTTTTCAAGGTCAAAGTGAAAAAAGTATACGGTATTCCACTAAATATAAAGCTGTAGATTTTTAATGTGTTATTTGGACATAGCTAGGGATGACAAAAAACATGGAAGGATTACTATTGCAATTTGTCCCGGGTCAAACGCTAGATTGACTGGCCTATTACCTGTTGAGCCAAGCTAAACTTGGGTCAGGGTTTGGGCTATATTAACATTTCAACACAATACCAGGGGTGCGTTTCTCGACAGTGTCATTAATCCTTTTTCCATCCAATTCTGAAGCGACTTGTCCCCTGTGTCGATTTTATTTAAAGCGACAAAAGTCGCACCAGAACCGTTTTCCATCAAAAAAGTACTTAAAGCGCATTTACGCTACGTCACAATGCCCCTCGTTAATCCACCTTTTTCTGTCGCGCTTGGACGTTTTCCATCCACTGAGTCGCTCTTTTAGAATGTTTGTGTCAAAAGTAAAATAGACTTTATCGCGCGTGAGAATATAGCCTTGGCTACCGGACCGACAAAACAAGATGGATAACCTACGTGTCGTCTTATTAATTATCAATATATTATCCACAATAACTGTTATCAGAAAACGGATGACAGCCCGGAGAAGGCGACTCGCATACCTAATGAGTGTCCTTCTGACCTGTAGTACTCGCAGATCGCCAGTAACCTGGCAGCACCAAAGGTGCTGTTTATGGTGGGAGAAGGACGTACCAATATATACGGACCGTCAGTTTATGACTGATTTTCGAGTCAGTAAGAATCTGTTTAGAGAGATATGTGTGCTTGTAGAGCCACGTATGAGGCCTGACCCTGCGAGCAGGAGAGCAGCTGTGTCGTTGGAGAAACGGGTGGGAATAGCACTGTTTAAATTAGCCAGCTGTTGTGAATACCGGGTCGTTGCCGGGAAGTTCGGAGTCTCTGTAACTACGGTTCACCGATGTGTATATAGCTTTTGCAGAGTCTTGTGCTCAATGCTACATAGATTCATCAAATTGCCATCCGCAGAAGAGGCTCAACAAATCGCCTATAGGAATGACGTACGTCAGCGCATACCCCAGGTAGGCGTGATTTTATTATGCTATCCAATCCCTGTATGAATAAAATGTCATTTAGACTAACCCCTCCTACTTTGCTTTAGGCCCCTAAGAGGCCTACAATTACAATCTTACAAACATAGTTACAGCCCCTGGCAAAAAGTATGGAATCACCTGTCGTGGAGGATGTTCATACAGTCATTTAAGGTTATTTATTTTATTTCATTTTTTTTGAAAAATGATGGATCACAGACCCGACCCAAAACTGCCTAGTCTGCATAAGCCAGGGCTAGCCTGTCCCAGGGCATCAGGAAGGCAATGAAATACTATACAAACGAAATAACTTCACACTTCTCAGACAGCAGACACACACAGAACCTATGGCAGGGCATACAGGCCATCACAGACTACAATAGCCCTTTGAGAGCAACACCTCTCTGCTGAATGACCTGAACAGTTTCTTTGCCCGCTTCGAAACACAAAACCACACTCACCCACAGACAGACCCCCCATTACCAACCCCTGCACCTGTCCTCTGTCTGTGTGAAAAGGACACTAACATCAACTGAATGAACATCCTCCACAACGGGTGTTTTTTCTTTTTGTCTGGGGCTGTAGGCCTATCACATGGTAAAATGTGCAGTCTTAAGTCAATACTGCTTTTAGCATATGGTCCCACTCATTTTGTACGGTTGAATTAACACTTAGAGTTGAATTTATCATTATAAAGCAGATATGCAACAATTGACTGTGTATGATTGTTATTATTATCTACACAGGTGTACGGCGCAATTGATGGGTCCCATATCCCCATCTCTGCACCTCTGGAGGGCTTCAGGGATTTTGTGAACAGAAAAGGAGCCACATCATTAGTGCTGCAGGCAGTGGTGGATGACAGGGGCTTGTTCAGAAATATATTTGCGGGTCTGCCTGGCAGTACACACGATTCCGCCGTTTTAAAACAATCAGGCTTGTTCAGGAATGAGGACAGACACCCTAAGGGCCATATTGTTATCCAGGCCACAAACATACCCTTCCTGTTAGTAGGAGATCCTGCCTACCCCCTCCTCCCATGGTTGACCAAGGCCTACCCTGGACCTGTGCTCTCCCCATCAGAGGAAGCATTCAACAAACATTTAAATGCCATCAGGGTAGCCGTTGAACATAGCTTTGGTCGTTTGAAGGCAAGGTGGAGGGTGCTGGGCAGGCAGAGTGACATCAACCACCTGTTTATGCCGAAGGTTATATCGGCATGCTGTGTCCTGCACAACATGTGTGAGGCAAAAAATCAAGAGCAGATAGAGACTGCACCTGATATACTCCCTGAACTGGGAAATGAGGATGAAGGAGAAGATCCTGAGGACACTGGGAGGGAGGAGGAGGAGAACACTGAGGCAGCAGCAATAAGAGATGCCCTGATGCGTCACCTGATGAGTCACATGAATTTGTAAAAGACGACAGAATTCACATCAAGTGAATAGTATGTATATCAAAAACAAACAAACATGAGCATTTTTCACAAAAAAATTGCATTTAATAAATAGTAATAATAAATATTAAATAACATTAAAACATTAACATTTCACAAATAAACAAGTACAATGCCTACAATTGGGAATCATGTTTTGGTTAAGTGTGTTTTTTTTTGTTTTGTTTTTTATGAAAACCTACATTTCAGTATATGTTGGGAAATCAGGGGAGTGGGTGGTGGAGGAATAACTTTGCTGTTGCATGTACATGAAATTTTGATTCTGAAGAAAGGGGCTGGGAGAGGGGTGAGGGTAGGTAGGGAAGGACGGTGAGGCCACTTGGCTGCTTGAAGAGGCAGTGGGCAGTGGGTTGTTTTGACGCTCCAGGCAGTCCACCAGGCGCTTGACGGATGTAGTCAGAGAGGTTAGCATCTCTCTGTCTGCCTCCTCCTGCCTCTCTTGCCTTTTCAGTAGGTCAGACAGCTGCTGACTCACCGCAGCTAGTCCGGTCTTCTTCTTAAGTGGCCTCCGAAACAGGCGACTACCTCCTGCTGCTGCTGGGGTGGGGGCTGGGGGCTCGGAGTCCTCCATAGTCACCTGTCCACCTAAGTCTTCTATTACATGAGGAAACAGATAAACACAAACACATTTAATTAAAAGGGAGGTCATCAGTGTGCGTTTCAACCTTTCAGTACATTGAAATTGTATATTTTGAGTCTGCACCTGGCTAAAGTAGATGGGTGTGAGTTTTGAATGAAATCCAATGGAGTATCATGATCTGCTTCTGTAGTCACAGTGCATGTTGACATGCATGCTTCTTTAGGTTTAATTCAGATTTCCAATGTTGACGGCATCCATACATCGCCAAACCATGTCAGTCCCACAACAATGCTTGACTAGCCAGATGATGCACTTTTTTGGTAAAATTCACTTGTTTACCACCACGCATGCTTAACACCATCTAAAGCAAATTTGTTTATCTTGGTCTCATCAGACCACACGACATGGACACTCTCCATAGGATTTCATTGACATCACTATTTCTGGGCATTTTCACATAGGGGTGCCGGAGTACCCACTTTGGTCAGATGCTGAAGAAAAAGGAAAACAACTGAGGAGGGTGTAGGCTACTCACTTTTGTGATACACAACAGCTCATTATTGGCATGAATAAATGTCATTCAAAAGCATGATGATCCTGACTTAAGACTTACCAGCACCCTCTTCTTCCTCATCCATTTCTTCATCATCATCCTCTTCCTCCTCTTCCACACGAGATTGGTCATCAAGGGGGACTATAGAGCCAGACCAACAATGTAACAGTGAGAAATCGTCCACCATTAGAAAATGTCAGCACACGTCTTTCTGTTTATTTAGCACCTGTGCTATGTCTCTGAGTATCGTGGCCTGTTTGATATAAACATATAATTACTTGTTCGAGCGATACACGATGGGGTGAAGATTAAAATGAGAAGACATTTATGTAAACAGCTGTAGCCTACTACCTGGAGTCCTCACGGTGTGACACTTGAAGAGGGCTATCTATTAGCAAGTTTACAGTAGCAAGGTCCCTGTCAGATAACGTAGGATAACACTAGCCTGCCCTACATCAACAAATTTGTATTTACAATTAATCCACTCACCGGTGCTGTCAACAGCTGAAGTCCTTGCTACGACTATCGGCCTGGCACCCAGTAGCTGGTCCATCTCGTCAAAAAATTCAAACCGACGTCTTCCTCCAGCCCCACTCCTTGATGCCTGCCTTTTTTCCACTAAGTACCTAGCTTTCAAAGCTTTGTATTTTGTACGGAAAGCCTGCCACGGCTTCACGACCCCTCTCCTCTCCAGCTCCTTCGCCACCCCCTGAAAGATAGTGGCATTTCTCTGTCTTTTTCCATCGAGGGCAGACAGCGCATCCAAATCTGCCAGGACTGCGATTAAACTCAAAGTTTCCCTGCGTGTCCAGGTCTGTCTCTCCATTTTTTTTTGTATTTGAGGCTAGCTGACTACGCTGAGGTAAATAATGTGAAACAACATTCGAATTCTCGCGCACATAATAACATAGCACTGCGCATGTACGAACTTCCTACGTCGCTTTAACCTTTTCCATCCAATTTATGTCGACTTATCTCTCGCCAATCCACCTTTTTAAAGCGATATAAATGAGGTCGACAAAGCCGGCGTTGAAGCGACTTAACCGCTTTTCCATCACTTGTGTCGCATCAACTTTTTAATGCGCATTATTTTAAAGCGACTTTATATTGGATGGAAAAAGGATTATTGCTAACTAGTTAGTAACTTGGCAGTTAATTGGCAACCTACTAAGTTGCTAACTGGTTAGCAACAACGCTGTTGAGAAGCGGGGCCCTGGTATTTGGGAATGTTTTTATTATTGATCCCAGTCTTCTCCAAGAAAAGGCAACGAAATCATGGGTGTTCAATGGCTAGTGAATGATTGCCCCAAGTGCCACAAGAAGTGGGAATAAAATGGACACATGCAGATATGCTTTCCTAGGTGAAAAACCCATATACTTAAAGTGTACTTTCTTTGAGAGCAACTTAATTACATATAATTTTAAGTACACTTTAAATGAGCATATTGTAAATCTTCTTGGCACAAAAAGTAAGAGTGCACTTTTAACATGCTAAGTACACTTCAGTCGTGCTTTTATTGTACTAAATTGATCCACTTTTTCACCTGGGTTGGCATTGGTAGCCAGCATGGGCGCAGATAGCGGGGGGGACGGGGGGGACATGACGTACCCAGATTTTCATTCACCTAGATC
>NC_085879.1:25739277-25754277 GCF_034702125.1 Engraulis encrasicolus
TCCAATGCATAATGTAAATTTCCCAACATTCTACAAAATGGAGATACACTGTTTTGCAACTAAACCCTTCAAATGCACTCAGATATTGCAGACCTCTGCCAAGGAAGCCGTTTGATAGAACATTTGACTCTGTTACAGCCTATTTTTTCAAGTCTTTCTGTCTTCTTTTTTCTTAGCTAGACTGCCAGCGTCCCTCATTGTTATCGCAACTTGCCACTGCATTTTAATTTAACCTTTGAAGCGCCGTGGCAACAGGGACTGTAGGCCTACTACAGTAGCTATTGAATTGAGCTTTTGGGCTGAACATGTACCATGGAAAACACTGAAATGTGGGAAATGTAGGCTGCTGCATGTTGACAAAGTCATTTAAATGTAAGATAATTAAATGAAAGATAATTGGCCATTGTGTGATATAGCTCACGTTAAATATAAAGATATCCATTCATATTCTTATTTTGTGCCTTTTTGTGCCATTTAACATCACTAATTGTACTCATTAAAACTGCTTTACTGCCAATCGAAAGAAATCTGCTGTTTCAGTGCAATAGACTAGGACTGCGTTATTATCATTAGGGCTACTGCAGTTGGTCTATTAATGTGATTTTAGGTGTGAATGCAGTTACCGAAAAAATGGCTATGGTGATGCAGACACACAAACGTCACACTCGTGGGAGGGGTGGCACGTATAGGGTGGCACGGTCATTGACAAGAGAATTTCAAATTGGCACTCGTTGTCACAAAGGTTGCCTACCCCTGTTATAGGCCTTCATACAACATTTTTTTTCTCGCACATGCAAATAAAACGTTTGCGCATGTACAATAGTCATGCCTGTATACAATACAATACATACGTGCAGGGCCGGATTAAGATGGCATGGGGCCCCTACGCTACAGGTTTCCATGGGGCCCCCCGGAGGGCAAATTACTTGACAAATGTACTATATAGACAGTGTCATAATTACGAGCTAGGAATTAAGGATAACATATCTACCAACACGTTTACCAACTTTTCAATATTGCATCTTTTCACAATTCTGCAGTTTTCACATTTGGCCAATCAGGGGCCCCCAGGCAGATGGGCCCTGTAGCCATATTTAGCCTGTGCCTTAATCCGGCCCTGCATGCATGTATACATGTACCAGAGATTCTTTAAGTATATAGAGATATGCCAATGTAGGGAACCTAACATGACCAGGTTCCGGTCTGCCTAAAGGGCCGTGTCATAATACTCCTAGCATTGAATAGAACAGTCCTTAGGTCTGCCTAGGTCTGCCTAAAGGGGGATTTCTCCCCACTCCCCCTTGCAATAATAGAACCCGGGAACAATGGGCCAATGGAACCTCTCTCTCTCTACTCTCTCTGCATGTACTGTTGGAACCAGACAGTCACCCAGGCAGTTTAGAATACAACACTATGGCCATAAGAAATGCCATAAGAAATACTGTAGGTCTGACAGCAGATAGTGAGAAATGTGCCGTTGCTGAAACAATTAAGGATATTACGCAGCCCGCATTACGGACGTTTGACGTAGGCGCACAGATAACAAGTTGCACCTGCACTACAAACCGCACGCCCACACGCACGCATGCACGCACACACGCAGGCAGGCAGGCAGGCATGCAGGCAGGCAGGCGTGCACACATACACACACACACACACACACACACACACACACACACACACACACACACACACACACACACACACACACACACACACACACACACACACACACACACACACACACACACGTCACACCTACATCCACAAGTACATCCAGCCAGACACAGACACACCTACACGTCATTAATCTTTGTTTAACTAAGTGATTCAATAGTCACAGGTTCCAGTGCATATGGTATCGACATATCTTGCAGTGTGTGTGTGTGTGTATATGTATATGTGTGTGTGTGTGTGTGTGTGTGTGTGTGTGTGTGTGTGTGTGTGTGTGTGTGTGTGTGTGTGTGTGTGTGTGTGTGTGTGTGTGTGTGTGTGTGTGTGTGTGTGTGTGTGTGTGTGTGTGTGTGAGAGAGAGAGAGAGAGAGAGAACACTCTGCACCATCTTACACACCTGCAGAGAGTGTTAGGAGCCTCTGAGCATGGGAAAGTAGCGCTCCATGTGTGTGTGAGAAGGTGGATGTATGCGTATATTCCCTCCTATTACAGGGAATTGCTGTGTGTGTGTGTGTGTGTGTGTGTGTGTGTGTGTGTGTGTGTGTGTGTGTGTGTGTGTGTGTGTGTGTGTGTGTGTGTGTGTGTGTGTGTGTGTGTGTGTGTGTGTGGAGCTGTGTGTGTTCAGCTGGCTGTGCAGGATGTTTTTTTAAGGGAGGTGATCCCTTAAACCAAATCTCCACCAACACACACACACACACACACACACACACACACACACACACACACACACACACACACACACACACACACACACACACACACACACACACACACACACACACACCACTAAAACTCTGCGGTCATGATTCCCGGGCCTGGCTTTTTCAGACGCCGAAACCACGTACGTGGAAACAGCAGCCAGCTGGATCTAACACCTCCACCCACAAGTCTCCAAAGACCCCCGGAACTGCCTCACACACACACACACACACACACACACATGCACACACACACACACACACACACACACACACACACACACACACACCACACACCCACACACACACACACACACACACACACACACATGCACACACACACACACACACACACACACACACACACACACACACACACACACACACACACACACACACACACACACACACACACACACACACACACACACACACACACACACACACACACACACACGTGCGCACGGAAGCATGAACGCACGCACACGGACATGTGCACACACACACACGCGCATACACACATACAGGCACGCATGCACACACACACACACACACACACATACATGCATACACACATACACACACATGCATATACACATGCACACACGTACGCGTACACACACGTACGTGCACAAACACACACACACACACACACACACACACACACACACACACACACACACACACACACACACACACACACACTGCCACTTCTCTCTGCACAGATGCAGGTCTATACAGTATACAAGCCGACTGACAGACAGACACACACACACACACACACACACACACACACACACACACACACACACACACACACACACACACACACACACACACACACACACACACACACACACACCCTTCCAGGGGGGGCATCTGTCCTCTTCACATATGACCAAGGCTCAACCCAAGATAGAGAGATAGAGAGACAGAGAGAGAGAGAGAGAGACAGAGGAGCGACGCTGCCAGAGAAAGGGTGGAAGGATGGCTCGAGAGACAAGGATGTACCAACAAATGCTTCATATATAGGGCCAGATTCTATGGCAAAGTGTGTACGTGTGCATGTACTCTACCCCTTAGCACTCGTTTGATGCTTTGCTTCACAACAGTGAAGGAATTGAGTAACAAAAAGCTGTCAAGTGTTCTTCTCACGTAACTCACAATTCAATAACAACAATATTGCTTCCCTTTCCTCTCAAAACTTTATTGACTTCTTGAAAAATAAAATGTCTGACAGACTGAACACTAAAGAAGAAAGGCGCTTGGTCGTATTGCTCAAAATTAACAGAAGATAAAGACTTTGAAAAGCAGACATCTGAGGATTTGCCAGTTATTTTACCCGTTAAACCATTTTTAAAACGTGTCTTACTACTACGGCCGCTTTTGATCTGCAGTCATTCGTAATGTCTGAGTGCGTTGGAGCGTTCTCCACCGTGGCCCCTGTTTCGTGACAATATCTAAGCTGCACAGAATCCCCACAAAAAGTGGCCTTTGAATAAGGCCTCCGGTGATGCAACACGCTAGTGAGGTCTAACTCTTTTAAATGCGACTTTACAGCCGCCATTAATGGGAAAATAGTGTCGTTGCTATAAACCAATCACAGACAGCATGACTGGATCTGGCCATATGGCATACAGGGCATGGGCCCAGCCCGGTGGACTGTTGCTGTGGACTGTCACTGTCTCTCTCGCTCTCTTTTTTTTTTGTTTAAGTATTTTTTGGGGGCTTTTCAGCCTTTATTGGTTTTTGTGAGACCGGATAGTGGAGGAGAGACAGGAAGTGAGCCTGGAGAGAGAGATGGGGAAGGACCGGGGAGTCGAACCCGGGTCGGTCGAGTGGTAAACGTGTGCCCTACCATATCAGCCACGGTAGGGCCTACTGTCTCTCTCTTAACCCATTGATGCCTAAAGCACCTGCAAAAAAACGCCTGCTGAATGCCTAAGCCCTTTTTGGGAAAGTTGCCCCCAGCCTATAAAAAACTTAATATCTCAGCCTGCACATAAAGACATGAAATAAGTTTAATTTAAACTGTAACATATCCACATTTTTATTTTTAAAAATCTAAAACCTCAAGAGCCTGAATGCAGCGTATATGTCGCTCCAGGCACCAAAGGTCAAACAACATATACGAGTCATCAGGCTAAAATGGGTCAAAGCCTGGTGAAACGTTCCTCGCTGATGTTCCTAGACTAATGTTTGAGCTAACCCTTCTTTGCATCTGCACTTGTTGTTCTTTATATTTCCTGTGCTCTTTCTGCTAGCGATGTTGGCTATGATTATGTCCTCTTTTGAAACTTGCGTTGGTTATAAAATGTCTCCCAAATGCAATGTAATGTCATGTAGTGAAAACGCCCGGCCTGATTTGTACATCCAGTCCGACCATGGCAGACACGTCTGGCTTTTAGTAGAGGGCCAGGGCCAGGGCCTGCTGGTGTGGCCTAGTGCGCTGCAGACTAGACGAGATGTTCTTTCAATCTTTCTGCCTGCTTTTGTAATGTCCTTTACTTACTCCTTAGTCTCCCCTGCTTCTAACAGACCCCATCACACACACACGCACGCATGCACGCGCACACATGAGCGCACACTCCCCATCACCTAAAGCATGGGTTCCCAAACTAAGGCCCGCGGGCCGGATACGGCCCGCCACGCCTCTTTGACCGGCCCTCCACCTCTGAGCAGCTAGTTGCAAAAATTTAAAAAAAAAAAAAAAATGTATTTTATATATTTTATTTTATTTAGTTTTAGATAACACTAAAATATTTGTATTAACCATTTATATTTATATAATTGCATGTATTATTTTTTTGATTTATCGTTATGACCGAATTTCTGCCACCTCACTGATCGAGGAAGTCATGCGCAGAGAATAGCAGCAGTTGAACAGCAGTGCAATGGCGTGCAGTAAAGTGAGGAAAATTGATCGCGAGTGTCGGGTTTTTAATGAACAATGGACCAGGGATTATTTTTTTGTTCCATGGAAGGATCGTGCCATTTGTATTATATGTAGCCTAAAGAAAACGTGTCCGTGTTTAAAGAATACAACATTCGCCGCCATCACGAAACCCGTCACAAGGAGTATGCTAGCTTGAAAGGGGCAGCGAGAGATGACAAAGTTCGGCGACTGAAAGGTGGGCTAGCAGCTCAGCAGGATGCCCTGCTCCGTCAATCACGGGCCAACCTGGCTGCTGTCCGAGCCAGCTACAAAGCAGCTAACCTACTGGCTATTCACGGCAAGCCGTTCACGGCTGTGTCTGAGGAAGTGTGCCCCGATAAGACGGATACCTTCAGAGGGGTGAGTCTCTCGGCACAAAGCATGACTAGGCGAATTGAGGAGATGGGGGAAAACGTCCTTGACCAACTCAGAGAGAAAGCGAAAGATTTTGTTGTTTTGCTTTAGCCATGGATGAGAGTAATGACGTGCAGGACACGGCACAGCTCTTGATTTTTATCCGTGGTGTTAACGCGCGTTTTGAGGTATCAGAGGAGCTAGCATCTCTGAACAGTTTAAAAGGGACAACAACGGGTGAAAACATATTCGCCGAAGTTTGCAAAACAATGGACGAGCTTGGTCTGCAATGGACGAAGTTTGCCAGTGTTAGAACAGTTGGTTCGCCTTGCATGGTCGGATCGACAAGGGGGCTAGTAGGGCGCTTGAACGGCGAGTTCGAGGAGCGAGGTCTCGCTCCACCGATTCAAGTTCACTGCTTGATCCACCAGCAAGCGCTGTGCTGCAAAGTGTTGAAGTGGGCGTCTGTGATGAAGGTGGTCGTGCAGTGTGTCAACTACATCCGGAAAAATGGGCTGAAACACAGGCAGTTCCAGGCCTTTCTCTCCGAGTTGGGGTCTGCCTACCAGGATGTGCTGTACTACACCGAAATCCGATGGCTAAGTCGAGGCAAAGTATTGCGCCGTTTCTACGACCTGCTAGACCAGGAGCCCAGGGGGGTCAGCCTAGTTGGGAAGGTTACCAATTCTTATGGGTACTATGATGTCTGGTATGGTCCCCAGATAGAGGATCAGCACGTCTGCCGGGTTCCCTCTGGTGGGTGTGGCCAGGGGGGCTGTAAAACTGGCACCCCAAAAATGGGCTAGATCAGTTGGTGAGGTTACCACTTGGAACCTGTTGTAAATTGTTCATCATAGTCCCCTGATAGAGAAATGACCACTGCCAGACATTTTTAGTGGTGGGTTACCCCCGGCAGACGCCCCCGTATGATGACACCCCCAAAAATGGGCTAGATCAGTTGGTGAGGTTACCACTTGGAACCTGTTGTAAATTGTTTGAGATGGTCCCCTGATTGAGGAATGGCCACTGCCAGACGTTTTTGATGGTGGGCGGGGCTTGGCAGACATCATTAATTGGGGGGTAAAAAATGGGCTAGATCAGCTGGTGAGGTTACCTCTTGAAACCTATCATGAATTGTTCATCATATTACCCTGATAGAGAAATGACCACTGGCAGACATTTTCAGTGGTGGGGGACCCCCGCCAGACGCCCCAATATGATGACACCCCCCAATATAGGCAAGGTCATTCACATAAGGTTTGAACCAGGCATGGTACAAAAGACAAACGACACACCACTTTTTAAGATAATTCCAATGTGGGGAATTGATTGGAAGGGTCAACATGTTCATAGAAACTTGTTGTGGGTACTTTTTTAGGACAAAAATGACTTTTCTTTAACAAATATTACAAATCCGGGCAGGAACCAGTGTGTAGGCTTTCAAAATCAATGCAAAGATGACATGTTTCTGACTTAAAAGTGCATTTTGTAGGATGGTGGCCAGAATATTAAATTAATAATTACAAAATAATAAAGTAATATTTACTATTATGACCAAAGTACAATAGGTTTTGCAGCTAAAGATGTTGAGGAGATTCCCCTTTACATGTATGAAAAGTGTAATTTCCCCAATCATAATGAATACTTGAATAATAATATGAATTTGATGGTGGTGGTAAATATTCATAAAAGGTAGGCTAATATTTGTGAATGGGCAGTATGAATTCTGGGAAATAAACAGCTAAGTATATTACACAATGCACCTATAAGCAATTCAGGGACCAATTACGCTGACATTGAAGGCCTGTGAATTATACCAATAAATTGCACAACTATGCACTACTGCACCACTGTATGTTAAAAGCAATTTGAAATTCCCACTTTCCAGCAGTTCTGAAGATTTAGAAGCAAAATACTTAAAGGGGTATGCCACTATTTTGGGGCTGAATACGGTTAAAATGGTTGGCCTGGGTTTATAAAGGTGGTAAAGTGCCTTATTTTTCACGTTAGGCGTTGTCTTGTTTTAAGGAGCGAGTAAGTATCTAAGCTGGTGAGACTCAATGGATCACACATGCTACTGTGATCCATTGACTTTCACTAGCTTAGCGATATACTCCCTCTTTTAACTTGTCTTAAAGCAAGACAACGCCTAACATGAAAAATAAGACACTTAACCACCTTTATAAACCCTGGCTAACGGCATATAGGCCTACAGGAGGACCAACATTAACAGACAGACATTAAAGCGCAAGACAGGACCAGTAACAGTATACAAGTACTAAGAAATACTTGTTGTTCCAGTTATCAAGTCATTTGGAAGCAGCAGGGTGTGTTGCATATTGCAGGTGCCCAGGCAGTTGTTGTGAGTATTGCAGTCACATACGTATGAACTGCCATCTGGGTACTTTGCTCGTGAATGTGTGTTAAGCCCCCTTTTGGGGGAAAACAAATTGAATGTCTCATGAACTCACATGCTACATCGCCTAGCCTAAATGAACACAGTCCATGCTTCAGCCACGGCTATTTGGCTATATTATTTGAATAGCCGGCAACACAACACATTTTCGGCATGTTGAGCATGAACAACGCTAGTCTACAGGTCAATTGACTTGCATTGGCTTTCCCCACAATGTTTTCAACCAAAAAGGGGTGTAATGCACATGACAAAAGTCACGCCATTTATACGTATAGTGCAGTTCCATGTATGTTTGTGTGTGTGCAAGTGCGTGCTCACAGTCTTTTCCTTGTGGGCAGCAGCAACAACAAGACATGTATGGTGTTAAGAAGACTGCATGCATGTCCTGTTTTGCCTTGTTCTCCAGCTTATCAAATTGACCTCGATTAGGTGTTAAGGAGTGGCTTAATTGATGGCACCTGACTCTGCAATCAAGCTACCTTTAAAAGCTGAAGGAACTGACGGTTCTTCATAGGTGTTCTATTTTGACCTGTGGCTGCTGCCGCACCAGTCAGGGTTTTTTATTTAGGCATTATGATTTGGACTTTGTTTACTATTAAGTTTGTTAACGTCTTATCCTGGTGTACTTTAACAAACCCCCACAGGTTGGGTAACTTTTAAAAGATGTGTCTTGTCCTTCAAGGTTAAGATTTGGTTCTGTTCTTAACCCCATAGAGCATGTTCATGTGGGGGCATAATAATGGTGTGTTGTATGTTACAGGGCCCAGACAGTCCTTGTGAATACTGCAGGTATAGATGCAGTTACTGTGCACCCCAATTCCATAGGTACAGTAGGCTATAGGTGTGTGTCTGTATGTGCAAACATGTAAAAAAAAAAAGGCATCAAGAAAGTTGTTTTAGTGGGGGTCATCTGTGTTCTGGGGTCAATCCCAATCCTTGCAAGTATTTCTCCTCCCATCCATTATGAACATTGTGCTCAGCTAGTGCCACTCATTCAAGTTGTCACATAATGTGTTCTGTGCAAGTAGGTTTGCTGTGACCCCTACCACAGTCCACAGCATGGAGGGATGCTAGGAGACATGCCAGTACACCAAGGGACATGGATGAGGCCATAGGAGAGTTTGCAATCCAGCAGCGGAATACAACAGCAGTGTATAAATGGGATTGGCCCTAGAACCCAGATGACCCCAACTAAAACAACTTTCTTGATGCCTTTGCACTGTTTGCTATATGAACAAGAAGAGGTCCTGGGAGGGTGAATGAATTTATTATTGGATGTCTGACATGCCCTTCAAAGCACTTCATGATGCATTATGGTTGGTAGTAATTTAACAGGATAGGAAGGATTTCTTTGTCAGTGTCAAATGTTCAGTTGTTTTTTATTTGTTCACTTAATTATTTCTCAATACTTATATACTGTTACAAGCCCGGTCTTCCACTTCAATGTCAGTCCTGTGTATGCCTATGCCGAGTATTTTGATTCTAAATCTTCAGAACTGCTGCAAAGTGGGAATTTCACATTGCTGTTTCTTAGTACAATTCACAGGCCTTCAATATCAGCGTAATTTCTCCATGCATTACTTAAAGATGCACCAGGGTAATATGTTTAGTTGTTTATTTCCCAGAATTCATACCGCCCATTCAAAATATTACCTTTTTTTATGAATACTTACCAACATCAAATTCTAAGTATTCATTATGACTAGGAAAATTGCACTTTCCATTGTTCTCCATTGTCTGCCATTTTGAAAGAGACATTTGTGCAGCAAAACGTACTGTACTTTGTTCATAATGATACATATTGGTTTATTATTTTGTAAATATTAATGAAATATTCTGGCCCCCATTCTACACAATGCACTTTTAAGTCAGAAACATGTCATCTTTGCATTGATTTTGAAAGCCTACAAACTGGTTCCTGTCCAGATTTGTAATATTTGTTAAATTAAAGTCAGTTTTGTCCTAAAAAGTACCCACAACAAGTTTCTATGAACATGTTGAGCCTTCCAATCAATTTCCCACGTTGGAATTATCTAAAAAAAAGTGGTGTGTCGTTTGTCTTTTGTACCATGCCTGGTTCAAACCTTATGTGAATGACCTTGCCTATATTGGGGGGTGTCATCATATTGGGGGGTCTGGCGGGGGTCCCCCACCACTGAAAATGTCTGCCAGTGGTCATTTCTCTATCAGGGGAATATGATGAACAATTCATGATAGGTTTCAAGAGGTAACCTCACCAGCTGATCTAGCCCATTTTTTACCCCCCAATTAATGATGTCTGCCAAGCCCCGCCCACCATCAAAAACGTCTGGCAGTGGCCATTCCTCAATCAGGGGACCATCTCAAACAATTTACAACAGGTTCCAAGTGGTAACCTCACCAACTGATCTAGCCCATTTTTGGGGGTGTCATCATACGGGGGCGTCTGCCGGGGGTAACCCACCACTAAAAATGTCTGGCAGTGGTCATTTCTCTATCAGGGGACTATGATGAACAATTTACAACAGGTTCCAAGTGGTAACCTCACCAACTGATCTAGCCCATTTTTGGGGTGCCAGTTTTACAGCCCCCCTGGCCACACCCACCAGAGGGAACCCGGCAGACGTGCTGATCCTCTATCTGGGGACCATACCAGACATCATAGTACCCATAAGAATTGGTAACCTTCCCAACTAGGCTGACCCCCCTGGGCTCCTGGTCTATGCTGCCCGAAATTAATACCTTCCTCCAGTCTAAAGGTGAAACGGTACAGGAGCTGACGGACCCGGGGTGGAAATGGGACCTCGCGTTTTTAACTGATGTGACTGAAGTGTTGAACCACCTCAACCTACAGCTCCAAGGCAAAGGGAATCTCATCAGTGACATGTATTCCCACATAAAAGCATTCGAGGTCAAACTGCAGCTCCTTCTGCGACAGGTCCAAAAGCTGGACTTCACACATTTCCCTGCCACCCAAATGTACTGCGCCGAGAAACCAGCTGCCCCTTTCCCTGTCGCGAAGTGCAAGGATGCCCTGGAGATGCTGCAGCGAGAGTTCAGTGTGCGCTTCCGCGAGCTTCATGTCAACAACAAAGACAAACGTCTGTTCCAGAACCCGTTTGCTGCTGACATAGACGACGCACGTCCCTCTCTTCAGTTTGAACTAGCCGAGCTGCAGAATTGTGATGTCCTTAAAGACGCATTCAAGCCTGACAGCCTAGAACTACTTGAGTTATATGCTGCTCTACCAGAGTGCACATACCCAAACATCAAACAACATGCTCTGAGGATGTGCACCGTATTTGGCAGCACCTACACGTGTGAGCAGACGTTTTCCCGCATGAAGCAAATAAAAAATCCAACGAGGAACAGACTCTCAGATGAGCATTTGCATCAAACTTTGAGACTGGCAACTACTAGGCTACACCCAGACATCGGACTTCTCGCCAGCCAGAAGCAGGCACACAGTTCACACTGATAGGTAAATATACTGATTTTAACTATTACAATGTTATGTGGCTGTAAACATGCATATAAACACGGACTATGCTTTTTGATGAAATATTATTGTTTTCATTGCATGTTAATGAATAATGCTACTCTGTGGCCTATTTGTAAAATCACATCAAGGAACAACAGGCAGCATGTCTAGAATTATGATTCAACTGAATGTGTCCAATCTCATCCCTTTATGCCAGGTTTCCAGGCAGCAGGAGAGGGGACTGCAACTGCTGACCTCAAAGATCACTGCCCATCACTTACCTGCCCATCCATCCTTCATCCCACCTTGGTTACAGCAAGTACAAATTCACTGCACATATTGCTGACTTCTGTTACTCTGTTATTCTGTTACTCTCTTCCGAGTGCATATTGCTCTGTCTCTCCTCTCCTCTCCTCTCTCTCAGCATCTCTCTCTCTCTCTCTCTCTCTCTCTCTCTCTCTCTCTCTCTCTCTCTCTCTGCTCTCTCTCTCTCTGTCTCTCAGCAGCTCTCTCTCTGTCTCTAAGCATCTCTCTCTCTCTCTCTCAGCATCTCTCTCTCTCTCTCAGCATCTCTCTCAGCATCTCTCTCTCTCTCTCTCTCTCTCTCTCTCTCTCTCTCTCTCTCTCTCTCTCTCTCTCTGCACTGCCCCTCATCTCAATCTCCTATTTCAAAGGGTTATAAATCACTGTTTTAGGTTTGTTGATATAATGGTCATGGCAAACTTTGTTTTATATATTATTATTGGTCAAATTGATTTAATGATCTACATGTGAGCTATTATAGAGCAATGAAGTTCTGTTTGTTGTTGCTCTTTCTGTAATTTAATTGTTTTTCAATGCATTCAGTTTATTTGACCTGTATGATGCACTTAATTATAACTTATCAATAGGCCTTCCTACAGTTTGTAATTTTCACTAACCTAGTGTGAATGACCAGAAGTTTCTTGTCTTGATAGTTTCTCATCTCACTGAAAGTTAAACAGGCCTTCCCTTTCTCTTGTATCACTCATAAACTCAATCACCATATTTTTCTAACCTTACCCTGCTATTTTTACATGGTTGTTATTAGAAAATAAAAGGAATACCTGTGGTATTTCAAATTGGAAAAACGTGAAGAACTCACTTCTTTTGTAAATCACTTGTAATGATGAACTATTTTGTGCTTGAAATTATGGCTATAACTGGTCGTGGCCGAGTATACAGCCCATATGATTGATCCCGGCCCCCCAACACAGTCAGGAACGATAATGTGGCCCCCAGAGAAAAAAGTTTGGGGACCCATCACCTAAATGCTCTAGCCCCCACCTACGCACACACACATGCAGACATGCACACACACATACACATACAGTACACATAGCCTACACATACACATACTCATACTCATACTCATACACAAACACACACACATACTCATACACACACACACACACACACACACACACACACACACACACACACACACACACACACACACACACACACACACACACACACACACACACACACACACACACACACACACACCAGGGCTTGTCACTGGCACCTGCCAACCGGCCAAATGCTGGTAAAACTTGGCTGTGGCTAGTAATATTCCAGTGTCACTAGCCAATTTGGTTTATTCTTTGGTATGACATACGCATCATAGTAGCCTATATTCTGTTGTTTTCCCCTTGTGCATCAATTGTTTGCATTCAAGTTCAAGAAAAAGCCCAGCAACTTAGTTTCTGTTTGCTTGATATACTTCCATGTAGAAAGCTGTACACTCATCTTGCTTTAGCACCTCATCTTTTTAGGTTAGACGTACACTTATCATAATAAAGAAAAAAAAACCAATATAAAATCTGTGGCTAGTGGAATACCTGAATGGCTAGTGACTGGGGAAAACCACTAGCCACAGTGGCCGGTGGGTGAACAAATTAATGTCAAGCCCTGACACACACACACACACACACTAATGTAGATGCACGTACAGAAGACATGAACACATTTTCATGTATGACTACACACACAGACAAACTCTCTCTTTCTCTTTCTCTCCTTTGCTCTCTCTCTCTCTCTCTCTCTCTCTCTCTCTCTCTCTCTCTCTCTCTCTCTCTCTCTCTCTCTCTCTCTCTCTCACACACACACACACACAAACACACATTCTCTAACACACACACCCCTCCTCTCTCCACTTCTGAGTGATAGAGGCTTGCCTTGCAGGCTTATACTGTTCAGTCAGGCCACATCTGTTGATCGCATATAGCACCCCACTCTACAACACACACACACACACACACACACACACACACACACACACACACACACACACACACACACACACACACACACACACACACACACACACACACACACACACACACACATACACACACACACACACACACACACACACACACACACACCCACGCGCACGCATGGACGCCCGCACACACACATACATGCACAAACGCAAGCACATGGATACGCACACACACACACAAATGCACACCCTCTCCTGTAGCATGTTTCCTCCAGTTCCTAGCCTATTTATGAAAAAGCCATCACTGTTCGCGCGTCCTAATCCCAACGCTTTCATTATTCCTGGGAAGCTCACTATCGCCATGACGACGGAGAGCTGGAGAAACAGCAAAACAAAACAAGGACAGGAGATGGAGAGAGAGAGAGAGAGAGAGAGAAAAGATGACACAATTTGAGAAAAGGGGGTGGGAAAAAGAGGAAAATAAAAGAAGGAAGACAAAGAATGAGAGATTAGAATGAGGGAGGAGAAGGAGAGAGGGTATGTTCTACCAATTTTAAAGAACACAACGAAAATGTCAAAAACTAAAAATAAATGCAAGAAAAACCAGAGAACAGTGGTGAAAATGCTCCAAGGGTCAAAAGCAACGCTAAAGGCAGTAAAAAAAAAAAAAAGATCCAGACTAGAGAAAAAGAAAAGAAAGAAGTAAAAAAAAAAAAAAACAGCCATGAAAGTGTCAGCGCGCTGTGGAGTGTGTGACGCTGGCGCAGGGCGAGGGTGCTGTGCTGTGCTGTGCAGTGCAGTGCGACTGGCCTCCTGTAATGGGCCTCGCGGGCTCTTTATTCCTGAAGCTCTCGTGCAATTTGGAGAGCTAATACAGTGGTCCCACTTGACCCCGAGCCAACACACTCACACGCACGCACGCACGCACGCACGCACGCACGCACGCACACACGCACGCACGCACGCACGCACGCACACACGCACGCACACACACATGCACGAAGGTACGCAGGCACGCACACACACACACTGACAACATTGACAAACCACTGGAGAAGGAGACTGGATTTGGGGGGGCAGAGGCTTTCTTGGGTCTGGTCAGAGAAGTGAACTGGGTTTAGGGGTTTTGGAGTGGGCTCGATTGAATCTGGTTGGTGGGTGGGTGTGAGGAGGGGTCCTGAGAAGCCAATTTGGCAGTTACCTTATTTCTAGATTTAT
>NC_085879.1:25764277-25766777 GCF_034702125.1 Engraulis encrasicolus
CTCCTCTCTCTCTGTCTCTCTTCTCTTTCTCTATGTCTCTGTCTCTTTTTCTCTCTCTGTCTGTCTCTCTTCTCTTTCTCTATGTCTCTGTCTCTTTTTCTCTCTCTCTCTCTCTCTCTCTCTGTCTCTGCATTCTTCTGTCCTTCTTAAGCGATATTCTTTTTCTTCTAACATGATACACAGTGACACAGAGCTACTGTGGAGTGTGTACTGTGAACTAATACATGAACAGTGTGTGCGTGCGTGTGTGTGTGCGCGTGCATGCCTGCGTGCGTGCGTGCGTGTGCGTGTGCGTGCGTGCGTGCGTGCGTGCGTGCGTGCGTGCGTGCGTGCGTGCGTGCGTTTAGAGAGAGTCCGTGCATGGATGCAGTTGCACATTACATGTGAGTGCACGTGTGTGTGTGTGTGTGTGTGTGTGTGTGTGTGTGTGTGTGTGTGTGTGTGTGTGTGTGTGTGTGTGTGTGTGTGTGCGCGTGCGCATGCGTGCGTTGGTGTGTGCTTGCACGTGTGTGACATTGTGAGAAAGTGTATGACAGAGGTAGTGGCACTCGTGTCGTGCTGCTCACCAAGTGCACAGTGGTCACCGCGTGAGCGGCGCACGGCGCAAGGCACAGCTGTGGCAACGCAGGCAGGCAGGGCCCCTTCAAAGCAAAGTAAGCCATTGGCGACACTCGAAGGAAATATTAAGGCCTGCTGCCGAGGAGCAAACAGCAAAAGAATATATTAAACATTATGGCCATATTTTAATTTTACGGCCTGTTTTAGTATTGCACATGACTCTAATGCATAAATGAGGCAATGTGTGAGAGAGAGAGAGAGAGAGAGTGTTTGTGAGAGAGTGTGTGTGTGTGAGAGAGAGGGAGAGTGAGAGAGATAGAGTGTGTGTCAGAGAGAGACAGTGAGAGAGAGAGAGAGTGTGAGAGAGACAGTGAGATAGAGAGAGAGAGAGTGAGAGAGAGAGAGAGAGAGAGAGAGAGAGAGAGAGAGAGAGAGAGAGAAAGAGAGAGCCGTGGCATGGGGACTCAAATGAACTTTGAAGTGTACACAAGCGTAATGAGTTTTCCCGCACGCCACTCTCTTAAAAATGTGGGAATTGAGGACAGACGTGAGTGATCCGCCGTCCCCCAGCCAGGCCAGGCCAGACGAAGCCATCAGAGGTGTTCACAAGCAGAGCGGAGCTGACTCACTCCCATCCCGCCTCTGTCTCTCTTTCTCTCTTTTTCTTTCTCTCTCTCTCTTTCTTTCTTTCTTTCTTTCTTTCTTTCTTTCTCTTCCTCTTATTCGTTCTCCCTTTCTGTCTTGCTCTGTTTCTTTCTTTTCCCTTTCTTTCCACCTCTTTTTTCTCTTCTCCCATCTTTCTTTCTTTCTTTCTTTCTTTCTTTCTTTCTTTCTTTCTTCTCACCGTCTGAGTGTTTTTTTTTTTTTACTTTCAGCTGTACTTCTCTGTGTCTCATTCTTCAAAGTGTTTTTTTCTCCCTTTTTTCCTCCATTCCTCTTTTCTGTAATCTGTCTTGTTTTGTACACTTGTCTTGTCCCTTCTCAACGCTCTGACTCAACACCCCATCTCTCCCTGTCTATTTCTCTCTCTCTCTTTTTTTTGTTGGTTATGGATGTAGGTTTGACCCTTTATACTTTTTTATTTTTATCTATTTATTTATTTATTTATAACCATACTTGCCATCTCAAGGCCTTTCTCCTGATCTAGTGCCATGTAAAGGATTGAATTGATTCATGGTTTTGTCAATAAATGCACATTTAAAAGTCAAAAGTCTTTCTCTTTTCTCTCTCTCTCTCTCTCTCTCTCTCTCTCTCTCTCTCTCTCTCTCTCTCTCTCTCTCTCTCCCTCTCTCTCTCTCTCTCTCTCTCTCTCTCTCTCTCTCTCTCTAGCTCTTTTCTTTCTCAGTTGGGTTCAGTAGAATTAATTTCAATTTCTATTTGTTTTCACTGGCATTACTAATGATAAGTCTGTAACAGTCCCGTACGTACAGACTGCATATGTGTGCATGTGTGTGTGTGTGTGTGTGTGTGTGTGTGTGTGTGTGTGTGTGTGTGTGTGTGTGTGTGTGTGTGTGTGTGTGTGTGTGTGTGTGTGTGTGTGTGTGTGCGTGTGTGTGTACATATGTATGTATATGAGCAGTGACCGTTCTACATTTGGGGGACCAAGGCGAAACATAGACATGGGGGCCCTCTCTTGAAATATTTTTGCTGGTATTTACCCTAGCGGGGCTGGTGGTTGGGGACCCCTTCCAGTGGTCAGATTTAGTGCGGCCCTTGGCAATTGCTTAGTCTGCCTAGTGATAAAACCGGCCCTGTGTATGAGTAGGGGTATTTAGTATGTGCGCACATACATCAACTTTTCTGTCTTTTCTGTCTTTTTTCTCTTTTCCATTGTTCTCTTTTGTCTTTACTTATCTTTTATTTTCTCTTTGTACTTTTATCTCCTCTATCATCATTCTTGGTCATTTCTCTATCCCTTCCCTCTCTCTCTCTTGCTCTCTCT
>NC_085879.1:25771777-25781777 GCF_034702125.1 Engraulis encrasicolus
CATCATCTGCTGCAGAGATTCTCAAACTGTGGGCCGGAGCCCCACTGTTGGGCCGGGTACAGTAGGTATTCCAAGTTGGCCTTGAAATCCTTTTCTGAAAATCAAAAAAAAAATTCTGTGTGTTGCTGTTGACTATTTGCTGTGTTTAAAGGATAACTTCTGCCAATTTCAATATGCTGTTGTATTGCGCACGCTACCCTTGACTTCAGTACCTGGTGATGCTGCATTTTTTGACTCAGTCCTTTTCCGAGATCTGAGCTACTCTAATGGCGGCAGATTTTGTATACATTAAAAACTTTCTTAAAGGGACACTGTGCAGGAAATGGTCAAAAAAGGTACTGCAACTATGCTGCTTATTGAAATTGGGCTGCCTATTGCCAAATTTGATCTTTACATGAAAGTTTACTAAGTATTAAACAAATATTTTCTAGTATGGTCCCAGTACAGTCATTTTTGCAGCTAAATTTTTTTTTTTTTTATGTACACAAAAGCCTGACCGCATTACAATGACTTGGATCTCAGAAAAGGCTGAAGAAAAAAACAATTCTCAGGTACTGTCAACTCCAAGGTAGTCTAACAATTCTCAGGTACTGTCAACTCCAAGGTAGTCTGAGCATTACAACTGCATGTTGAAATTGGCAGAAGTTGTTTACTGTGTCGGAAGTGGGCCTTGAACATTTGTGAAAATTTCTAGTTGACAAAAAGTTGGAAACGGTTGGGAGCTACTGATCTACTGTATGGTTCAGTGGTAGAGCTGTAACAATATTGTATCGAATCGAGAAATCATGATACACAGAGTCACAATACTGTATCGCGATACAAGGAGGCAGTATCGTGATACGCCCTTTTAATGTTTTGTTACCCATTAGCCCAGAAAATAACCACATGATATGAGGTGATAATGATGAAGCTTGGAAGCACTATTATATTTCAATTTTTGAAAATTATTAGTGGACTCTTGTAACCTATTCTACCAGTTAATTATCAGTTTTTATTCATAATTTTATTTTGAAATGTTGGCAAATGTGAAATCATGGGGTGTATTGAACCGTAGGTCATAAATCTTGATACGAACCGAATCGTGAGTTGGGTGTATCGTTACAGCCCTGTTGAGTGGGTTAAGTGGGTGCTCTACTGCCTCTGATGGCCTGGATGGTGCAGGTGTTGATGGAGGTTGCGATGATAGCCAGGGGTGGAAAGTAACTAATTACATTTATTGAAGTATTGTCATCGAGTATAGCTTTTATAAAATGTGGACTGGAACGCACATCGAAGCGGGATCCCAGCTGCTTGAAAGACTTGGAAGTGGGAGCTGGAATTAATCAGGGAAGATGAATCCCACGTCCCACCTCATTCCGCGGAGTCTGGAACGCAGACATGACGTTGACAGCTTGGGCCAGGCCTCGGTCAAAGTCATCTGAGAGGGCCCCAAACCCAATATATACAATAAGGGCTCTAAATTAAATTTTCATCACCAGCCAAAATGATTTGTAGATGTTAATTTTACTAGCCAAGCACACACTCACTAATTGGTCAAAGAGGCTAGTAAGTTGTTTTTTTTCCACGAGCCAGACTGAAATTTCTCCAGCATTTCACCGGTTGGCTGGTGTAAATTTAGAGCCCTGGATGTAACTAATAAATATTCTTCTTTGATGGGATTTGCAGCCTGGTGTTCAGTCAGTCCCTCATCTCTTTGGACCTGATATGATACAATGCGATGTGAACCTAATTCTGCCATCCCACCTCTCCCTAGGCACTGGGAGACAACTGACCCCTTTGTCCCCCCCCCCCCCCCCCATTTTGTCCTCTGTACAATAAAAAACACATGATGTACGATTATTTTAGAGTTGTCACTATGCTCATTTAGATGCCGTGAAACAACAATTTGGGTCTTGTACAATAATTTCCTCCAAAAAAGCCCCCAAAAACGATAATTTTGAGGTTTCGGTACGATAATTCTGCATTTTCCATCTGGCAACACTGTCAGGATACGTCTCAGATGGAATTTGCACAACAGCCGGGACAAGGCCCAGATGCCACAGATGACCGCGGGGCCGCTGACAGCTTTCGCTGGGCCCAGGACAAAGTCACCTGAAAGGGCCCCCTACCTACCTAATACATACAATGTAATGGGGACCAAATTATGGGCCCCCTATCTCCCTGGGCCCGGGACAACATACCCCTTTGCCAAAGCCACCCTTGTCGGCGGGCCTGCGTACCCATGGGGCAGAGAGAGAGAGAGAGAGAGAGAGAGAGAGAGAGAGAGAGAGAGAGAGAGAGAGGGGAGACAAGAGGGCAGTGTAAAGAGTGGAGAAGAGAGATGGGAGAGAGAGAGAGAGAGAGAGAGAGAGAGAGAGAGAGAGAGAGAGAGGGGAGAGAGAGAGAGAGAGAGAGAGAGAGAGAGAGAGAGAGAGAGAGAGAGAGAGAGAGAGAGCATGCGGGTGGGTGGGTGACTAGCCTGGTAGGTGCTCTGGCCCTGTAATGGTGATTGCTCCAAATGAGGATAACCATCCCACTACACTAGATACAAATGAGGATAACCACCACACTGCACTATATATAGTCCTGCCTTCAAGCAGCACAGCTGAGGAGGTGCGTGACATGAGAGGCTTTGTCAAAAGGTGAGAAGGGCAGATAGGCTACCACACAAAAATAGACAAATAAAGGCTATAAATGCATTAATGAACGAACAAACAAAAAAACAAACAAACAAGAAAACGTATGATCAAAGGAACAGGGCCGGTTCTGGCTTATTTGGTGCCCTAGGCGAGTTTGATTTCTGGCGCCCCCCCCACCTTTGAAAGAAAAAAAAAAATCTTTCTTATACCTCACAGGTTCTTTTTGACAGGCGACCAACACATCAGATTGAGTCGCATGAAAGTAGCTTCACTGTGTGGTGTGTTGGATGTGATGGTGGTGGGGCCCCCAACCCCAGATGAGAGGGAGGTTATCAATGTGTTTGAATTGTAACGTGAAATTGAAATGCCAGGAGAGTGATACAGTACATTTGCATGTAAAATGCATGTGTAGACAATAAGCCTACCAAGGAGGTCTGCATTGATCTACACTATCTACAGCATCACAAAGCATGGCAGCATAACAATTTTAATAAGCTACACATTTGTGCTGTCTTCCAAACCAATTTCATTTCTGGACTGGAAATAGTGGTGCATTTGTGAGTAGGAGAATGAGAAGGGGGCTATCTATGTGTTTGGAGGGACAGGGTGAGAGAAAGGGAGAAGAGCTGTCACGCTATTGAATTTTATAATATACAAAATATAGTAAATAGCCTCACTTGTCTGCTGTGCATGGTTCTGTTACATGATTAATGTAGGCTATGTCATTCTGGTCTGGAAATTAATGTTTTTTTAAGCTTACAACAAGCAGGTAATTCATGTGGATGGAAGGAGATATGGCAGCTAAAATTGTTTTAAACATTGCACCAGTCTTACTTTACATTGCTTGTCAACCTAAACAAGTATTATGATATCAGGTGGGTGTTAGTGAGTAGTGAGTAGGCTACTAACAGCTACTTTACTGGATTTCATTGCTTGGCATACTTGGCTAATGTTAGCATGCTAACTAGCGATTTCTCTGATCAAAAACAAAGCTCTTTTTCTCTCTAATTCCAAATAGTAACCTCATAACTATTAGGCTTTCCATAATCACAAACGGTTGCTGATTAAATCACATAGTTCCAAAACACCCTCTGCAACTCCTGCATCATGCAATGAGTGGTTTAATGAGAACATAATAATCTCCATCCAGCAGAGCAGCACTACTGTTTGCGCTTGCCCCCTCTGTCTCTCAAGTCTCCAAATTCAAAATAGACCGCACGCTGTCACTCGTCCCGCCCCCTTTCTCAGAACTGTCTGTTTATTGGTTCACAGACTTCCCAGAGACAGTTGGAAGAGATATTACTATTGGCTGAGGGGCGCTTTGCCGTGAGGAGCGCTTTCGCCACTCTTTGTTGATTGCGACTTCATAAAAAAAAACTTCATATCGCAAAATTACGCATAGGAGAGCGCCATTTCGGCGCCCCTTCTTCACATGGCGCTCTAGGCGACCGCCTAGCCGGCCTATGCTAAAAACCGGCCCTGCAAAGGAACAAACAAATGAGTGGTTGAATGGATCAGCTAATGAATGAATGAATGAATGAATGAATGAATGAATGAATGAATAAAATTATCAAAAGTTGGGTGAAGTGAAAGCCCACCTAGGAACCTCCAACTCCCATTGTCATAGTGACACAGCACTCCATAGCACACAAGTGCACACTGCACGCAATGAAATTGCATTTATGCTTCACCCGTGCAATGGCAGTGGACTGGTTAATTAGTCCCCCCACCAACCTGATGGGTCGGGAGTCGAACCAGCAACCTTTGGGCTACAGGTCTGATGCCCTAACCGCTTACCCATGACTGCCCTATATCTTGTTCTTTTACCATAGGTGCGCATATTGAGTGTGTTTATATGCAGTTCAGTATCCCGAATATGAGGCATATCCCGGTTATGATCATATTCGGGATAAGGTGTTTATATGAGCACAGAGCGTTATATCTCGGTCTACATTCTTGGCCATTATAGAATTCTCCACAAATGCCTGGAGCCTGGATACCAGCAACAGCGTTCTATGGGAAGCCTCACTATCTGGGATAAGGTGTGTACATGCAGCAGTATCCCGGCTTCTGTCGGAATACTCCACCTAGCATACCCAGATTTCTCAAAGTCCCGAATAAGAGCTTATCCGGGATACTGAGGTCGGGATTTGGTGTTTATATGTCCAAACGCAAATTCAGGATACTTAATATCCCGATCATTGGGATACTGAACATTTGGGATACTGAACTGCATGTAAATGCACTCAATGCCTCCCTCCGTGGTATAAATCCATCTCATCTCATTGGCCTCAGAGGACATGGATTAGAGATACCATTTCATGAAAGACGTGATCTACTAGATTCGCAGCTGCTGTACACCGACAACAATGGCAATAAGATCTGCCATTCCCTTAGAGCTGTGTTTCCCAACCAGGGGTACGTGTACCACTACGGGTACGTGAGCACACTGCAGGGATACTTGGGAAAATGTAGAAATAACAAATATATGGAGCATAGTCACATTGGTATACAGGAAGAGACATAGGGCATGGATGAGGGGGTCCTAATGGTACAACAAAAAAGCTTAGGGGGTACGCAGGACAAAAAACGTTGGGAATCACTGCCTTAGAGAAACAGAACAGAACAGAACAGAACAGAACATGTGAGTGGCAGTGTACAACTGTCTAGCACAATTGGCCTGTGTGTCATGATGTTATTTTTGCGTTTTACATACAGCTGAGTCAAACTAAACTAAGCATGACATGTAGTGCCTATGCATGATATTTTCATTTGACCGGTGGTACGTAAATGACTGTTGGTTTGACAAAGCGAAAGCCAACATTTATTTTAAACTGGTGTTGTTTTTGTCCATGATATCTGCAATGGCGACGACACGTGTACTGCGAGTGTGGTGTTTTTGTTGTACAGGGATCATGCAGATAAAAACTTAATCCTCTCTGTGTATGAAGTCGGTTGTGAAACCACATCCGAAATGTCTTTTGAACCGCCTGTACTTGTGCTGTTTTCAGAATGGTAAAAGTGGGATAGCGGGTAAATCCATGTAAACACCTGCAATTACAAAGGAGCGTTTACTCTGCTGTTAGTGATGTGGTTACAAATACACACAGCTTATCCATCTGCATTACCACTGTGGTTTGAACGCATGCATGAATGGATATCTTCATGATCACACACCAAAGATCTTTCACACCACTGACTAGCAAGCAGGCTCAGACAAAACATGCACTGTTCAAGCCGTACGGCCTTTGTAATGGCGAATCCTGTAAACGCCATGAGGCAGGGGGCCAGTAGGTGACCGACGCAAAATCCAATGTAAGCACGCACGGAGAGGTGAAGTGAAGTTGTTGTTGTTGTTTTATTCACACGATCTGGTTGACTTTTCAAACATGATCAAACAAAGTATGTCCAAAGTAAACTAAATATCAGCTCTTTGTCTGTCCAATATTGTTCTATTTTGTGTCTATTTTGAGTCTATTTTGTGGTCACAAAACTGTTCCTGCTCACCCTCCTACCTGCCGAACACAAAGTAAGCTTCCTAATTAAAGTGCTCACACTCGAGCCACAGGCAAGTCCAAGGGCTGTGTTCTGTCACGTGACAGGTAGGCTGGTAAGCAGGTAGGCCTACAGGTGCCTTACATCACGGCAAATGACACAATTATGCCATTTCCAACCAAAAACAATACTAAACCTTACACTATAAAGTGACATTCAAAACGTTGCAAATATAGGCACTTTTTCACCTTCCAAAATAACAAAAAACACAAATATGGCTCCTACGGCCTTATTCAAATTCGAATTGAATCAGTCACACGCAGTTACACTATGTAGCCTACACACAGCAGAAATACCCTGAAATGGGTTTTCCACTGCCGTATTGTCACTGGCGTAACACAAGTACTTCAGGCCCCCCTGCAAGATACCAAGAATGGCCCCCGAACGAAAAAAGAGCGTTAGAGAGGGTTTGAGCCTAATATAATGTGGAGGGGCCCCGTTTCTTCAAGTCAAGGGCCCATGTGGGCACCCTGCCTCGTATGGGCCCCCCTGCCTTGCGGGGGCTGCAGGGCCCAGGGTATACTGTACGCACCTGCGTATTGTATGCTATAATGAGGACATTTGACTGGTACTGTCAAGTCAAGTGTATTAATTGTCAGACATCTATATACTGTATGTTGCAACTGTACAGTACACTGCTGCCTAGAGATCTTTGTTTATCATCTGAAGTGTGCTTTTTAACACTTTTTATGTATCTTATTATTTTAAAATGAGGACATTTGACTGGTGCTACCTTATCTTAATTTTGCTTTTTAACACTTTTTATGTAGCCTACGTATCTTCTTGCAGACTGCTGTTCATGTTGCAACTGTACACTGCACTTAAATGTCTTTGTTTATTATCAAAATTTTGCTTTGTAACACTTTGTATGTATCTTATAATTTTATGTTATATCTTCTTGTACCATGTGTTGGACAATGATGTCAGTGTTGCAACTGTACACTACGCCTAAATGTCTTTGGTTATTATCTTAATTTTGCTTTTTAACACTTTTTATTAATCTCATTATTTTATGCTACATCTTCTTGTACCATGTGTTGGACAATGCTGTCAGTGTTGCAACTGTACACGGCGCATAGATGTCTTTGTTTGCTATTTAAATGTAGTTACTAATTACTTGTATACTGCTGTACTCTGCGCTGACCCCTTACCCTGTTCTGGCTCGAATTTCCTCCTTGTAAGTGGCTTTGGTTAAAGGCGTCTGCTAAATGCAATGCAATGCGGTGTGTATGTGGACTTCCACCTGACAGTGAGCAGAGTCATTTGAGGACAGTTTTTATGTCACACCCAGCAGGCATGTCACACAACCAGGCATGCAAACCAGGCTGGATTAACACACAGGCTAGATATGACTGCAACCTAGGGGCCCCCACCACAGGCTACATATGGCTGCAGTCTAGGGGCCCCCACCACAGGCTAGATATGGCTGCAGCCTAGGGGCCCCCACCACAGGCTAGATATGGCTGCAGAAGCCTAAAGGCCCCCCTCCACAGGCTAGATATGGCTGCACGCTGCAGCAGCCTAAAGGCCCCCACCACAGGCTAGATATGGCTGCAGCAGCCTAGAGGCCCCCACCACAGGCTAGATATGGCTGCAGTCCAAAGCCCCCCCTCCACAGGCTAGCTATGGCTGCAGCCCTAGGGCCCCCCACCACAGGCTAGATATGGCTGCAGCCTAGGGGCCCCCACCACAGGCTAGATATGGCTGCAGTCTAGGGGCCCCCACCACAGGCTAGATATGGCTGCAGCCTAAGGCCCCCACCACAGGCTAGATATGGCTGCAGCCTAGGGGCCCCCACCACAGGCTAGATATGGCTGCAGCCTAGAGGCCCCCACCACAGGCTAGATATGGCTGCAGTCTAGGGGCCCCCACCACAGGCTAGATATGGCTGCAGCAGCCTAAAGTCCCCCACCACAGGCTAGATATGGCTGCAGCCTAGAGGCCCCCACCGTAGGCTAGATATGGCTGCAGCAGCCTAAAGGCGGATTGATAGTTAACGCAACGGGCGCTAACCTCATTCATACCTCCCTGGCGACGATGGCGTGCGCTCAAAATAACGTCACACGCCCCTCCGCAAGCTGCTGCGGTGCAAGGTCGTGCACCCAAGATTTTTTAACTCGGCGTGCGCCACCAGGGACCATGCATGTAGGCAGACAAAGCAGGAGTTGTGGAGAGATATGGCTACTGTACTACAGAATGGACCCTGCATCATTTTAAGGATAGTAAAATGTCTTGAGAGTTATTTTATCTTCTCCCTTAAATGTTGTTAATTGAAACAATTGTTTACTTTGTTCAGAAGAACGTTGTGTTTGGCGATCTATTTATAGATTCTGCAGCCAGAACAATGCTCTCACATGGTCTTGGAATGATCTGGCAATGTAGGCTACACCAAAAATCTATGTTTCATTGTGGTAAGTCATAAGTCAGACGTTCAGTAGCCCTACAGCAGCTGTGTTTGGCTTTCTATTTTTATACATCTGTAGAACGCCCGCTACGAGTTGCGATAGATTCTGCCATTTCTGAACAGCAGAGGGCACACTTCCGAAGATGCAAGCAAAAGCCTGTACATTTTCTAGTATGGCCCAAGTACAGTCATTTTTGCAGCTAAAAATGGCTATTTCTGGAAATTCAAAATGGCGGACCATGGAGAAGATCCCCCTTTTCATGTATGAAAAGTAAAGTTTTTCCAGTCATAATGAATACTTAGAATTTGATGGTGGTGGTAAGTATTCATGAAAAAGGTAACGTTAGTGAATGGGTAGCATGCATTTTGTAAATAATCAACTAAAATTGTCGAGATTCTCGAGATTAACATTCTCGAGATTTCATGCAGGGGGAGCGGTTCGTGTTGTCTGGCCCAAGGTCCCATGTAGGGGGGCCCTTTCTTGTTGTCTGGCCCAGGGGCCCATGTAAGGGGGCCCTTTCTTGTTGTCTGGCCCAGGGGCCCATGTAAGGGGGCCCTTTCTTATTGTCTGGCCCAGGGGCCCATGTAGGGGGGCCCTTTCTTGTTGTCGGGGCCATGGAGGGGGGCCCTTTCTTGTTGTCTGGCCCAGGGGCCTATGTAGGGGGGCCCTTTCTTGTTGTCTGGCCCAGGGGCCCATGGAGTCATGATCCGTCCCTGCCTCCAGATACCATTCAGAGGCCGAGACGAGTCGGGAGGAGCACACATGCAGGCCCAGCGCAGCACAGCACAGCCTGGAGCTGTGTCCCTCATCATAAACCCTCTCAATTGGAAGCAGATAGATAATTTAGCCTCATAATGAGAAGGACTGAATCACTGAAATCACAAAAATAATGCTTAAAATGAGAGGCCAGAGTGCTCTCTCTCTCTCTCTCTCTCTCTATCTCTCTATCTCTCTCTCTCTCTCTCTCTCTCTCTCTCTCTCTCTCTCTCTCTCTCTCTCTCTCTCTCTCTCTCTCTCTCTCTCTCTCTCTCTCTCTCTCTCTCTCTGTTGTGCCCCCCACCCCTCTCTCCTATTGTGTTTCTCTGCAGGGATCATTCTGACAATAATTGGAATAATATGTTCAGCATTCCAATAAAGTGTTGCGGGGGGAAGCTTGAAGCTTGTTCCTGAAAGTAATATGGGTTAAATGATGTATGATTAAGCAGCTATTAGCCGTGTTGTTGTTTGGGATTACTGACAGATACGATCGCGTCACTCACGCCATGCAAAGTGGCTGGCTTCTGCGGCACAGTGCGTCAGAGATCTGGTTCATCAAAAGGTTCTCAAGTCAAAGTCAATGCAAGCTGGAGGGAGGCATGTTAGTTAGTGTGTGTGTGTGTGTGTGTGTGCGTGTGTGTGTGTGTGTGTGTGTGTGTGTGTGTG
>NC_085879.1:25794277-25824277 GCF_034702125.1 Engraulis encrasicolus
ATCAGCGTCTCCGCTCCTGCACGGTAAATTGAACACAGACTCAACTCAACACTTAGAGAGTCTTATTTACCACTCATATTGTTGGTTCTACTCCCGAAGTGTGATACCAACACTGCAAAATGTACTGTTTGTACCGCACACAGCTGTAGGGACATTGGGTAAGCTACGAAAAAGGGAATAAAGCTCTCGTGCGGAATGACACCATCTAGATGTCACATCGGCTCTTGAATGCTGCGTGCAGACAAGATACGACCTACGCGACCCAGGCAGCTGAGGTCGCTGAGGAAGTTTCGCCGTGAATTTGCTTTATTCGCTCTGGACGTGCATGACATGTTTGATTCAGCTAATCACATAAGGGCAGATATATTAACATCAGGAGAGTAATATTAACCTTCCAATTGGCTTACGCTGAACCGCGTCATAGCTCATTACTATAATGTTAGCTTGACTTTCATCGTTGAAATTCACTCTAGTCGCTCAGATTGCTTCGTTCTTGACGAATTCGCTATGGTAGCTTTATTCGCCTGCCCTCCATAGAGAAATAATGACTTCCGTCGCTCAGGTATTTGGCCCGCCAGATCATTTCAAATGTGCATATATAGTTGACCTGCTCATTTTATTTGACCCGTGACCAGGGCCGGATTAAGATGGCCTGGGGCCCCAAGGCTACAGGTTGCGGTGTGGCCCCCTGGAAAGTGAATTTCGCAACAAATTTATATAGACAATGTCATAATTCCAAGATAGGGATTAAGGATAACATGTCTACCAACTCTGCTCAACACGACAGATGTTTTTTTTTCAATATTGCATCTTATCATAATTCTGCAATTTTTCACTTTCACCAATCAGGGGCCCTCTGGCAGGTGGGGGCCCCTAGGCTGCAGCCATATCTAGCCAATCCATTAATCCGGCCCTGCCCGTGACTCGTTCATTTCAAATGTGCATTACAGTTGGAACACATACACCATTTACATTAATATATAGAAAATATGACTTGAAGGCAAAACTTTGGGCATCAGAAAAATGATGCGTGGGTCCATGTTAGTGTAACTGAACACACTAGCACACAGAGGTTCTGTACTGAATATGAACATAAATACCCGGTACACGTATGATGGGAATGTGTTATTTGCATAACTCTACGCATGAAGTGTGCATTTTTGAATAAGTATTGAATTCGGTCTGTGACTTCATCCAAGATTTTGACTTTGGCCCACTGTGAATTTGAGTTTGACACCCCGCTCTTAAGTGTTGCATTAACACTGCGAAACTTACTGTGTTGCATCATGGGAACAGCCAGTCAAGGAGTAGACCACTGTTACTAAGTACGAAACGTCCCACAGTGCGGACTTTGTTATAAGTGCACGTCTTCCAGACTAATAAAAAATGGGAAATAAGTACCAATAAAAAGTCTGCGATATTAAAAAATTGTAATCTAATCTAATGTCTCGAGTTTTTACTTGAGGCTCGGTGTCAGCCATCAGCCCTTCCTCCCATAACGTTCGAGGTATTTTTTTCATTATCAAAGAACGGCATTCATGAAGTTGAAATACGAATCCGGGGCTCTCTGAAATAGGCGTAATATGAGTTTTTGTACAGTAGGACAGTGTGTGTGTGTGTGTGTGTGTGTGTGTGTGTGTGTGTGTGTGTGTGTGTGTGTGTGTGTGTGTGTGTGTGTGTGTGTGTGTGTGTGTGTGTGTGTGTGTGTGTGTGTGTGTTCTCCCCCCATCTGCTTCTGTCATTCTCAGCAGCCACATACGGCAGATGTTTAGCCAATTAGCTGCGACGGGGGCATCCAACAGAAATACATCTCTGCCAGGGGAGAAATATGATGGAGAACATCTTTAATGCTGTTTCCCATCAACAAAGCACACACGCACACACGCACACACACACACACACACACACACACACACACACACACACACACACACACACACACACACACACACACACACACACACACACACACACACACAAACCCATAACCTTTGCAGAGCAAGTGACTGAAGACTGTTTTTTTTCTATTCTGCCATGATGACAAAGGCAACAGCTGTGTCTGTGTTATGCTGCTGTTGTGTTTAGTTATAGCAATGGAACTACTCCATAGAGATCTCCCTTGTCGACCAAGTCCAGTTGCTATTGTCTAATACACTCCCTTGTATTCAGGTCATTATTAGACTGCATTTCTAATTGGCATATTTTTCGTTGTGCCAACGCCAATGAACATCGACTCGTTATTTTTAATGTCTTTTTCCACCGTGAGTTGTTCAGACAGTCAGCGTGAGGGCAAAGTTGCATGCACACACACAGGCACGCACACGCACACACAAACACACACACACACACACACACACACACACACAGGCACGCACACGCACACACAAACACACACACATAAGATGACAGTTCCAAATAAATGTCCATGAGACGAGAGAAAAAAAACATCAATAGTCGCACAAAACACCTCCGCAAACTGCACCGTGCCGCATGCAAAATGTTTTCCACATCACAACAAATTAGCAAATCTATAAAATCAACACTAGATTTACTGTTTTCATTTACTGTTTGCACGCCTATTGCGCTGCCTAGGCTGCAACACAACCCCCCGACGCTCCAGTGACAGACTGCCCTGTTACAGTGAGTTGGTAATGGCTGTTCTTGAATGCTGGGCAGGTGGCTCAAGTGTAAGTGCTGTATTATGTGTTCTGACTTCACTCATGAAGCCCGTACCGAGTGGCGGAACAATTGCACACCGGGCCCTAGGGCAGAACACTGATAGGGCCCCCTATACAGCCTGCCAAGGTCACAATAGGGCCCCCACTATCAATATGGGAGGGCCCTGGGCCCAGGGGCAAATGCCCTGCTCGCCCCTCCTATAGCTCCGCCCCTGCCCTTACCAGCTGCCAGGGCCGCTGTCCGCCTCTTGCAGGGGCCTCTGGAAAAATGGCCTCCGAAAGTAGCCTGATTATCATCGACGTTCAAATCTCTTCGAGACTTGGTCTGACCAAGAGCATAACAATTAACATTTCTCAAACGGCATGGTTGACCCGCCTCCCTTAGTTTGTTTATGGTTGTTTGATTACTGACAAAGTGGGAGGAGTTCCCGTATTTTCGGGAACTCAGCATTGCTCTTGACCTGACTAGTTGCAACGCTGAAAGTGTTGCGTCACCAGAAGGGCACAGCCTGGCTACTCCGAAAGGGCCTCCCATCCAATATAATCAGGGCTCTCATCTAATGCCTCTTTTCCACTGCCGTTTTTCTGGTAGGCCTACAGCTCGACACAGCGTGACTCCGCCGACACTTTTTGCTTCACAATTGAGGTGTGTCGTGCCTATTCAAAAAGCAAAAGGTGGCGGAAGCCGAGTCGCGCTGTATTGAGCTGTAGGCCTACTAGAAAAGCGGCAGTGGAAAAGAGGCATTAATTAACTTGTTTTCATCACCAGCCAAGAATGGCTCGTTAGATGTTGATCTCACTAGCCCAACGCACACTTACCAATGGGTGAATGTGGCTTGTAAGTTTTACTTTCCACCAGTGAAACTGAATTCAATGCAATGACAATCCATTATGTGTCCCCTCTTTCTCTCCCTGGGCCCAGAGCAACTTACCCCTTTGTCCCCTCCTTGTCGGCGTCCCCTGCCAACAGCAGTTGAAAAGGAGAGTCTTCCACTGCTTCATAAGCTTAGTCAAGGCGTTTGAGTCATTGCTATGACTAAGCGACCATGCCATTACTTTGGACTCGTCCAAGGTACGTAGGTGTGTGTGTGTGTGTGTGTGTGTGTGTGTGTGTGTGTGTGTGTGTGTGTGTGTGTGTGTGTGTGTGTGTGTGTGTGTGTGTGTGTGTGTGTGTGTGTGTGTGTGTGTGTGTGTGTGTGAGAGCCATATCTGTTATTACATTATACTTAGATGATGTTTTTTATCCAAAGTGACTTACAGTTATTTACAGTGTATTGGTTACAGTCCCTGGAGCGATGTGGGGTTAGGCGCCTTGCTCAAGGGTTCTTCAGCCAAAGATAGAAGTACAGTATACAGCACGGAGAGGTAGGAGTGGAATTTGAACTTGCAGTCCTCTGATCTTAAGACCACCTCCCTAAAGATTAGGCCATGGCTGCCCCTGTCAAAACAGGTGTGTGCGTGCGTGCATGTATGCATACAATTGTATGTGCATTTAGGAGCACTCTTATGCAATGTGTACAGTTATGTGTATGTACTGTATATCGTACACCCTGTAAGTAACAAGTGTCTATGCCTGAGTGCAGTTGGATGCATACGTGAGATTGTGGGTGCGTTCCAATGTGCGACCTTGCGTCCTCCACTCGTGCTTGTGGCCTCGCGGCGCCTCCTTGCCACTCCTCCGTGGAGAAAACAAATACGTTTCTCCGCTGTCAGCCTAGCAAAAGCAACTTTTGGTAGACTGTTTTCCATTCACCAAACAGTTTGCAAATAAGAAAATGACTTTACAATTGAGCTTTTTCGAGATACTGAAATATAATGCTGTTGTCAGAGATGTCATCATGACATATTACTTCCTGGTACAAGGCCACAAGCACAAGTGGAGGACGCAAGGTCGCATATTGGAACGCACCCAGTGTGTGAGTGCATGGGTAGGAGGTTAGCCTGGGAAATCCCATGCTGCCTGCCTTGCACAATCGTTCCGATGTGAAAGACTCACTTGCGATTAGGCCTGGGGGTAACCAGGCAAGTAGGAGGAGATAGTGGTGAGCAGGGCCGGATTAAGATGGCCCGGGGCCCCGAGGCTACAGGTTCCTCTTGGCCCCGCCCCCCGCAGAGAGAAAATTGACTTTGGCAAAATGACTTTGACAGCATCATAATTCCAAGATAGGAATTACAGATAACATGTCTGCCAACTGTGGAGAGGAGTTTTACATAGATTTAAAACTCTACTTGACATGGCAGATTCATTTTTCAATACCACATCATGTCACAGTTCTGCAATGTCTTTGGTCAACCTGGGGCATCATGTACGTAAACACACACACACACAGACACACACACACACACACACACAAACACGTACACAGACGGTCACACACATACAGAAATGTATGCAGGCTTGCAGAAACCCACACACGCAGACACGCAACACACACACTCTCCTGTCATTCTTAACTGCTCTACAGGCAGAGAGCTGTATAATGTAACGTCCTGGTAACATCATTTAGGCCCTACGTAAACCCAGACACTCTTTTCATTAGGATCTTCTTTCTTTTCTTTCTTTCATTCTTTCCTTCTTTCTTTCTTTCTTTCTTTCTTTCTTTCTTTCTTTCTTTCTTTCTTTCTGTCTTTCTTTCTATTCATCCCCTTCCTCCCCTCTGCCTCCAAGTATCCCCAAAGTCTCTCGCCCCCCAACACACACACCCTTTGAATCCTTTGAACAGCCATCTGAGAGGGCAGACGTTATGTGTTTCAAAAAAAGAGAGAGAGAGAGAAAAAGACTCCCTGGACATCCAAACCTTGTTCTTGTTGTGCTTCTGGGCCCCAAACCATTTGTCTTCTCGCACAGAGGCCTGCGAATCCTCTCCACCCTTGGCACCGCTGACAGCCCTGTCAGAGCCCCTGGATCACACAGAGAGAGAGAGAGAGAGAGAGAGAGAGAGAGAGAGAGAGAGAGAGAGAGAGAGAGAGAGAGAGAGAGAGAGAGAGAGAGAGAAGAAAGAGAAAAAGAGAGGAGGGGGAGGGGGGTGATGCAGGGAAGATGTCAGTAGGGACAAAGGGGTCAGTTGTCCTGGGCCCAGGAAGGAGGGGGTTCCAGAATTGGTTCCTCCTCGTTACATTATAGTATGTATTTGGTGGTGGTAGGGCAGGGCTGGACTGGCCATAGGGAATACAGGGTATTTGCTCGGTGGACTGTTGAAGATTTTGGCCTGGCATTCCCCCTATACTGTACCTATGTGGTGGTAGCAGTCCTCATGCCACTACAGCAAACCTCTCCGGGTCAGATTTAAATATTATTTTTTGGCTGGAGGGGTCCAAATAAATCTTAAAGATATTAGATGACGAAAAAGGTTGTTACAGCCTTCATTGTCACTCTCAATGCCTGGTGGACCGGTCTTGGCTAAAAATGTCCGGCCTGATTTTTCATCCCAGTCCAGCCCCTGTGGTGGTGGGGGGTAGCCTAGAAATCTAGACGCCCCTAGCGACCGCAAATTGAATTTGCTCCCGGGGGCAGTCTAGCGGACCCCGGTCGTTTTGCAAGGCTGAAAGTTATCCGATGACAGGGCCAATCAAATCGCGAGGGGGGCCGGGCTACTTAGTAAACAGGAAACTTTCTAAGAAGAAGCATGGTGTCCGTCCGTGCTACGTACAGCACGAAAGTGCACTTAATTTAAAAAGCCTGGATGATAATACATTTCGTGTCTGACATGGACTGATGTAATAATACACCATGAACTTATCGGACACAAATAGATCACAACACAATACCATTTGATCATTCGATGTTTTAAACTAGCTCGGTAAGCTAAGTTGAGCATTTTACAGGACCAGATAGTCACACGCTATTATCAGACCACTACTGTAGGTGTAGAATGAAATTGCATGCCCCAATTTCCAATAAGACACATGCCATTAAAAACGAGACATTTGGGAGCTTTGAAAGTCTTTGAGTAGCTTACTAAATAGAAGGGAATGGCATAGTCTACCAAGCTAGTGGCTAGCTAACCTGTCGTCAATAACACAGAGCTAGGTATCCAGTCTTAATATAACCATTTAACAAGCCCCAAATGGCTCAACATTTCGCTGGTTGATCAAGGAGGGCCATGTGGTTGAAAACGAGGCATTTTTGAACTGTATAAGTGAAAACACGATTTATTAGGACACTTGTTTGTGGCTGTGGTCATCACATGCATTCACTGTTACGACGGCTCGAATTTGCCGCTCCACCTACAAAGGGGCCCTCGCTGGCTAGCTAACCTGTCGCCAATAACACAGAGCTAGGTATCCAGCCTTGTATTATATGCCTGCCCCAAATTCTAATAAGATCCATGTCATTAAAAACGAGACATTTGGGAGCTTTGAAAGTCATTAAGTCGCTTACTAAATAGATGGGAATGACACCTAGAGTCTACCGAGCTGGCGGCTAGCCAATCTGTCGTCAATTACACAGAGCTAATATCCAGCCGTGTATTAGTTATGGGTATACAGCTAGCTAGCTAACACCGAACATGCCATGTTGACAACAATCATAAATATAACCATTTAACAAGCCCCAAATTGCTCAACATTTCGCTGGATGATCAAGAAGGGCCGTGTGGTTGAAAACGAGGCATTTTTGAACTATGTAAGTGAAAACACGATTTATTAGGAAACTTGTTTGTGGCTGTGGTGATCACACGCATTCACTGCTACGACGGCTCGGAATTGCCGCTTCACAAGACAGCTGTGACGTTACACAGAAGTGTGTGGGGATTGGTTGTTTGCCATCCAATTGCGTGGCGTTGAGTGCTGAAGCAACCGTTTATCCCGCCCACACTGCTGCCCAGCCCTCCTAGACCCTGGTACAGCTTTTTGCTGTACGGGTCTGGCTCGCTAGGCTAACATGGGGGGTCCTTTCAGATGACTTTGTCCCTGGGCCTGGCCAAAGCTGTCAGCGGGCCCTGAGGTGAGGGAGCAGAAAATACTTGAAATATTTGATTTAATCCCCCGTTTAGGAATGGACATTATTAATCTGGCAGGATCTTTTTTCTTCTTTTTTTCTGTTTAGTGGACGTGTTGTGGACTAAGAAATGTGTGTTATTTACGAGTGAGCCTTGTCTTTCCAAGGAGCAGGAGGAGTGAGTTCAGAGAGGACAGCTGTAAATATTGTGCCTCCCTCCTGGTGTGCTCTGACACACTCCACCAGGGGGTCAGAATTTGGCTGGTTAGCTTCGCCGATTAGCAAGGCACTTCCTCGTTGCCATTTTCACAAAGTCGCTTATTTCCAACACCACTTCACTCATGATGATTGGTGGGTGCGCGAGTTTAGTGTTAGCTATATACAGTAGGTCTGTGGTTGGGCACCTTATAATACCTCCATGCATTCAATGCCCGTCTTCCATGTACTGCATAAACATAAACTGTTCCCGTAAGTGAGCTCCATGAAACTCCATTTTGGAAACTGAAAAATTTGTTCAATTTGGCTGAATCACTAGTCTACAGTTAGCCTGGGCGAATAGCCGACTGTTGACTCCGTCAATCAGTCTGGCAAAAGCCATGAGGAATCCGTTTCCGTGGACGATGGGAGATGGTCTGAGCTTAGTCTATCATCTAAATTAATTGAAGTTCCAAACTCAAATTAAAACCCATATTGTGCTTTATTAGCATGCCTGTTACGTTATAGCGTCGCAAAAGCATACAAATAACAAAACGAAAGTGTGAATATAGTTACCTTAACCAATCAGTAACGGAGCTCGTGGGTGAGTTCTAAGTCACCGCTTTCAACTATTTGCTGATTGGCGAAACACTGAGAGAACCGAGCTCGAGGCTTTTGCCAGACGATGTGCGGAGCCAAAATCTTTGGGTGGAGTACAGAGGATGGCGTCGCGAGGCTAGTCTACAGTAGCATTTCCGGTAGCAATGACTGGGGGTGGGACTTATTCACTCTCTCCAGTTCTTATACTACCTCTATGCCCTCCACTACCACCAGAGTTGGCAGATGTGTATGATCAAATCGCGCCCAAAAGGTTCTCAGAAATCGCCAAAATGCGCAAAATTTCGCCCAATTTCAACAAATTGCATTGATTTCTATGGGCCCAACACGGCAGAAAAAAACGAAAGCGAAATGGCCAATTTTTCCCGTTTTTACCTGCAGACGGCCATCCCAAGTAGCCCAATTGGGCGGTTAACCGCCCAACCTGGCAACACTGACCACCACCACTGCCTGATACTCTGGGTGCCTCTTCGTCTCCTGGCCCCATAGGAGGTCTGATGATTATTTCATTCTTTTTTCTGTTTAGTGGACGTGTTGTGTACTAAGAAATGTGTTATTTACGAGTGAGCCTTGTCTTTCCAAGGCAAGGAGGAGTGAGTTCATAGAGGACAGCTGTAAATATTGTGCCTCCCTCCTGGTGTGCTCTGACACCCTCCTCCACCACCACCACTGCCCTGATGCTCTGGGTGCCTCTTCGTCTCCTGCCTCCATAGGAGGTCTGATTATTAAAGGACCACTTCAGTCGATTTCAACATGCAGTTGTAATGCTCACACTACTCTGGACTTGTCAGTACCCGGTGATGCTGCATTTTTCGGCTCAGCCCTTTCCGAGATCTGAGCTATTCTAGTGGGGGCAGCTTTTGTTTACATTAAAAACTTTCTTAACATAGGCCTACTGCAAATATTTTCCCAAAAGGTATCGCTGTTTGTTAGTTGTCTGCTGATGTTGCATAACCTTTTGGATGTTTTTTGGGAATAAATATTTTTATAATTTTTTTAAAAATGTAAACAAACAACTGGCCCCATTACAATGACCACAGGATCTCGGAAAAGGCTGAAGAAGAAAAAAATAAATCTCAGGTACTGACAAGTCCAGGGTAGTGTGAGCATTACAACTGCATGTTGAAATTGGCAGAAGTTATCCTTTAACCATACAAACACACAAGAAAAGACAAAAGCTACACAGACAGTCTTCATAGCAAGAGCAACACGAACGATGAAAGCGATAGAGTGTGAATTTTTAAAGCAGAATGCAGATACGCCCTGAAGAAGGTCATAATGGCCGAAACGCGTAGGCATTGAAGCCAAATATAAAAGTAAAAAAATTGCAACCAAGTCTCGAAGAGATTTGAAAGTCGATGATAATCAGGCTAGCATAGAGCTACAGTTACGTTGAGATATAGCCTAGTCATTTTTACAGTTGCAAGATGACATCATTTAAGTCACCAGATTTGCCTGAAAGTTGCTAAGTTGCTACTGTAGATGGGTTTTCAGTCACCAAAGATGGCCAAAAGTCATTAAATCTTGCCCCACAGGAGGTCTGGTTCATAGCTATGTAATGCACACTGTTCCACAAATAGGACGTTGCACTTGTCATTGAAAAGACTCAACTATGATACAGCACTAAAGCATTACTTAAAGTCCTCAGTAAAAAAAACATTACGATTTGAACAATTACTGAATAAATGAACAGCCCCATAGGAAATCTACTTCTTGGTCTTGGAATATAGGCTACTTATTGTACGACCTTACATACAAGTGCAAAGTGATTGTATCATACTAGCTGCAGAACTGCTCAATAAAGGCCATCCGTCATAGCGGGCATTTCCCGGGGGGTCCTGCACTACCTTTTTTTTCAAACATGTTTGAAAATGGCGTTCCACAATGGTGCGGGGCCTACTGGCGAGTCAGTTCTGCGCCACTTATTTTGAGGGGCCCCTTTAACCCATTTTAGCCTGATGACTCGTATGTGTTGTTTATCCTTTGATGCCTGGAGACATATATACGCTGCATTCAGGCTCTTGAGATTTTAGCTTTTTTTATTAAAAATGTGGGTATGTTGCAAGAGATTAACTTTTCCAACAAGGGCTTAGGCATTCAGCAGGCGTTTTTTGCAGGTGCTTCAGGCATCAATGGGTTAAGCCAAAAGTGCCTGGGCCCTATTTCCCCTCCAGTCCAGCCCTGGCATGGCAATATGTGGTATATAATTCTCTCAGGGCAACATGGCACTGTCTTCTAATAGCATGCCGACTTGAAGTATTTATCTCGTGAGGTGGGGAATTCTGGGAAATCCCATGCTGCTTTGCAGAACTGTTCCAATCTGAAAGACAGCATGGATGCGGCACTCTAGCCTGAGGCAGGGAGCCAATCCTAGAGTGAGGAGGGGTGGAAAGACGATGGATGCCACATATTACTTAGCATGACAGGCCAGACCATTCATTTTGAATCACTTCGTAATCCATGAACGGTCTGATTACGCTTCTCTGGGGAGGGTTTCCAGTCGGTTTTCAGACAACCGGTGTTACCGGCCAATAAGCGAACGCACTTGGGAGCATAATAACATACATCATGAATGTCAGCTGTCAGTGATTGGTCAGAGCTCATTTCAAACCAGAGCTGAGCTCACTCTCCCCGCCCAAGTGCTCCAGGGCACCGAGGACCCAGACCAAAAATGAGTTACGAAGTAATTAATGTAATTAATACATATTACTCGACAAGTGGGAGGTTTCTTTGAATACAACCGACACGATTGGCTGTGGCTGACGTATACAGCCAATAAATGGCTGGTGGCAATCATAAACCACACCTCCCCTATGAGAAATTCTGTAGTTGGTCTCCTCCAGACCATTATCTCACTTGTGATGGTCTGGTGTGAATCAGGCAAGGGGAGGTGTGTGTGTGAGTGTGTTAACCGGTTGTAATAATAATAATTATAATAATAATTTCCTCCCAAAAAATGATAATTTTGAGGTTTTATTACGATAATTCGATAATTACGATAATTTTCCATCTGGCAACAGTGGCTGGACATGGCAGGTCCTGTCAGCGCATCAAAAAAAGGGCTTATATGAAAAATAAAATGTAAAAAAATCAGTGCTGTGCATATCAGGCACGCGAACGTTGTATGGTTTAAGATTACCGGTTAATCGGTTAACCACCGGTTAATGAGTCTCAGTAGCCGGTTAAGAGTTTTTTCAATTTTCGCCATCCCTAGTTACTACGCCAGCGACCCGGATTCGATTCTGGCCTGGGTCATTTGCCGAACCTTCTATTGAAATCTTGTATTTCAGTAGTACTGTATTGCCTTGCTAAATCTGACAGCTTTCTGGCAGTGTCCAGGACTAGTGTTCCTTTCGTCACTCCTGAGTCACGCAAACACACACAAACACACTCACTCATGCAAGCAAGTGCACGCACGCACGCAGACACACACATACACACTGTGTCATCCATCCCTGTGGAGAACACCCACCTTCTCTCTCACACATAGCTTTATACTTTCACACATGCACACACAAGCACGCACGCACGCATGCACGCACGCGCACACACACACGTATGCACACACGCACGCACACGCACACAAACTACTCTTCTCTCCCCTACTCTCTCAGTCTCTCTATCTCTATCTCGCTCTCGCTCTCGCTCTCTCTCTCTCTCTCTCTCTCTCTCTCTCTCTCTTACATACACATGCACACGCACACACACGCGCACACACAGACCTCGACTGCACTGCCCCCCTCCCCATCTTAGACTGAAAAACAATATTATGATTCATAATTAAGGCGCCGGCTGTGTGTTACAAGACAGCCTTGGGGTTTTCCGTTTGGAGAGAGTGGAGAGGCGAGGAGAGGACAGGAGAGGAGAGGAGAGGAGAAGAGAGAGGAAACTGTGGAGAGGGGATAGGGGAGCAAACAAGAGGAGAGGAAAGGAGAGGAGAGGGGGAGAGGACAGGAGAGAAGAGAGGAGAAGAGAGCAGAGGAGAGGACATGATAGGAGAGGAGAGGACATGAGAAGAGAAGAGGAGAGGAGAGGAGAGGGGACTGTGGAGAGGAGAGGGGATAGGAGAGCAGAGGAGAGGAGGGTAGAGAGGGAGAGGAGAGGAAAGGAGAGGAGAAAGGGAGACGAGCTGTGAAGAGAAGAGAGGGGGAGAGGAGAGGAGAGAGAGAGGAGAGGAAGAGAGCAGAGTAGAGGATAGGATAGGAGGGGAGAGGAGTAGAAAGGAGAGGGGAGAGGAGGAGAAGAGGGAAGTGTGGAGAGGGGGAGAGGAGAAGAGAAGACCTTTAAAAAGCCTTTTATTAACACCATTCAGCCATCATTGGCACAGTACAGCCACTGCTCAAAAGCAGACCAACACCCCCCCCTATATGTTCACAATTAGCTCTCCGTCCCCCCCAACCTCACACAACACACCCCCCACACACCAAACCTTTGAAAATTTCTCCAAATCATTGACCAAGTGATAATACATGTATTCCACCTTGATGCGACTTTTAGCCATTCCCAAGAAACCCTCTAAGGGGTCTACATACACCAGGTTCAGCATCTTCTGCTTGCGGGTCAGCCAAATGACCAACATTGCCATGCCTAATAGAAAATTTACCAGAAGAGAAGAGAGGAGTGGAGAGGAGAGGAGAGGAGAGGGAGAGAGAAGAGGTGAGAGGAGAGGAGAGAGGGAACTATGGAGAGGAGAGGAGAGGGGGGAACTATGGAGAGGAGAGGGGATAGGAGAGCAGAGGAAGATAGCAGGAGGGGAGAGGGGGAGAGGAGAGAGGGAAGTATGGAGAGGAGAGGAGAGGAGAGAGGGAACTATGGAAAGGAGAGGAGAGGAGAGAGGAGAGAGGGAACTATGGAGAGGAGAGGGGATAGGAGAGCAGAGGAGAGGAGAGGGGGAGAGGAGATAGGCAAGTGTGGAGAGGAGAGGAGAGGAGAGGATAGAGGGAAGTGTGGAGAGGAGAGGGGGAGAGGGAAGTGTGGAGAGGAGAGGAGAGGAGAGGGGAGAGCGGAGGAGAGGAGAGGAGAGGAAAGGAGAGGGGAGGGAGGGTAGAGGAGATGAGAGGAGAGGAAAGGAGAGGGGAAGGAGGGGAGAGGAGAGGAGAGGAAAGGAGAGAGGAGAGGAGAGGAGAGGAAAGGAGAGGGGAAGGAGGGGAGAGGAGAGGAGAGGAAAGGAGAGGGGAGGGAGGGGGGAGAGGAGAGGAAGAGGATAGGAGAGGAGAGGAGAGGAAGAGGAGAGGAGAGGAGAGGAGAGGAGAGGAGAGGAGAGGAGAGGAAAGGAAAGGAGAGGGGAGAGGAGAGCTCCCTTCCCCATGCACGCCCCTGTGCAGTACTGTGCTGCTGGGATTCCCAAACTGTGGGCCGGGGCTGTGGGACCGTCCCTCTGGGTTGGGAACATACACGTAGGTCACACAAAGAGACATAGCCTACACACACACACATAGATAGACAAAGACGCAGACCACACACACACAGACACACAAACACACACACACACAGACACACACACTGCTCTTGGTCCGCCTCGTGAGACGCTTGATGGATTACCCTGAGGAGCCGGATTGGCTGTGTGTGTGTTTTGCTTTTGAGCGTGTAGTCACCGAGGCTATGCGCCAGCATAATCTGACCCACCGCGCTCAACACAACACCCAAGTCAAAAATTGGACACGCTAACCTAGAACCACAGAGAGCTCCTCACAGCACATCTTGCCATGATCATTTAACACTTAGGGACCGAGCGTATATTTTGTATTATTTTTATTATTATTATTATTATTTTTGATCAAATGTTTTTTTTATTTTTCAGATAGATAGAAGCAAACAACAAAAACAGTTCACAATACACACATATTTCCTTCCCACCCCACCCACCCCCATGGCGACCCCCACCCATCATGTCTGCTCCTAAAATAAGTGAAAAGTCATGTAGTTGCGCTAGAACTGAAACTAAAGCAGGGAAAAAATCTGATTCATACTGAGATGGGGCATACACAGAAATAAGTTTTAATGTATGAAATTCTACCATCTTCACTCCCATACTTTCCCATTATATTCAATGATAGGTTGCGTTTTAATACTATTAATGAACCTCTGTTTTTTTATTTAAAGATGTATTATTTATTTTTATTATTTTTATTATTCGATTATTTATTTTCGGGGTCACCGGAAGATGTCTACTACCGGCAGTCAAATTTTCCAAGACCCTGCCCAAATGAGTGTCAAAAGATTGACGACCCTCCCCATGATGTTGTCCAAAATGAATTACAATTTTCTTCTTGGAGCAGGCGTCAATTATTTCTTCTTGGAGCAGGCGTCAATTATTAAAACCTCTGAGGGTGCTGGCCCAAATGTTAAATTCAATGTTTCAAGAAGGAGGACGCACCTTGCATAGCAATGTTTTTTATTGCACAAACGTGCTTCGGCGTGTGCCTTCTTCAGTGTGCGACACATTGAAGAAGGCACACGCCGAACGCGTTTGTGCAATAAAACACACTGCTATGCAAAGTGCGGACTCCTTCTTGAAACATCAAAAATGAATGACCCTTCCCTGTCAAAAATGGTTCTTTCAATGTGCCACAGCACTAATTATCCTCTGAAAAAACATTGATTAATTAACGTTACTGCTTATTGAATGTTATTGTATTCTTATTATTATTAAATAATAATACTGATGGAAGAAAGTTCTTCAGTGTGTAGATCAGTTTTGTCTTTTAAGCCCTTTGCGCAGAGCCTCTGTTTTAACCTTATTGTTACCCAAAATGGTAATGATCAAGTCTACTGAAGACTCTCTGCATTGTCATAGCAATGTTATTATGATGTAGATTTTCAGAAAAGAGTGAATTGGCTCATTGAAGGGGGCTCCTGCAGTAAGAGGCTACGTGAGGCAGTTTATGACTTTATTTTGACAGGACAGTGAGAGAGTGACAGGAAATGAGTGGGGAGAGAGAGATGGGGAAGGATTGGCACATACAGGACCCTGACCGGAATCGAACCCGGGTCGCCGGCACAGCAGCCCAGCGCACCCCCGATTAAGCCCGGTCAGGGCCTACTACCTGTCGCAGTTTCAAAAGATATTGGGGTTTTTTTGTATTCCAGGATGCTGTGTTCACTGAGCTGAAACATCTGCTTGGCGTTCGTCCGTCCGTCCTCATAACTGGATTTCTTCAACTAAAACCAAAATAGTCGTACCAGACAGCACAGTGGAGATGGGATTTATGGCTCTTTGACGGGATCCGCATCATAGTGGCTCGTTCAAAAAACTGGCTCCTTTGGCTCTTTTTTAATTATTTATTCAGTGTTTAGATCAGGGGTGTGAAACTCAAATTGACCGAGGGCCAAAAACAAAATCTGGAACGAAGTCGCGGGCCGAACTCAACAATTATTTTTTTTAAATGGACTAAAATAGTGCACATACATTCACATACATTCTTTGCCATCATCTTTGTTAGTTAAAATGTGTCTGCACATCCTGTGACACAACAAATTTAGTGTTACACTATACATTAATGGTGTATGTGGGACAACTGCAATACACATTTGAAATGGTCTTGCGGGCCAAATAAAATGGCTCCGCAGGCCAAGTTTGACATCCCTGGTTTAGATTGTACTATTTTGACTCCACCTCCAGGTCATTTTGTCCAAACTGATTTTCCTCCTGCTTCTAAAGACCATTTCTGCCGCTCTTTAAGGCAAAGAATTGTGTTTTTCCCCTAATTAAAGTACTCGCGTCAAGGTCACGTGTGTAAAGTTAATGAAAAATGAACGAAAAAGCGGTCGAGTGGCTCTCCCAGGTGTGATCCGGTTTCCATCGTTCACTTCTGGGAGCCGTTCAAAAGAATCGGCTCGTTCGCGATCGTCACAACACTACAGCACATTGGTGATGCTGAGCACAAACCGTCAAGACCTTTTGTCTCTCGTTGTGAGTAAGAAGGATAATGAAAGCTGCGTCTAATAACAAATGGCTCTTGGTTTATGTCATGCAAGACAAGACAAGCAAATGGTGCACAGTCAATCTGTGTGATAGAGGCCAGCACAGACAATGATACACACGCACGCACACACACACACACACGCACAGAAAAAGTTAACACATAACACACTCCAAAAACATGCACACATACACATACGCGTGCGCATACGCACACACATATACAGGGCGCGCACGCACACACACACATACACACAGAAAAACTTAACACATAACACACTCCAAAAACATGCACACACACACACACACACACACACACACGATGCACCCCCCCCCCACCGAACACACACACACTACACATGCACACACACACTAAATACACAAACTAAATACACACGCACACACACACACACACACACACACACACCATCCTCCTCCTCCTTCCCTCGTCGCTGCATTTCACTCCTCCTCCTTGCTGAGTACGATACTCTTCCTCTCTTCTCATTACCTCACCCTCGCTGGGCTATCAGGAGCCAATGAGGCCTGCTGCTGCTGCTGTCTACACTGCTGCTGGCTACTACTGCCCTGCTGGAGAGTGGAGAGGCTGACTGAGGAAACAGTGGAAGGAGTCTGGGGAGTCCTCTTGACTGACTGCTCCCCCTGAGCTAGGCTGGGGCTGGGTAAGGGCTGAAAGAGGCTGGTGCTTGTGCTGGAGCTGGGGCTGGGGCTGGGGCTGGGGCTGGAGCTGGGGTTGGGGTTGGGGTTGGGGTTGGGGCTGGAGCTGGAGCTGGGGCTGGGGCTGGGGCTGGGGCTAACGCCATACATACAAATTTGGCCAAGTGAAGCGAACTTCGCCTGGCAAGTGAACAGAGGTGGTCCAATGGACTAGGTCCGAATTGTCCGTTGCTCTAGTTTTAACCTCTGACCTCTGATGTAAATTTTCGGCTTCAATATACATTTTTTTCACACAAGCCTTGGGGCAGGAATGGGCATCTGAACTGGAGGCCCGGAGGCCAATTCCGGCCCGCCTCCTCACTCATTGTGGCCCGTAGACAAAACAGTCATAAAGAAAAAATAATGACCAGATTTTATTTTTCATTTTGAATTATATTGTACACAACACTTCTATTCTTTCCTAACAATATGGGGAGTTAGTGAGCAACCAACTGCACCTCGAAGTCTGCTAGTTGCAGTCAGATTCATGGTCATGTGGCCCTCCAATGGTGGAAAAGAGTAGAAGTCTGCACACTGTGACTCCATACAACGTTTCGACCCAACAGGACCGAAACTGGCCTGATGAAGACCCTGTTGGGTTGAAACGTTTTATGATCTGAATAAATGTTCAAAGCGGAACCACAGTGTGCTGACTTCTACTCTTTTCCACTATCAGACGCGCCTTTGTCCTGCACCTGGCCTCAGAGAGGTGGGATGCGCATACTCTTACTTTTATGGAGAGCCCTCCAATGGTGGCCATGGAAAAAGTGGGCCTCCTCATCATAAAAGTTGCTAATCCCTGCCCTGGGGTTAGGGTTAGCTGGTAGCTCATCTCGACAATCTTTTTTTAGAGAAAGAACGCTCAACTCCCAACTGTTTCTTACAAGGTATTCGGGTGCGAGCAAACAGCAAAGTTCATGTTTAGTAAAAAAGCTGCATTGTCTGTCTGTCTGTCTGTCTGTCTGTTTGCCATGCTAAACCAGTAAGATTAAAACCGCAAGAATTTCATCCAGGAGTACGGCTTTTTTACTAAACAAGCTCATCTCGACAAAGCAGCCCATCTTAACAGAACACACAGCTAATGGGGCCCTAAGTGTGCTAAGGCGCTGTACCATTAAGCAGTCCATCTTGCTTTTTGTTTGTTTTTTGTTTTGTTTGTATTTTTCGGGATAGGACTGGACTTTGGAGGAGAGACAGGAAGCGAGTTGGGAGAGAGAGATGGGGAAGGATCGGCAAATGACCTAGCTGGGCCGGAATCGAACCCGGGTCGAAGGCGTAGCAGTCCAGTGCCCAGCCGTTAGAGCCAGGGCAGGGCCTAAGCAGCCCATCTTGACAAAACTCTGAGCCCAGGGGGGCAGGGTGGCTCTGTGTGCTAAGGCGCTATTCAAGGTCATTTCTCAATCCTTACCATACTCTCTCTCTCTCTATTCTCTCCTGTCACCATATTCACTGTCCTATATTCAATAAAGGCATAAAAGGCCAACAAATATCTGAAGGGAAAAAAGGAACACTGGGCTGAGCTTGTAATGAGTTTGCTCGGCTCTCCTCTGCTACGCTCTGCTTGATCGCTTTTCGGGGTCTCCCAGGTCACTCAGAGCTCACACTGGTTACGCTCCGTATGATGAAATAAGCCAGTAATAGAGACTTGTGTGTGTGTGTGTGTGTGTGTGTGTGGGGATAGGACGGTATGTCTTTCTCTCTGTCTCACTCTGTGTGTGTGTGTGTGTGTGTGTGTGTGTGTGTGTGTGTGTGTGTGTGTGTGTGTGTGTGTGTGTGTGTGTGTGTGTGTGTGTGTGCGTGCGTGTGCCTGCCACAGAGGCCATTAGTTTAGCCCTGCCACTTTGCTTGATTTATTCCTTAGTTCATTTCAGAGGGCTGTGCATGCAGCGAAAGGTGACATAAAGTTATGGATTGCGGCATTGAAATACATTTTTCTCTGTCTGTCTTTAACAAATGATGTTGCTGAGTGGTTGTGAACTGCAGCATAGCTTGTTAGCTTCGTAGAGCGTGGGTTTCTCAGAAGAGGTGCTGTGCTCAGGGATGCCAGATGTGTCTGAGCAAATCCAGCCCAAAAGGTTATCAAAAACCGCCAAATTGCGTAAATTCCGCCCAATTTTAACAAATTGCATTGATTTCTATGGGTGCAAAACTGCAGAAAAAAATGCCAAATGGCCAATTTCTCCCGTTTTTACCCGCAGACCGCCATCCCTGGGCGGGTAACCGCCCAATCTGGCAACACTGGCTGTTCTGTAGACACATCCTGACCTCAGCGACTGAAAATGCTGCTACGTGACGCTACGCTCTGCCTGTAAACTTAGCCCCTTAGTGCAGTCAGAGCCTCTGTTATAACCTTATTGTCACCAAAATGGTAATGCCGTGGCTTAGTGGTTAGAGAGTTGGTATTTCAATCTAGGGGTTGCCAGTTCAAATCCCCCCAGACCTCTCCCTATATCTCCATCCATGGCTGAAGTGCCCAGCAAGGCACCCAACCCCACATTGCTCCAGGGACTGTAACCAATACCCTGAAAAATAATGGTTGTAAGTCGCTTTGAATAAATGAAAACGTCAGCTAAGTGCAATGTAATGTAATGTAATTGGTTACTTAAGATTCTCATAGCACTGTCATAGCAATGTTGTTATGATGTAGTTGAGTGAATAGGCCCGCCGTCAGGCCCATCTGCAATAAGATGGCTACAGACAAACTAGCCGACATTTCTGAAGCGAATGAATCACCTTTGTTAGACAGCTTATGCTTAAAAGGATCATTGCTGTGTGAACAGTGGTCCTTTCGACTGCGTCTACAGCAATATCTCAACAATATGGTGCTCTAAAGGCAAACTAGGCAACATTTCTGAAGTTAATTAATCACCCTTGCGATTAAGCGATACTTTAATGAATTTATTACTAGGTGTACAAAGGTTCTCCAAAGACCGCATCCACAGTCTGCTAACTGGTTAGCAACAATGTTTTCGAGAAATATGGTTCTGGACAAGCGACCAACATCACAAACAAGAAAAATGTTACTTGACATATTTCAGTTGACACGATCACATTCGTATTGACCGAAGGCACTCTGGAATGAAACACTTTTCAGGCTTCATGGGGATCAAAAGGCAGACAGGCATCTCTCTAGGCAGGCACCTTGAGAACTCAACTGTCTTGCGAGGCTTTAAAATCTTAAAGACGACTTTACCAAGTCATTGGTCTGCCTGGCTTAAGGGTTCTCTTCGTTACCGCCAAATGATTGAGTGACTGGATAGAATATGTATGTTTCAGGACCTTTGATCTTTGGGAAACTGGGAAGCCTTTATCAGGCACTGAGAAGGACACTGTGTAGTGGTAAGGGTACCATCAGAATGATTAAATATTTAGGACTATTGAAAGAGTTTGGACTGTCCTGAGTTCAGTGACTGAAAGTCCTGCCATGTGGTCTTTCTGCCTGTGAAGTTAGATGCCTTGCTCAAGGGCACTTAGGCCATCGATAAGGATGCAGGACACTCACCTTTGAACTTTGTGAAACTGGGTCGCCTAAATCTGGTACCTAGACTGACATTGTGTAATGACAAGGGCACCATCCGAATGTTTAAATATTCAAACAGTTCAGGGGTAAGGATACAGACAGTTCTGATAACTGAAGGGCCTGCCATTGGGTCCGTCTGTCTGTGCACTGAACAAAAACATTTATATAATTAGGCTATATTCTACCTTTTTATGTTTGGTCAATGTTGTGGTCTAAATTTTAGATCAAAATGTTGGCAATGCCCCCTGGTGGTGGGAGGATGTCATAGTCTGCCATTGTTATATTATGCTATTATATGGTGTGACGTCATCGGTCGAATGCTCCATTCATTTCAATGGGGCTCCCCAACGTTCGCACGTCTGATATTTGAGATAACGGACGGGTTGGTCTATATCAGACCGCTGTCAATGGCAACAAGACTTTTCACTGCTAAAGCGACTTTTCAACACTCTAATCAGCTGCTGTGATAGACAACACCTGTTGTCTAGGCTACCTGTTGCCTAGCAGTGTTCCACAACTGCACTGTTTTGTTTCGCGCAGCAACAATCTTTTGACATGAAAAATTATAATAAACTTAACATTAAATAACGAAAAGTCCCCGCCATGTGTGAATCATTTAAGTATATCCATATAATAAGCGGGTTAACGTTCGGCGAGTCGGTCGCTTTGTGGAATAGCAGCACTTCAGAGAGAACAAGACCCCTCCGCTCCGCGTCGGGGTCTAAAGATTCTCTCTGTCGTGCTGCTATTCCACGGTAGCGACCTTCTCGCCAAACGTTAACCCTTACATATTATATATTGCACCTAGCTGATGCTCTTGTCTGGAATGACTAACAGGGCAGCTGTTAAAGGTGGGGTTGCAGGTTAACCATCTTAAGAATTATGTACTATTATGACATCACGGTGGGGACTCCCCAGGCTCTATGTAGAACCTTAGAATCCTGGGGGAGTTCCCCCACCGTGATGTCATACCTGCAACCCCACCAAGTACAATAGCCCTGCTGCAATGTAAGCACATGTCTGTTAAAGGATACTTCAGTCATGGATGTGTTTCTTTGCTGTTTTGCTGGAAATCCTGATGTGTTGCTTTAAGTGAAAGCCCAAATGCGAAACTCCAACTCCCATTGTCATTGTGAGACAGCACTCCACAGCACACAACTGTTCACTGCACACAATGAAATTGCATGTATGCCTCACCCGTGCAAGGGGGCAGCCCCCAATGGCGACAGCAAGTTAGCAGTGCAGTGGGACGGTACCATGCTCAGGGTACCTCAGTCATGGAGGAGGATGGGGGAGAGCACTGGTTAATTACTCCCCCCACCAACTTGGCTTTCGTGCACTTAACATCTTTAATAAGTAACTAGTCTAACTAGTGCCTAGCTTCTGAAGGCTTCTCTTTGTTACCATCAAATGATTAGGTGACTGGATGCAATACCTATGTCTCAGGACCTTTGAGCTTTGTGAAACTGGGATGCCTAAATCTTGTGCTTAGGCTGAACAATTAAACATTTAGGATGATCCAGAGGCAGGCTACGGACTGTCCTGACTTCAGCGACTGAGAATCCTCCTGCCATGTGTTGATTTGGCCTGTGATGTTAGATGCCCTGCTCAAGGGCACTCAGGCCATCGATAAGGATGCAAGAGATACAGTATACAGTCCCTCACCTTTGAACTTTGCTATGCTGGGATGCCTAAATCTGGTACAGAGACTGACATTGTACAAGGGCACGATCAACATTTAAACATTTAGGACGATTTGGAGGGTACAGTTGATCTTTAGAGACTGAAAATCCTAGCCTGATTATCATTGACTTTAAAAACTCTTCGAGACTTTGTCTGACCAAGAGCATAGCAATTAACATTTCCCAAACGGTATGGTTGACCCGCCTCCCTAAAGCTGGGCTTACACTGTGCGAGTTTTGCCACGATTTTTGTCACAATTTGGCACTCGCACGACTTTTTGGGAGTAGGGCCGATTTTTTGCTCAATCGCAGGTCAATCGTGAGTCTCGCATCGTGCAGTGTACATGGGGTAAAAACAAGCGATTTCGCCTCGTGATCGTGCAATCGCAGGGTCGCAAGAAAATCAAAACTGTTTGAAATCCTGGTCGTGCCTCGTGACTCAATTGTACAGTTAAAGCAGTGCTACGACCCGATTTCACACTACTCATGCACAAGTTAATAGGGCCGTGCGATTCGCTCTTGATCGCGTCTTCATCTCTACCTCAGTATGTTTCCTACCTCTGCAGTTCCGGGAAACACGCGTGTCGTGTCGCATGGTCGGACCATTCGGCTCGCATCCGACCGTTGGCTCGTATAGTGTGAGGACGTGAGTCGTGAGATATGGACTTTTACATCGCAAAATGTCGTCGTGCAGTGTGAGCAGGAGCTTAATACACATGACTGAAAATATCGCACAGTGTATGCCCGGCTTTAGTTAGCTAATGGTTGTTTGCTCCCTGACAAAGTGGGAAGAGTTCCAGTTTTTTCCGGAGCTCAGAATCGTGTCTGTATTGTTCTTGGCCTGACTAGAGGTAACACTGAAGGTGTGGCGTCACTAGGAGGGCACTGCCTGGCTATGAAAATCCTGCCCTGTGCATTTTTTGCCTGTCCATTGAACAAAGATGACAATTGGGCTATAACCTGTCTACCGGGCTATATACTGTAGTTGCTCATATTATTACGTACATTATTAAGTATTACAGCTAAGTCTCCTATCCAGAATGACTTATTTGATCTAGCCTAGTAAACTAGCCCCACCTGGCAGCGGCCAAAATGATTTTTGCCTGCGAGTGGGTCTAGCCTCGTACAATGCCCAGGCCCTGAAACTTGTGGACCAATCACAATGCTGGTCATTTGTTTTGAATCATTGGATGCAAAGTGGACGGGGTGTTTGAAAAATGGATTGTTCTCATCAACAATCTTCCGATGTCTCATTGATCAGGGCCAGACGCAATATTCACATCTAATCTCATATTTAGTCTGGCTTGTCAGGCTGTATTTTATACAGAATTTTGACAGGGAGAGATCATATTGGGCCATGTGAGGTCTAAATTAGATGCCTTGCTCAAGGGCACTGCCACCATGGTCAAGGGCACATCACATGACCTATTTAGTTCCTCACCTTCAGTGTTGCCAGATTGGGCGGGTGCCCGCCCAATTGGGCTACTTAGGATAAGCGTCTGCGAGTACAAATTGGAAAAATTGGCTGTTTGGCGTTTTTTTTTTCAGCTGTTTTGGGCCCATATTAGTCAATGAAATTTGTAATTTAGCACATTTTGGCGTTTTTTGAGAAGTTTTTGGGCGGGATTTGGTCAGACACATCTGGCAACGCTGCTCACCTTTGAGCTTTGTGAAACCTGAATGTTAAATGCCTAAATGTGGTATTGAGCCGTCCATTGTGTAGAGCAGTGTTTCTCAACAGGGGTGCCACGGGCCCCCCTCAGGGGTGCTGCGGAAACGTGGCTGATAAATAAATTATGTAATATGATACATATTTGTCTAAATTGCTAAGTTAATGCTAGTCAGTGGAATCTTTCATCTGCCATTTATGCACAATAAAGTAAATATAGATCAGCCCATTCAGCTGCAACTTTAAACGTAGGTCATGTGACGTCTCCAAATGTGTTACTTTTCTAAGCTTTTGTGGTATCGGATGCAATGCCATGTTACGGCTTGTTGATTTGGGGTGCCTTGACATTTTTCATGAATTGAAAGGGTGCCTCGCCTAAAAAAAGGTTGAGAAACACTGGCGTAGAGATAAGGGCCTCATCAGATCGACTAAACTTTGAGGACAATAATAGTCCTACAAAGGCAAAGTGCAGTAACTACTACGCCAACAGTGAAACTGAGAAAAATGTTTAAAGTGTTTTAAGTATTAGGTTGGCTACAAGTTTGACATGGCAATAGCTCTAAAACGGGACACATTTGGACCATAAGGCTTTGTCACAAGATCAGCGAGATGTAATGAAGACCATTTTCAGTCTTAACTCAATTTTGCCAAAATACGTTAGTGCACTTTGCCTATCGGCCATGCACATAATGGTACAGGAGATATGTACTCATTCACCTTTGAGCTTTGCGAAACTGCAATGCCCCAATCTGGCGCTGAGACTGAAACCCTGTAATGGCAAGGGCACAATGGTTGAATAATTTAGGACATATCAAAGGGTAGGTACTAGGGACAGTGCTGACAGAGTCAATAATGTAGACAGGGAGATGACTGCCTGTCTTCAGATCCGCTCTCCCAGGCCCCTGGATAAGGGGATAAGTGATACCTACTGTAGGCAAGCCAACAGTCAACAGGGACAAATGGATCCGTTATCCCGGGCCCAGGGAGGAAAGACCCAGGGGCCCAGAGTTTGGTTCTCATCACATTGTATGTTATTGAGGGTGCGGGGGCCTTTTCAGATGACTTTGTCCTGGGCAAACCAGCCAAAGCTGTCAGCCCTGAGTCAGCTCTTGATGATACCCATGGAGACAGCGTGGCATGCCAAGCCATTAGTCGCGTGCCAGCCCCAGCGGTGGGCACAACACCAGTTCTTGGTGCCCTGGTGGCACTTTTATTCTATTCAGGGCTGGACTGGCCATAGGGCATACAGGGCATTTGCCTGGTGGACTGTTGAAGATTTTGGCCTGGCATTCCCCCTTTATGTAATGGTAACAGTCCTCATACCGCTACAGCAAACCTCTACCGGGTCAGATTTAAATATTATTTTTGGCTGGAGGGGTCAGATATTAGATGACTTAAAAGGTTGTTACAGGCTTCATTGTGTCTCTCAATGCCTGGACTGGTGGACTGGTCTTGGCTGAAAATGCCTGGCCTGGTTTTTCGTCCCATTCCAGTCCTGATCCTATCTCAGGTCACCATACAGGTGACCCCTGAGACCAGACCAGGCTTGTGGCGGCGGTGCGGCGCGGACCCTCTGAATTATTCACAACAGAGATTAAACTTTCATCTTTGTAGTCTCAGGCATGCAGTCTCGCCTTTCCTCCTTAAAATCTGTCCTCGCTAGCTGTCTGCCTGTTTCTGCCTTTCTCTCCTTTGTAGCCTCAAAATGTGCACCATCCAAAGTGGAGCGCTTTACTATCCATTGGCAATACACTTTGGCATTATAGTGTTACGACATTAATAATCTACTACTACCTGTGTTTAGTAATACATTATGTCATGGGTCATGTCTGAACACATTTTTCCCCTTTTAGCTTGTAACTCGTGTTGAATACTATGATTACTACCTTTTTACTCTTTTTTTCATTACGTCTTTTAAACTCTTACTGAATTTCCCTTTAGGCCATTTCTTTTGCATTTAATCACTTTTTTCCTGAAGCTCTTTGTTGTGGCTCAGCTCTCTATAAATGTGCTTTAGAAACAAATCCGAATGTGACGTGACTTAACATGGAGATGCTTTGGTAACACTTTACTTGACGCCGGTGTCATAAGCATGTCATTACAGTGTCATAATAGTGTCATGGCACAGTTATGCACGTGTCACTCAAGATAATGGAAAATTATATGGTCTTATGACACTATTATGACACGGTAATGACATGCCTATGACACCGGCGTCAAGTAAAGTGTTACCGATGTTTTGAATGTGTGACATAGCAGGGCAGCGCTCAGTGTTGCCAGATGTGTGTGATCAAATTGCGCCCAAAAGGTTCTCAAAAAACGCCAAATTGTGCTTAATTCCGCCCAATTTCAACAAATTGCATAGACTTCTATCATTGACAGTACTCTATGGACCCAAAACAGCAGAAAAAAATGCCAAATGGACAATTTTTCCCGTTCTTATCCGCAGACAGCCATCCCAAGTAGCCCAATTGGGCGGGTAACCACCCAATCTGGCAACACTGGCAGTGCTTTGAATATATGACATACATATTGTACCGTATGTAGTAGGGCTGTGCTTTGACTACACAGTATGACACCACCACTGCACTATGTTTTGAATGTGTGACACATTGTGATGCTGATAATAGCACCGTATGCACCTGGTTGGTTGTTTGGCTTTGTTTAATGTCACCAGTGTGGGATTATGGGAATGTTTCCGTGTGGATGGTGTCAGCAGAGGGAAGTGTGTGGAGCTGAATGCATCAGCTTGGAACTGATGCATGTCGAGGAGGGGCAGGGGTGGGGGGTGGAGGGTGGTGGGTGCTGGGAGCATGATGATGCATGCAGGGACGCTGACAGCTTTGCCAGGGCCCAGGACAAAGTCAGCTGAGCGACCCCCTCAATCAATACATACAATAAGGGCTCTAAATTAACTTTTTTCGTCACCAGTCAAAATGACTAGTCGATGTTAGTCTTACTAGCCAAACACACACTCACTAATGGGTCAAAGTGACTAGTAAGTTTATCTTTTCTGCCAGCCAAAGTGAATTCTCAGTAGCATTTGACTGGTTGGCTGGTGTTAATTTAGAGCCCTGAATATACAATGTAATGGGGACCTAATTTGGGCCCTCCCTCTCCCCCTGGGCCCGGGACAACCCACCCCTTTGTCCACCCTTGTCAGCTTCCCGGGGTGCAGGTACAGTACGCTAGGCTGTTTGGCTGACCTTTTCAGGTGTCATCGGGCAAAACGGAAAGAGATGACATGGACGGACATCTCATCAAACACACACACATGCATACTCATACCACACACACACACACACACACACACACACACACACACACACACACACACACACACACACACACACACACACACACACACACACACACACACACACACACACACACACACACACACACACACGTTAGAGCTCACATGCAGACACAGGATATCACATAGACTGTTACACATAGGCATGAATCATAAAGGACACACACACACACACACACACACACACACACACACACACACACACACACACACACACACACACACACACACACACACACACACACACACACACACACACACACACACAATAAAAGACCCATATAATATAAGCACACACATACCAATCACGAACATGTACGTGCACACAGTGACACATCCACACACACACACACACACACACTTACACACACAAACACACTGACAGTCACACGCCCACTCAGTTCACACATTGATAAAAATGAACCTATTATTAGAGCACATTGCACAAGTCTCTGGAAAACAAACGCTCATTATTTCTGAAGGCTGACAGACTATCCTCCTTCTCCCTCCGTTACAAAAGGAACACTGCGTTCGGTGAAATATCCGAGCGAGTATTGCGTAATAAAGGTGTCTTTATCCTGTCAATGGTTGGTTGCCCCGTGTGCCATGTGCCATATGTTTAGTTTGCTCCAGTGGAAAATGCGCTCCAAAATAGCTTTTGTTGCTGCAGCATTTCCACAACACTCGCTGACTGACAAGGCCGCTGACAACTTTGGCTGGGCCCAGGGAAAAGTAATCTGAAAGGACCCCCCACTCATACTGTACAATCAAGGCTCTAAATTAACACCAGTCATCTGGCCAAATGCTGGTGAAATTTCAATTTGGCTGTACTTGACACTTTGAACCATTAGTAAGTGTGTTTTTGGCAAGTGAGATTAACATCAACTAGCCATTTTGGCTTGTGATGAAAAAAGTTAATTTAGGGCCCTGCATACAATGTAATGAGAACCCAATTCTGGGCCCCCTCTGTCCCTTTTGCCCCCCCCCCCCCCCCCAGCTTCCCTGCTCGCTGATATGATTACAGAGCACGTCCCATGAGAGTAGAGGGGCGAAAAAGGTTGTGAGATGCTGTGCTTTTAATGTCATGTCGGTCACGCAGGCACGCACACACACCCACTCGCACGGACGCACTTTCTCACTCTCTGCTTTTACCTCTCTTTTTGTTCCTAGACTGTCTTTACCGCTCTTTAACCTCACATGCACACGCACACACACACACACACACACACACACACACACACACACACACACACGCACACACACACACGCACACACACACTGTTCTCTCCCTCCGCTATCCTCTATTTAACCTCTCTCTCTTTTTCTTCCCCGTACTCCATCGGCCTGCTGTCACCTGTGTCACGGGGGTGATCGCTGGGTCATCTCCATCACTCGTCATCGCACTTTTTTGTGTGGACACGGGCGCCCGCCTGTGTATGTGTTTTGGTGTCTGTTTGTGTACTTACACTGTATTTATGGCAACCCCTCACCTCCCCTCGAGCGCAGAGTGCTGAAAATGGCCCAGAGTGAGTGAGTGAGTGAGTGGATTTCCTTTTTTCCCCTCTGTTCTACCCCAACTGCCCTTTCTCTCTCTCTCTCTCTCTCTCTCTGTCTCTCTCTTTCTCTCTCTCTTTCTCACATCACACACACACACGCACACACACACACACACATTCTCTCTCTGTCTCTCTGTCTCTCTCTCTCTCTCTCTCTCTCTCTCTCTCTCTCTCTCTCTCTCTCTCTCTCTCTCTCTCTCTCTCTCTCTCTCGCCTGCCCTCCCTCACCCCTTCCCTAACCCAATTATTTTCGGTGCTCCAATGTTTCCAGTTGTTATTTACAGTGTTGTGAAGTGGCTGCCCCTGTAATGGACGCGGTGTGCTGTGCGTGGACTGGGGCCACAATAGAAGTTTCCGTGCGCCGCTGAAAGGCAGATGGCAGATGCTTGACTAACAGCCACCTGAGTGCATGGGCCCCCATAGCCTTTGATCTAGCCTAGTGTTTCTCAACGGGGGCGGTACAGCCCCCCAGGGGGAGTTGGGGAGCTCTAGGGGGGGGGCGTTGAGAAGGATAGAGTTGAGATGGGGTGGTGCTTAGTTTCCATTGGGGGGCATTAGTCCATTTATTTTTTAATACTAAGGGGGGCGTTGTCAAGCTCGATGAGGTCAAGAGGGTGTTCAAAAAAGGTTGAGAACCACTAATCACTGATCTTGAATCAGACCCAACACAAGACCTGATTTCATCTTTGGTTGTTTTAATATTTCAACTGATCTATTATTAGAAGTGCATGAAGAATTTTGATAAGTCATCCATGCTAGTCCACACGCAATAAGTGTAGGCTCCAGAATATTTGGAATGCTATTTAGGTCAAAGATGGGTGAATACTGTATGCAGTTGGCAGTCTATTTTCCATGGGGGGATTAAATAATATCTAGTGTGAACATAACATCTCTGTCAGCCTTCAAGAAGCAAGTAAAGACTCTCCTCTTTTATGACTATCTACTACACTAATGTTTGTGCTGCCCAATTCTCTCTTCAAAAGGGAAATGAAATGACATCTATAAAACTATGAAGAAGGATTAAGAAAACTGCCTGATGTTTTAATCACTGCATCTTTGGTCTGAAACAGGCCACGTCTGAAATGTCTTTGTCGGGATCAGTGTACTATATAGCGTGAATTTGTTGAGTATAATATTGTTTTGTTTGGGCACTCTAATCAATGAGAGAAAATAAAGATTTAGCCTTGATCTT
>NC_085879.1:25844277-25866777 GCF_034702125.1 Engraulis encrasicolus
TTTAAATCCAAAGCACTACACCAACTTAGACACTGCGTGCCCAACAGAGAGTACTCCACTAGCTATCCACGCTGTCACTACCCGTAGGAAAGCTCGCAGATGTAGACCCTCTGGTTGTGTACACAACAACCTAATTACGATTGCACCTGAACGCATAAAAAATAGCTCTACTACTTTGAATGTTAATGCTGCATTACTTAACGTGCAGTCCTTGACCAACAAAAGCTTCGTAGTAAACCAGCTGGTCTCGGACAAAAACATAAGCTTCATGCTTCTTACCGAAACATGGCTTAAAGACGACGGGGCGGCTACTTTTATTGAGGCTTGCCCTTCCGATTACAAATTCCTTCACGCCCCGAGACCAAATAAACGAGGCGGAGGCGTAGCCATACTTTTCTCCAACAAATTTAATTGTACTAAGATGAATCTGGGCTCTTTCTCTTCATTTGAATACATGGCAATGAGGGTCCAAGCAAACCTCAAACTGATTATTATTGTTCTGTACCGTCCACCGAAATTCTCTTCGTCATTTCTATCTGATTTCTCCACCTTCATGTCAGACGTACTTACTAACTATGATAAAGCAATAATTGCTGGCGACTTTAATATCCACGTAAATAAATCAGATGACGCAATAGCCAAGTCTTTCTTAGACACATTAAATGGATTCGGTCTCGTCCAGAATGTCACTGAACAGCCTACCCATCGGAAAGGCAACACACTTGACCTTGTTATTTCACATGTGCTTGATATCAACAATATATCGGTCACGGACGTCGGCCTCTCCGACCACCACTGTGTGTTTTTTGATTTTGACATTTCAACACAAATTAGCACACCCAACAATGTCATTCACAGACGACGCATTAATGCCTCTGCTGAGCTTAAGATTTCAGACCTCATCAAATCGGGTGACCTACTAAATGGTCACTGCACACCTGATGAAATGGTTGATAGCTTCAACAACAACTTAAGAGGAATTCTAGATAACATAGCTCCAATTAGAACGACGACAAGGACCAGAGCTAGGTATTCACCTTGGATGAATGACTCACTTAGAGCCTTAAAAAGAAAATGCAGAGTAACCGAGCGTCTTTGGAGGAAAACTAAATTAGAAGTCCATAGACAATCCCTTAGGGATGAGATCTCCTCCTACAATAATGCGGTACGCTCAGAGAGAAAAGCATATTTTTCCAAAATCATAACAGACAACCAGCATAATGCGAAAGTTCTTTTTTCCACTATTGACCACCTGCTTAATCTAACACATAGCAATAACAACCTAAATGCAGCATCACATGCCAAGTGCGAGGAATTTGCTAGATTTTTTAATAAAAAGATTGCCGACATTAGAGAAGGCATCCAAGGTGGAAACGCAGCAATCTCTGTCGCCCACTCAGGCGATACACCGAGGGGAGGGTTAAACCCCCCTAGGAGACCTGAGAGCTTCCAAAAGTTTTGTCCAATTACAGAGGACGACCTCTGTAAAATAGTCAGGGAAAGTAAGCAGTCTACCTGCAGCCTTGACGCGATCCCCACACATCTGCTAAAAAACATACTTGGTTGTTTAGCAGCACCTTTACTGCAAATTGTTAACACCTCTATGCTTACAGGCATTTTTCCAAGCTCATTCAAAACAGCCATGGTAAAGCCACTCCTAAAAAAGACAAATTTAGATCAGAATTCTTTAAACAACTACAGACCTATATCAAACCTCCCCTTTATATGCAAGGTACTAGAAAAAGTTGTATTTAAACAGCTTAATCAACATCTGGCTGGGAATGATATCTTGGAAAAATTCCAATCAGGCTTTAGAGCCAACCATAGCACCGAAACAGCACTAACCAAAATAATAAGTGATCTTAGGCTCAGCACTGCCGCAAACAAAGTTTCAGCACTTATCCTCCTCGACCTCAGTGCCGCCTTTGACACGATAGACCACAACATACTAATTGACCGCCTTGAATCTTGGGTAGGCTTGTCCGGTCACGTCTTAGAGTGGTTCAAAACATATATTACAGGAAGGCAGTTTTTTGTCACCATCGGAGAACACGTCTCCAACAAGTATGATGTGCCTTTTGGAGTTGCTCAGGGTAGTTGCTTGGGCCCTCTCCTCTTCTCTCTCTATATGTTGCCCCTGGGCTCCATCATCAGAGAGCACAATGTTGATTTTCATAGCTATGCCGATGACACTCAACTATATATCTCTGTCGAGCCTAGCCAAACCACTGCCATTCATGCCTTGACTAAATGCATGTCTGCCATCACAGATTGGATGAACAGTAACTTCCTAAAATTAAATGAGGATAAAACTGAAGTGTTGCTCATTGGGCCTAAGGAAAAACGTGCAAAACTCCACTCAAGCCTAGGTGACCTAAGCATACACATTAAAGATAAGGTTACTAGCCTAGGTGTGGTCATAGACTCGGATTTGAGCTTTGAGCCTCACATCAACAAGATAACAAAATCTGCTTTTTTCCATCTTAGAAATGTTAACAAAGTGCGCGGCTTGGCCCCCCAACAAGACGCTGAGAAACTTATTCATGCCTTTGTCACCAGTAGGATAGACTACTGCAATGCTCTCTTCTCTGGTCTCCCAAAAAATTAATTGACAAATTGCAACTCATTCAAAATTCTGCGGCAAGAATCCTAACAAGAACCAGAATGAGAGCACATCTCTCCTGTCTTGGCAGACCTGCACTGGTTACCTGTCTCATACAGAATCGACTTTAAGATTCTGCTCACAGTATTTAAAGCATTAATTGGACTTGCCCCTCGCTATATCTCAGACATGCTCTCTTTTTATGCCCCTGCTCGAGCTCTCAGGTCCACTGATGCCAAGCTGCTAAGGACCCCCACCCCCCCGCAGAAGAAGATCGGCGACGCCGCGTTTGCCTGCTATGCGCCCAAGAGATGGAACGCCCTCCCCATCGAGATCCGATCAGCCACCTCCGTCGACTCCTTTAAGAAGCAGCTGAAGACCCACCTCTTCATCCTTGCCAACTCCTAGCTGCCAAGGCGTCATAGTGTCCCAGCTGCCGCAGCGCCCTTACTACTCGCAACCAGCCCTGGCAGGGGGCTCCCCTAGGTGGCCGCTGGTCTCTGCCTGAGGTTTCTTCCTGACTATAGGGGGTCTTTTTTTCTCAGACTTCACTGAGCTTTTTTTTTTTTTCCCCTTACAAACTATGAATCAAGCGAAAGGGAGTTTTTCCTCACCCCTGATGCCACCAGGGGCCGCACCTGAGCGCCCAATCTCTGTGTGACTATCTATGACTTATGATAGGCCCAGCCACTATGGACCTTACACATCTAAGAATCCTGGTCCTATCCTACGTTGACCTTATGACTCTACATTCTCTGTCTATCTCTTCTTCCTCTGCCTTCCTGCTTTTTCTGCCTCTCCTCTATACCTCTCCTTTTAAATCTATCTCTAAAAATGTTTTTTTTTTCCATTTGTTAAGCACTTTGAGTTACATGCCTTGTATGACACAGTGCTATACAAATACAATTATTATTATTATTATTATTATTATTAAATAATCATCCAATAATAAGTCAAGTGTACTCCTCCACTCCACTCCTCCTCCATTGTTCTGCTCTCTATCTGTTCATTACTTGTATACTGCTGTACTCTGTACTGACCCCACACTTGGATGTCCTCTTTGTAAGTCGCTTTGGTCAAAAGAGTCTGCTTTGTAATGTAATGTAATGTAATATAATGTAATGTCATGTCATGTTATGTGAATGAAAACCGCTGGCTCCAAAAATCATTTGTTTCTGATTGTTTGCCTTGTTGCCATGTCCTGCTTTTTTCAGACTTCCCCAAATATAGCAATGGTATTAGCTGTGAGAATCATTCAAAATTGTATGTGACAAAGAAAAGACTTAAAATTGAGGCTAAATTAGACCCTATTGAACTCTATTGAAAACGAGATGCCACATCTCAAGAGGCAATCCCCATGAGTAAATGAATAATTAAATACATACATTATAAGTTTAAACATTGTAGACTGTTTACCCACCCTTCTAGTTGGTTCTACTCTCCAAGTGTTGAATTAGGCCTAACACTGTCAAATTCTAGCCAGGCCGTGCCCTCCTAGTGACACAACAGCTTCAGCGTTGCTACCAGTCTGGTCAAGAGCAATGCAAGTACTTTCTGAGTTCCCGCAAATACGGGAACTCCTCCCACTTTGTTGGGAAGCAAACAATCATTAGCAAACCAAAGGAGGCCATTTGGGAAATGTTAATTGTTATGCTCTTGGTCACACCAAGTCTCGAAGGGATTTGAAAGTCGATGATAATCAGCCTAGTCAAATTCAAGAGTCACTCGATACCTCCGGTCTTGTCCTTGGGTCTTGTCCTTGGTAAAGTAACCTGACAAGGGTCCATTGACCAAAACATTGTGAATAAAATATTGCTTGCGGTTCTGAAATGGGCAGTGTGGGGGAGTTTTAGATTTTTTTTCTTTTACCAACCCCTATATCTTTTTTCTGCTTCAGCATGACTCGATACCAATAGCTACAACAGGCTCCTCTTTGGATAAATCTTGAATAACTTTGGATAACTCCACATCTGTGTCAGCAGACATCCTGTAGGATTTATGTTTATCACAAAGGGGATCTACAGCCGTTGCAAATGGGGGGCATTATCTATTTTATTTTTTAATAGTAAGAGGGTTGCCCCTCTTGAGGTGAAGGGGGAATTGCTAGGCTTATGATCAGGTGAAGGGGGCGTGACAAGGCTTATGATGACGTCAAGGGGGTGTTGCTAAGGTTATGATGAGGTCAAGGGGGCGTTGCTAGGCTTCTGATCAGGTCAAGGGGGGGTTACTAGGCTTATGATGAGGTCAAGAGGGCGTTGCTAGGCTTATGATGAGATTAACAAGGCGTTGGTTCAAAAATGTTTGCGAACCACTAACTTCATAGATGGATGGATGGATGGATGGAGAAATGACAGTAATTGAATCCCTGAGACGAAGAATCATACAAGTCCACATTTTCAAATTTTGAACATAGGCCTATGTTTTTTTAATTTGCAGTTTGAACATTACTTTTTGATTTTTCTTGAAGTCAGAAAACAAAAGCTTCTTAATTATAACTAGAAATGCACCCAGAGAGTGCAAACCTCCGCCAAGGAAGCTGAATTTGGTTGTAATATTTGTGACATGTCGTGGTGTAATCCATGTATGCCTAGGCTATTTATAGGCTAGGCGTACAGTGTTCAGAGAAGTGAACATTCAATTTTAACCAAATTATGTGTCTCTTTTATTAGCTAAGGCTTATGTCACCTCACCTGGTTAGCTTTGGTAGAGTAGAGTAGTAGAGTAGAGTAACATTTATTAATCCCGAAGGAAATTTAGGTGTCTAGTAGCATACATACAACAATAAATAAATAGATTATTTCACATTAAACATTCAGATATAAAAAAGATATTAAAAAAAGTCTCTCATATTAGTTCACCTGCCATTGTGTGATTGGCAAATGTGATTGGTCATGCCATAGGCTATAGGCCCTAATTTGGAAAATATTGTATCCCATCGCTATACTGTAGCCTGGTGTCATTGTTCATTCATTGTGTTGTTATAAACATTTTGATGATTGGAAGCATTATGCCTTTCATCACAATTGTTTTGTCACCAGGGCCGGTTTTTAGCATAGGCCGGCTAGGCGGTCGCCTAGAGCGCCATGTGAAGAAGGGGCGCCGAAATGGCGCTCTCCTATGCGTAATTTTGCGATATGAAGTTTTTTTTATGAAGTCGCAATCAACAAAGAGTGGCGAAAGCGCTCCTCACGGCAAAGCGCCCCTCAGCCAATAGCAATATCGCTTCCAACTGTCTCTGGGAAGTCTGTGAACCAATAAACAGACAGTTCTGAGAAAGGGGGCGGGACGAGTGACAGCCTGCGCTCTATTTTGAATTTGGAGACTCACTCGGGAGACAGAGGGGGCAAGCGCCAACAATAGTGCTGCTCTGCTGGATGGAGATTATTATGTTCTCATTAAACCACTCATTGCATGATGCAGGAGTTTCAGAGGGTGTTTTGGAACTATGTGATTTAATCAGCAACCGTTTGTGATTATGGAAAGCCTAATAGTTATGAGGTTACTATTTGGAATTAGAGAGAAAAAGAGCTTTGTTTTTGATCAGAGAAATCGCTAGTTAGCATGCTAACATTAGCCAAGTATGCCAAGCAATGAAATCCAGTAAAGTAGCTGTTAGTAGCCTACTCACTACTCACTAACACCCACCTGATATCATAATAGGCCTACTTGCTTAGGTTGACAAGCAATGTAAAGTAAGACTGGTGCAATGTTTAAAACAATTTTAGCTGCCATATCTCCTTCCATCCACATGAATTACCTGCTTAAAAAAAACATTAATTTCCAGACCAGAATGACATAGCCTACATTAATCATGTAACAGAACCATGCACAGCAGACAAGTGAGGCTATTTACTATATTTTGTATATTATGAAATTCAATAGCGTGACAGCTCTTCTCCCTTTCTCTCACCCTGTCCCTCCAGTTCAAACACATAGATAGCCCCCTTCTCATTCTCCTACTCACAAATGCACCATTTCCAGTCCAGAAATGAAATTGGTTTGGAAGACAGCACAAATGTGTAGCTTATTAAAATTGTTATGCTGCCATGCTTTGTGATGCTGTAGGTAGTGTAGATCAATGCAGACCTCCTTGGTAGGCTTATTGTCTACACATGCATTTTACATGCAAATGTAGGCCTACTGTAGCCTATCACTCTCCTGGCATTTCAATTTCACGTTACAATTCAAACACAATAGCCTTGGTCTCATTGCAGGGCCAGCCCCGGGCTGGCCCGGACAAAAGGGGGCTGACGGTGATCTCATCAAAAGGGGGCTAGGTGCTAAAGATGGCCGCCGGGCCAGGTTGTGGGGCTAAGGGCCGATTTCCCTGGCCCGTCGAATTCGATGGGCCAGCAAGCACCGCCGAGGCTCGGAGGCGGGGTCAACCTCTGTGTAAAAATGTGGCTGCATGGGGGACTTATCGCTAAATTCTGGGCAAATTATGGTTAAGCATTAGTTTGGGGTGTTTGGCTTTCTTATGGCATAATTTCATAGGATGCAACCTTGGCACTTCTGTTTGTGTTTTTAAAGTTATTTAGTCAACATAACTTTTTTGTTGTTATCGGATCATGGGCACCACTACACTTAAACTTGGGATGTCATAGCTAAGTCATGTCGGCTTTTTTCTGCTTTTAGCCGCCAACTCTTGTGCCATTATCGTGATTTGGCATGCTTTCCACTGGACACCAATAAAAAGTGTCTCACAAATACTCACACATGACATTTATGTCGGCTTATTTAGCTTTTGCGCTATTATCGCCGAAGGTCTGGTAGGCTATATCGCACGTTTCAGACTGATCGCCAACACAGTTTGAAATTTACACAAGGGCTTTAATGTCAAAAGGATGGAAATAACATGAATGAATAGACAGGTGGCACGCGCAACGAGGGGGTGTGTCGCTATGTCCGGGGCTATGATATAATTTTCTATAGCTTGATGAAGGTGCTATGTCTCAGGGATTTGGTCTCCTTTCACATGGTAACTTATTCAATTACCTGCACATTCATGTCTCGCTATGTCCGGGGCTCATGCTTCTGTGCGCGATTGGGGGGATTAACTGGGCATGTTCGCACGTCTCCTTCTGTTCACTCTCAGTTGTCGAGCTGCTCGTATTTTCATGCGTCTTTGTCTTCTTAACATGCGCTGCGTCCCATACAGCTTCTGAATCGACAACTTTGCCATGTAATAAAACTGTTCTTGAAAGGCAAGCCATTTTCTTTGCAGTTCTTGTCGTCTTTGTCCGTAGGCTACGAGCCAAACGGCGACCTGCTCCAGCAGAGTTTGCTCCATTTTATTCTCCTCCTTTGTCGTTCTGTTGTTGTCCTTCTGTGATTTGGGGCGAAAGTGGGCTGTGCCCGACTGACGTTTCACAAACAAGGCGTGTACCTGAATGTGCCTGGGGTCGGCTATGAGTCCGATCAGGCAAAAAATGGCCCGGGCCGGCAGCTCCGAGCCGGCCACTCTCCTGAGCCCCGGGCGGCCCCGGGCCGCTGAAGCGCGGCTAATGAGACCAAGGCTATTGATAACCTCCATCTCATCTGGGGTTGGGGGCCCCACCACCATCACATCCAACATACCACACAGTGAAGCTACTTTCATGCGACTCAATCTGATGTGTTGGTCGCCTGTCAAAAAGAACCACAAATCCATTTGATGAAAAACGGTTATTGTTCTTGATGCTATTTAGTTAAGCTTACTACGGATATTACTCTTGTGATCTGTAAGGTATAAGAAGGGAGGGGGAGGGGGGGGGGGGGCGCCAGAACTCAAACTCGCCTAGGGCACCAAATAAGCCAGAACCGGCCCTGTTTGCCACAATATTAAATAGCGCAGCTATTAATATCAATCCATAAGCCTAGAGTGAATGATATGACTACGGGGGCACCTTGGCCTTTGAGAACGATTTGGTATCACTGTCAAACACAAGCTTTGATTAACCTTAAATGTAGTGAACTGGATACCGTTCCCTCATTGGCGCTGTCTGTTCATCATTGATAGCCAACACTGTTCACCGTTATTAGGCTATTTTTCCCTCCCTCCGTGGGCTACAAACTTCAACAGGCGAGAGAAAGCTGATTTGGTTGACATGGAAAACACTCGGAGAACAATTAACTCCGCGAAAGTTGTGACGATATGCATGCCTTAGCCTACATATTTACATTATGTTTGGGTGCTATTTATTGACTATACGCACCTATGGCTTCAGCCATGCAGGCACAGCAAATCTGCGTGCAGTGCATTCTGTTTGGCTTTGTGGTGACTGTCGCCACACAACTTTATTTAACCTTTCATGTAGAGAACTGGGTACCTTTCCCTCCTTGGCGCTGTCTGTTGACTGTTAAACACTGTTTGCCGTTGTTAACTCCAACCTTTGTAAACCTCAGGGAAACAGTCGGAGAGCAATTAACTCCGCGAACGCTGATTTGTTTGACAGGGCAAACACTTGGAGAACAATAAACTCTGCGACGTGTGCCATATTGTCGGCATATCGGCTATTATATATCATTTGGTGTGCTATTGGCTACGCAGCCATGTAGGCACAGCAAATCCGCGCGTAATACATTCTGGCTGTGTGGTCACTGTCCATCAATCCACCTCACAGGCGCGCCCTGTCATTGCTCAATTCACCTCGGCCACCCTGTGGCAGGCCACGAAATAGCAGCGAACGAACAGAGCGACAGACGGACAGACATGATAACACAGAAATTGGGCGATCACATAACCTCCTGGCGGAGGTAATACCAGGTATTTACAATTCTGGACATTGTAAAAAAAATGGACTTGTATGGTATGTGAAAATGGGTCTTAGGCTTTCAATGTTAAAGGAATATATCCGAGTCCTTACATTCACTTATGGCTCTGAACCAGTGTGGAGCATGTGAGGCTATGCGGAGCTACACAGGTCTGACCAGAGTCAGGCTGCTGTGATGCTCTTCAGTGCAGACTTGCTTACCGGCACACACAATAGCTGAGGAGCTACCGTACAACAGTGTGTACGTTCTTCCAATATGCGACCTTGCTTCCTCCACTTGTGCTTGTGGCCTTGTACCAGGAAGCAATACGTCGTGATGACATCACTGACAACAGCATTATATTTCAATATCTCGCAAAAGCTCAATTGTAAAGTCATTTTCTCATTTGCAAACTGGATGATAAAAGAAGAATAGTCCCCCGAAAATGTTTGTGGCTAGGCTGACAGTGGGGAAACTTTATTGTTTTCTCCACGTAGGTGGGGCATCAGCAAACTGTGAGGCCACAAGCTCAAGTGGAGGACGCAAGGTCGAATAATATTGGAATGCACCCAGTGGCTCGTCGAGTCGTTTCTCTCTTGAGTTGGCACTTCCTTCCTGTCCTGTCCTCAAGCAGGGCGGGGTCTACAACAGGATGTACTGTCAGAATAATTCTCTAGTTAAGACTTGGCTCTCCTTTCTGTGTATGTTTCTGGTCAACCCGTTAAGACACGGCGTTATAAATTTGCTGTTACCAGGATGGCAATGACCAAGTCGTAGTGTATTACTAAAGGCCCTGTGTTATGTCATAGTATTGTAGTACTATGGTAATTCACTTTTCAATGACTATTACAGCGTGCCACTGGAGGTACGGCGTGCATTAAGGGGCCACACTCTGTTTCTGTGTCTCTGTGTGCACTGTGCCCTCTCGTGAACACCTGCAAAGCTGCCTCTGCTGCTGATAAGAGGGTAGGGGAGTGTTCTCTCTCCCTAATGAACAATGTGACCCCTGTGTTTTTCCATTCCTTCTGTGCTGCGTAGCCTCTTATTGCAGATGGGGTCGCCGGCGGGCCTATTCACTATTTGCTGAAAATACCCTACTACATCACAACAACATTGCTATGACAGTGGCGAGAGCGCAGACCCCTCTTGGATAGCCTTGGCTGCAACAGTCGCAACAATTGTTGGAGTGAAGTGAAATTGAGTGGAGAGAGAGTAGGTGGCAGTGCACTTGCGCTCGCCTGCAGGGAAGCCAACACCAACAGGGGTGGGGGACAATGGGGACAGTTGTCCCAGGCCCAGGGACAGAGGGTGGGGGGGGGGAGTGGGGGGGGATTGGGTCCTCGTTACCTTGTGTTTTGTGTGTACTGGGTAGGGGGGCCTTTCAGATGACTTTGTCCTGAGCTGGGCCAATCCAAAGCTCACAGCAGCCCTGCTTGCCTGGCTACTTCTTGGCCGCATGCTCTCATCAAATTGTTTTTTTTTTAAACATTTCTGAAAATAGGGGCCCATGAGGGTGTATTCCCGGTGGGCCCCGCACCCTCGTGGGCCCCTATTTCTTTTCAGGGCTGGACTGGGGGAGAAATAGGGCCCGGGCACTTTTGGCTGAAAGGGGCCCCTCATAATTAGTGGCGCCGAACTGACTCACCGGTGGGCCCTGCACCCTCATGGTATCTTACAATGTAATATAATGTAATAATGTAATGGCAGGTGTAGTAGTGTAGTGTAGTGCCTCATCCAGATTTCCCGCTCTTCCTCACCGCTCTGTGTCGGTGCAGGGGCACTGACAGTCTTTCCAATACAGGACAGACATCCAAAAGAACCCTCCCATCCAGTAGATGCAATGTAATGAGCACCAAATTCTGGGCCCTCTCTCTCTCTCTCTCCCTGGCTACGGGACAGCCGACCCCTTTGTCCGTCCCTGTCACCAACTTGTCACTGGTGTCATCTGGTAAGATGTATTGGGGCGAGGTGGCACTGTACTGCCGTAGCCTACAGTGCCTCTGACAGCTTTTGCTGAGCCCAGGACAAAGTCATCTGAAAGACAACAACCTCCCATCCAATACATGCAATGCAATGAGCACCAAATTCTGGGCCCTCTCTCTCTCTCCCTGGGCCTGGGACAACTGACCCGTTTGTCCTTCCCAGGCTGGTGGCAGGCTGCCAGCTTGTCACTGGTGTCATAAGAAGGTGGGCGAGGTGGCACTGTGCTGCCGTAGTCTAGTACCTCTTGATGGCTGGCCAGCTGGCCCTGGCCTGCCTGGCCGTCGCTGGCCGGAGATCTATCGATGTCTTGACCAGGGCCGGATTAAGATGGCCTGGGGCACCTATAGGCCACAGGGTGCAGTGGGGCCCCCCGGAAAGCAAATTTTGCGACAAATTTACATAGACAGTGTCATAATTACGAGCTACAGTAGGAACTAAGGATGACATGTCTACCATCTGTACTCAACACGATGAATTCTTGCCAGAATTAGGGAGCCCCCAGGCTGCAGCCTTATCGAGCCTGTGCATTAATCCGGCCCTGCTCTTGATGGGTGTCCAGCTGGGCTTGGTCTGTCTTGCCATCACTGGGCTGGCCGGTGATCTATCGATGCCTTGACCTCCACTTTAGGACCAAGCTGCATGCTCCTCCATCTCCACTGCGCTGCTGACAAAGCCTTGGATTGAGAAGCTGCACTACTGTATGTGGTGGACAACTGGGTTACACTTTATAATAATGTCTGCTTATGAAGCACTAACAACACTTGGTAGATAATGAAAAAATGATCAACAAAACATTAACAAATGTTTGTAAATGACTGGCAAATGTTATGTCAATATTTTATATTCATTTAAGATTTACAAATTGTCTGTAAATGCATAAAAATACTCTGTTAAAAGGTTTGTAAAATCTTGAACATATTATTAGGAGATATTTTATAAAGCATAATTCAGTTAATAATAAAAACATTTGATGATGTTTTGTTCATCATTACTTAATTATATGATAAGTCTTTATAAGCAGACACTATTATGAAATATACTGTAACTACCCAGGTGAAAAAGTGGTTCAATTTAGTACAATAAAAGCATGACTGAAGTGTACTTAGCATGTTAAAAGTGCACTCGTGCTTTTTGTGCTAAGAAAAAGTATGTTTACAATATGCTTATTTAAAGTGTACTTAAAATTAGATGTAATTAAGTTGCTCTCAAAGAAAGTACACTTCGCGAACCATACTTCAAGTGTACTTCGAAGATGTTTGGCTAAGGTGTATTTAGAGGAATATACTAATAGTGTTCTAATAGTGAACTTACTTAAAGTGTATTTTTAATAGCATATTGCAATTGTACTTTTTAAAAGTGCAATATGATTACACTTCACCCAAATGTCTTCGAAGTGTGATTTTCTATAGTGCGCTTTAAAATCGCTTTAACATATTGCAAGTACACTTTTTCTAAGTGCACTATGATTGTACTTCACCCAAATATCTTCAAAGTGTGCTTACACAAAGTGTATTTACTCATCATGCACCATCATGCATGTCCCATCATGCAATGCACTTCTTGCAGCTAAATTTCTCAAACAGAAAGCCATTTATCTTGAAGGAATATTTTTGGTTTGCATGAAAATATTACTCATTGTTATATTCTGTGTTTATTGTAGGGGTTTTTAAAATTTAAAGTGGTACACAAAAAATGACCATGTTCCCACTGTCATTGTGATGGTCACGTGTATGTTCTGGTATATATAGGCTCACACTTCTCATAACATCATGGTGAGAGGCAGGGGCGGAGCTATAGGGGGGGCGAGCAGGGCACTTGCCCCTGGGCCCAGGGCCCTGGCGTATTGATAGTTGGGGCCCTATTGTGAGCTTAGCAGGCTGTATGGGGGGCCGTATCGGTGTTTTGCCCCAGGGCCCTGTATACATTTGTTCCGCCACTGGTGAGAGGTAAGTTGGAACTCGTTGTTCAAACAAAGAATAGAGGGTCAGCATTAGTGATCAGTTCACATGATCAGCTGCAGGAAGGTGGAACAAGATTGAAATAAAGTGAAATGTGTATCTGAAATCACTGTAACAATGGCATAATTGTAATTGTCAGTTGTGCTAGGCATGCATACTGTAACACTACTGTGACATGTGGCTGTGTGTAATGTACAAGCTCTGAGGACCAGCATGGATTGTAGTATTACATTTATATCATGTCATGTACTTGGGAGTGTACTGTAAATATACTTCAAGCATACCTGTTATATATTTACAATACTTAATATGATATACTTTTTACAGACTTAAAATGTTCCAATGTTGTCCAAAGAAGCATGAAGTTAATATACTTTTATTGAACTTCTAACAATAAAATGTTACAGTATAACAGTGTACTCAAGCACACTCTTAATGCCATACGAATGCATGAAAAGCGTGTTTGGAGCATACTTTCAAAAGTATGCTTGTAGTGCACTTAAAGGTGTCCAAAAGCGGTGCCAATTTAGCATCCTCAGTCTGCTGCAAGTGTGCTGAAGTACTGCTTTAGTAGTGCTTCAGCGCACTAATAGTGCAATGAAGCGCACTTTAAATCGCCGAAAATAGTACACTTTGTACTAAGTACGGTAAAAAAAGGTACACTTTAAGTATATGGGTTTTTCACCTGGGTGGACTGGACCCTGATGAGTCTTAATCAGCCACTCAGGGACTCACTAGTTTGACGCCCTTTCGGTACTGATGTCTTACGTCACATGGTAATCAAACATTTCAAACAAGCAATTTTAGGGTTAGGGTTAGGGTTAGGGTTAAGGTTAGGGTTAGGGTTAGGTTTAGGTTTAGGTTTAGGGTTAAGGTTAGGGTTAGGATTAGGGTTAGGGTTGTATGACTTAAGACATCAGTACGGAAAGGGCGTCAAATTAGTGAGTCCCCAGCCACTCAAGGCCTATCTGAAACACAGTGGAGATTTCTGGTCTCTCAAACAGGGTAAGCTCAAAGCAGGAGTGACGTTTTTTATGGGGATGGCACCTGAACCATACGCTTGAACCATACGCACACATCAGATTCATGAACATTATGATATATTCTGCCCTCCCAAAGAATGGTCTGTGACAGTGTGATAACAGATGGTTACATTTCCCAAGACCAATTATTCTCAATTGCTTATTGCAACAAACTAACAATCTATTAGCCCATTATACGGTAGGACTTCGATTCGACTTTTACAGAAAATCATATTTGTAGTGGCTTTGTTAATTTATATGACCCAATTAAATAAACCCATTTAACCTGTTAAAGGGACAGTTTGTTCAATTTCAACATACAGTTGTATTGCTCACGCTACCCTTGACTTGTCAGTACCTGGTGATGCCACATTTTTCGGCTCAGCCCTTTCCGAGATATGAGCAATTCTAATGGGGGCAGCGTTTGTGTACATTTTTAAAAAATGAAACATAGGCCAACTCCAAATATTTTCACAAAAGGTACTGCTGTTTGCTAGTTGTCTGCTGATGTTTTATAACCTTTTGGATGTTTTTGGGAATAAATAAAAATGTTTTTTTGAAATGTAAACAAAGAGCTGCCCCCATTACAATGACCAGGATCTCGGAAACGGCTGAAGAAGAAGAAAAAAAAATCTCAGGCACTGACAAGTCCAGGGTAGTGTGAGCATTACAACTGCATGTTGAAATTGACCAAACTGTCCCTTTAAGAGACGGAATTATACATTTGCTGTTACCAGAATGGCAATGACAAGTCGTAATGCATTACTAAAGGCCCTGTGTCATGTCATGGTATTGTAATACTATGGCAGTTAACTTTTCAATGACTATAACAGCGTGTCACTGGAGGTACGCCATGCATTAAGAAAAATGGTTCTGTTTTGTTCGTCAACATCAATCCTCCTATCCGATCATGTCCATTCTTGAAAAAAGAGAAAGAAATGAGAACTAAATATAGCCTTCATAAGCCTTCATGTTAAAAAAGTTACTTCTGGCATGTTTGTTCCCCCATTATTCACAGTACTGCTTTGGAGGTGAAGGACACTTCCCTGAGGAGGCCCCACGAAAATGTGGAGACTTCACAGCCGTTGACTGCTAGAGTGGTTATGGAACACACAGGGGATTGGGTGCATCCAGAGAGATGATTGAGGCTGCAGTCCTCATCTTCTACTGCTGACTTGATGATGCCATAGCCTTTGAAAGCCAGAGTTACAATACATTATTACATTACACTTAGCAGACAATGTTATGCAAAGCGACTTATATTTAAAGTACAGGGTATTGGTTACAGTCCCTGAAGCAATGGGGTTAGATGCCTTTTTGCTCGTCACAAGACTTCAACACTGATATTCTGCCTCCTTTGGTGATGTTGCTTGCTTCTCTATGCACTTTTCCCACCCAATTATCATGCTCTTTTACGGTTGCTTCTCGAGTGTAGATAATATATAAAAAGTATTAAAAATATGTTGCTTCTCGCATATCCTGCATCTTGGTTGTAATAAACCTTAGGCTTATTATTAATAGAATTAAGCCTAATTCCAACTAACGTTTTTACTGAATATAACGTTATGAATAGCCTATATCAGTGGTTCCCAACCTTTTTCTTAAGCGACCCATGTTTTTACTATTGTAAGCTTTGGTGACCCAACCACGCGAGCGCCCGCACGAGACGGACTCACAAGATGCCCTCCGTTTACTGCGAAAACTTATTTTAGTTATTTTATTCCTCAATTCGTCTTTGGTCAAATATAGAAATAAATGTTTAATGTAGCACTTACATTTTGTTGCGTCTATGCATTTATTAGTTAAATGCTTTGTCTTTTATTCAACATGGGCTATATATATTTAAAACGAAACCCTTTAAAATCAAGAGGGCTCCGCGACCCCCTGTGGATCTTTGGCGACCCATAAGGGGGGTCCCGACCCATAGGTTGGGAACCACTGGCCTATATCATGTTTTGCATAGACTGTGGTGTAGGACAGGCTAATAACAATTTGTATCAACAACTGCATCTTTGAAACAATATTCTTGTTTAGGAGCGAATTCAATTTAACAAGGACATGCACTCATCTTAACAGCAGCAAGAGCAGCAGCAGCAGCAGGATTATGCACACGCACACGCACACGTGTAGGCCTAGGCCTAAACAAATGAAAAAAAAAAAAACACGCATGAATAAAATGTCCCAGACTGAAGTTATGAAAAAAGAGTAGCTTTAGCATCATTTGTAACTGGAAACTATTATAACATAATATCTAACTGTTTAATTTCAGAATAAGTGACTTTCTTATTTTCATGCGACAATTTCTGCAGACTTCGCCCAGACGAGCGCAACCGGTTCTTTAACAGGCGAAAGAAATCAAATATCGAGTTGGCTCAGGTTTCTTTCAACCAGGCGCGTTAGTCGATGTCAGAGAAAATGATCGTGGAGCTAGGCTGAATATGGCTCTGTCAAGGGGGTTAAGATGCTGTCAGAGAATATTTTCCTGGATCCCTGTTGTAATTATAACGGCTGTGGTGCTATGGTCTTATTACGCATACGTCTTTGAGCTATGTTTTTGTAAGTACAATCAATGTTCGGCTTATTTACATGTTGCTTGAATCGATCTCTAGTGCTAACTGAGGTGTTGCAAGACGGACAATAAGGAAGTGATTTTTACTGAGCGATGATAACAATCGTGTTATTTGAAAATGCAGCTGTCTTTGACACTCAACGTAAATGTATGATATTTTACAAAAGATGTCCACCTTTGAAATGGATGGTCATTTCGAAAAACTCTGCTTGATTGTGAGTTGAGTTCATCTAATTAACCCAGGGGTTAGCTTATCAACCTCAGTGCATTCTCACTGCATGCAACAGTATCAGCCACATCCATCGGCCTTTGATGCCCTTGTAAATATTTGATTCATGCATTTACGTTAATGATATGACCCCCTAACGCTATAATTCTGTTTGTCACCCGCAGTTACTCTGAGCAATTCGCTGGAAAAAGGTGAGCAATGTTTTTTTAATATCTTATGAGTATTTCCCTAGTAAACCTTGTGATATTATTTTGTGTAATATATTTAAAGTGTCCTATTACTAGGCTACTGATATTTCGTGAACAGCCGGTTTTGTCACTGTAATACAGTTTGTTTACCAGTTGGTGGTTGGCAATGCAATGCAATGCAATGCCTGCTGCTTTACCACAATGCTACTACTCATCTCTCTATTAAATGCCCTGACTTCTGTTTGTCGAAAATGGTCTTGTGTGTGCAGCGTTCTATCTGCTAGTGTTCCATGTGTGCTTCGTGATGTTCTGCTGGACATACTGGAAAGCCATCTTCACCCCACCTGCTCCTCCTTGCAAAAAGGTAAGCTACTTTAAATTTACACCTGTCATCCCAGGCCAGTCCTGGAAACCTCAGAATACGGCACGCAGGTGTCTTTTTAGACCAAGGAAAACGGTTTGAATATCCATTGACTTTGAACCATAGTTTCTAAATTCATCTAATCACCAGTCTGTCATCAAGTGTTATGTAAGTATACATGCAAAAGGAGGTAAACATATTATTCTCAAGTGCTCCATTCTGTAAGCCAATATGTTATCTATAGGGTTGCCACCTCTGCCTGACAAAAACTGGACATTTCAAGCTCAATCAACCAATGTGCTTGTACGCAATTGTACCCTTCATTCATTGTCCAGGAAAGTATCTTTTTTTCCGGGATGGGTCATTAAAATCCGGGACAATCAGATAAAACGGCGACAGGTGGCAACACTAGCTATCTACCGTGATCAATCATCTTGTTGGCCTATGGCAAGTGTATTTGACGTGAGACCAGTGGTCAAGTTGTAAAATCAGAGGAGGGGGGATGGTCAGAGATGGATTCTGGTTATGGGAGTTCGGGGGTTTCTTCCCCGAGAAAATGTTGAAAATGTAGTTGTTAAAAGTGCAATTTGTAACACAATATGTGAAGAAGGGATGCCTGTTTTTAGAGGGGATGATTTTTGACTATTTTCATTTAGGGGGATGATTTTAAACCATTTCCATTGTAGGGGGGATGGCACACCCCCCCCAATCCCCCTACAACTCGAGCCCTGCATGAGACTTATGTTGTGTTCATTTCCCCTAGTTCCACATGTCTTACACAGACAAGGAGCGGTATGAGATGGAGGAGCGGCCGGATGCTCAGAGGCAGATCCTGGTGGACATTGCCAAGAGGCTGCCCATATTCACCCGAGCAAACTCAGGAGGTAGGCGCTGGTATTAGTGTTGCCAGATTGGGTGGTTTCCAGACGAATTGGGCTGCTTAGGATGGCCGTCTGCGGGTAAAAATGGCATTTAGCAGAAACAAACGCCCAATTATTGTCCGTAGAAGTCAATAGAATTGGGTGGGATTTAGTGCTTCCCTTGCGGGTTTTGATCTTTTTTTGGACTGGAAATCATCGCCCTCATCTGGCAACCCTGGCTGGTATTTACCTCATTTCCTGTATCAAAGAGCCATGGAGGTATACATGGGGTTTACTGTTTGTAAACAATCCCTGGCTGCATGACCCACCCTGGATGCGCACTGTTCAACCTCTGATAGTTGGAAACGGCTGTCGGTCAAAAAATGAGCTCACGTGGTTGGCTGCTTTGCATCTTGCCCCTCCTCACAACACAAATGTTTGTAAGCTGAAAAAAAAACCCTATATTTAAGAAAAAAAATGTGGTAGCAACTAGATAAAAGCTGTTCGAATCTTGCAGTTCAGTTGTAAACTTGTACTGAGTTGTAGAGTTGCAGTTGCCATTGCAGACTTCTACTAAGCTAATGGGATAGCATGACAGACAACTTGATTACATGCTCCCAAAGGTTTTATTTAAGCAATGTGGGGTTGAGTGCACCTCCACAAAAAAAATGTATAAACGTGGCATTTCTTGACACTTGCTCCTGTTCCTACTCTTTTATTCACCTCAAGTGAGTGTTTAATTTTTTTTTTTTTTAAACGTGACGAGAGTTAGTTTGCAGACGTTCCACTTTACAATATTTTATATTCATATGGTTTTAACTTTTGTCAGGCACCTATGTTTTGGATGTGCACTCCACGACCTGTGCCCTTAAGAGCTACTGTATAGAGGAGATGTAAGACTAGAAGTCTTGAGTGGCACTGGCCAAAGATTAACCTCAGTCTCAGCTTGCACGTCCTTTATTGTTACTTAATGGTTGTAGTATTCAGTTCTCTCTTGTTATCTTTTGTTTGACTCTCTTGTGCCTCTCAGAATAGACTTAACAGTCAAAGCTGACACATCATTCGATACTTGTTCTGCTCATCGCCACAATAAATGAACAAAATATATTTAGGGCCCGCTGCACACGCTTTGCAGGACGTCTCGTGGATTTGGTTTCCTGGTTTAGGCTCCGATGTCCAAAACCACTGAGAGGCTATAATTCAGTTCCTTAGTGGTTTGCCAAAGGGCACCATTGAACTGAATGAAAAGTTTTGAAGAGTTTTTTTGCGGTTCGTCCTGAACTGGACTTTGGGTGTATTGTATTGTACTGAAATATTTTGATTGATTGAACTATGCGAGTTCCAAGCTTTTCTCTTGTTGACCCTGATGTCGTGTCACATCCGTACAGCATACAAACAATTGTACAATTCAATTTGAACTAAGACATGTGCCACATGTCAAAAACACACCATGGTTATCAGCCAAAAGGCACTGATGATAAGCCGAACATAGTATCTGACAGCTACTGTAAGAGCAAAGTAGTGACAACGTGCATTTTTTTAGGAAGCAATTAGCGAGATGGAGTGATAATGAGATGACAGGACGGACGAAAGCAGAGAAGGTAAATCCAGAGGTCACGGCGTCGGGTTGCTACGTATGTACAGTACAGTACAGTGTGCAATCCTAACTCGGCCAGGTGTACTGTAAAGTGCTTGCTATGTCAAAAGGAAGACTGGCCGTGTGATTCTCTAACTGTCTAACTGTCTTGTCGCATTATGGTCCTTCTTGACAGTTAATGGGGGTATGGGGGGGGGATGGGTCATGTGGAGTTTAGGCAGGGGGCTGAGTGAATTGGTTTGGGACTGGTGGTAATGGAGACTGGCTGTGGGTGCGTTCCAATATGCGACTTTGCTTCCTCCACTTGTGCTTGTGGCCTCGCACCAGGAAGTAATATGTCATGATGACATCACTGACAACAGCATTATATTTCAATATCTTGCAAAAGCTCAATTGTAAAGTCTTTTTCTCATTTGAAATTGGAATGGTGTGGCTAGGCTGACAGCTGGGAAACTTTATTGTTTTCTCCACAGAGGAGGGACCAGGAGGTGGGGCGAGGCCACAAGCACATGTGGAGGAAGCAAGGTTGCATATTGTAACGTATCCACTGTGTTTGTCTTGCTGCCTTGTCGCGTGGAGGTCCTTCTTGACAGTTAATGGGGGGACAGGTGAACTATCTGCTGGGTTGAGTGGGTCGGGTTGGGGTGGGGGGGTGGGGGGTGGTGGGGGTTTGTATGCCTTGAGCAGATGAGCTCTGAAAAAGTGCAGTGTCCTCACAGTACTTTGTGATTCTCCTTCTCTGGTGTTGTTAACTTCATCTGTTTGCTCCTCCTCGTCAACCCCTTTGTTTCCTTTTCCTCCTTTTGGCTTTTGAACTAGTTAGGGCTGTGCAATATATCATATTGTGATATCAATATTACTGTCAAACAATATCAAATTTCATAATATCGATTTGAAACAATATATTTGTTATTTCTCTATACTGCCAAAAGGTAGGTTATACTAAGCACAATGCATTCCCCTCCACTTGAGCCATTGCAAGTACAAAGTAGACTTGCTACCCAAAATTCATGCAAAACACCACTGTGTTTCTCTATGGCCCTCCACTCACACTGCTGGTGAATTGTTTAGCACAATTAATTTGTCTTTAAAAGACACATCGTCTAAAAATATTGTGAAATATTGACTGAAATAATAGTGATATTGATTTTTCTCATAATCGAGCAGCCCTAGTACTCAGCATATATTCGATGTTGCTTTATCTGTAATCTTTTTATTCAGTCATTTATATTTGGAGGGTTAGTTTTAGAAGCTATTTTACGGAGCACAAATTTCACGCGGCCGCTCACTCAGACGACATCACCGGAAGTCACTTTGTGATTGTCTGTTGTGTCATGTGGGCGTTCTCCTTGACGGTTAATTGGAGGTTCATGGGTAGAGGCGACTGGGTGGGTTGAGTGGGGTAGGTAGGGGACGAATTCCGGCAATGTTTTCCGTAGACCATTTGAAAGCTTTGATGTAAAATGACATCCATTTTGGGAAATTGACATTTTCGTATTGGGCATTGCATTGCCTTGCAAAAAAGCATTTTATATAGGTTCAAAAAGAATGTTCTCAAAATGTTTGAATGGCAAGAATTCACACACAGATGAAAGGATGTCTGAACAGTCACTTCCAATAACAAAATGCAAAAGTCAAAGAATGGCGTTTAAGTCTTTGCAATGAAACTCTTCATTTGTTAGTCGTGGTCGGTGGAGGATCAGAGATGCGCAACCATCATGATTCCAAAGGCTATGTTGCGCAACTTTATGTGAATTATTCCTCCTCAAAATACGGAACGAATATCATTCTGTCAAAGCAACATTCACAGATGCAAACATCTTTATTTTTTTCTGGGAATCTAGTCAAGGTGGTTGGTGTTTGTTGTCAAGTTTGCCGCTTTAACTTTGAAGTGCTGTGGAAACCCTGATTATGTATCTGGAGCTGGTAAGATATGACACGTGCAATGGCGTGTGTGTGTGTGTGCCTGTGTCTGTGTCTGTGTTTGAATGTGTGCCCATTTACATAGAAAGCTTAAGAATCACAGTATTACAGAGAATAACATTATGGGGCACAAATGAAAGTGAAGTGAAAGCCCAACTGTGAAACTCCAACTCCCATTGCCATTGAGACACAGCACTCCACAGCACACAAGTGAACTCTGCACACAACGAAATTGCACTTATACCCCACACGTGCAAGGGGGCAGCCCCCAATGGCGCCCCAAGGGAGCAGTGCAGCGGGACAGTACCAAGCTCAGGATACCTCAGTCATGGAGGAGGATGGGGGAGAGCACTGGTTAGCTACTCCCTTCACCAACCTAGGAGTTAGTCGAACAGGCAACCTGGGTTGCAAGTCTGGCGTCCTAACCACTTACCCATGACTGCCAAAAAGTCAGATTACCAAAAACAATTCCCAGT
>NC_085879.1:25871777-25926777 GCF_034702125.1 Engraulis encrasicolus
TGTGTGTGTGTGTGTGTGTGTGTGTGTGTGTCTTCAGAACATTACTGTTGGCCGCTAACAACACCCTCAGACAAGAGGCAAATTATTCTGCCGATCGGTCTCCACAGTCTGTCAGTTTGCAGAGCCCTGAGTCCGAAGTGCTCAGATAACGCCTGGTGTGGGAAACACAAGCCCTTTCTCTGTAGGTGGGGGGAGGGGGGGGGTAGCATGTCTCGCTCCCATCTACTGTAGTCTAGTGTTTCTCAATGGGGGATCTACAGTTAGGGAGCTCTTGGGGGGTGATGAGAGGGAGTCAGTTGAGAGAGAGGGGGAGGGGGTGCTCAGTTACAAATGGGAGACAGTGTATTTTATTTTTTTAATTCTAAGGTCATAAGTTGGGATGCTTATGAAGAGGTGAAGACCTGACAAGAGGGCATTTGTTCAAAAAAGGTTGAGAACCACTCTGTCCTACATAGCAAAAAGGCAGGACCTGCATTGTTGTTGAAACGAGGAGTTTTTATGACTTGAATGACTTGTATATCAAAATATAAAGTTAAATAAAATGATTGATCTGAAAGCATATGGTAATATAAAGTAAAAAACTGCCACATGTAAATAATCTACAACTTAAAACTACTTTGCACAATAAGAGAATTTTGAAGTCATTTTACTCAGTTCGGAGCTCTGTGCAGAACTGCCTTTTTTGCTTTGTAGTGCAGCACTGATATAGTCAATCTACAAAGTAAAACCCCAGTATTTCGAGCCAAGGGATCACACAAGAGACAGGACGGCTTCAGTGTCGATTTCAAGGGAGCTTTCTGATCTCTAAAAACCATTAGGCTTAATTCCACAGATTGGATAGAGGAGCAGGTGTTCCTGTCCTTTTTTCCCCACTAATCCTACTGCAACGAAAAAAATATTTAAAAAAAAATACACGTATCTGCACTTTGTGTAATTGTGAATGATAAATAATGCACAGGTGATCAAGTGATCTCTTAGTTGGGCACTCTCAAAAATCTAAACAGATTTAAGGCCGCGGCTGTGTGCAGATGTACTCTCCTGTCATGTAGTGTAGTGTATGCCTGAACACAAATTCAGGGATGGGTCTTCAGGCATCGTGTTTAACACCATCATGCTGTTTGTCAGATTTTTTACACAGCTTGCAATTTTTCCGCACACCTCATCTTTTAGGTGTGTTGGGAGATGACCGATAGGTCTCCCTATAGAACTCCCCGCGCACTGACCATTCTGACCATTGTGAATCAAGCTACTGCGAGATGGTCATTATGCGAGAGTTCTATAGAAAAAGTGTTTTTACTCTGGTCAGAATATCTGCATCATGTCAACCTTACACCCATAGACCCAGCCTGGGTAGAGAAGTATAAACTATATGCTACGTCTGTTGATATGGCAAATTAATACTCAAAAGTATATATGTAATATAATAAATAATGTCTAATTATACAGTATTCATATGTGAACTTCTTCAGTACAGTCCAGAATAAATAAAGGTGTTTTTTGGAAATAAATGTGAGTGCTAGCTTACTCATATTTAAAGTATAAATTCTGCCAATTTCGACATGCAGTTGTAATGCTCACACCACCCTGGACTTGTCAGTACCTGAGATTTTTTTTTATTCTTCAGCCTTTTCCGAGATCCTGTTCATTGTAATGGGGGCAGGCGTTTTACATTTATTTTACATAATTTATTGTTTTACATTAAAAAACATCTTGATTTATTCCCAATAACATCCAAAAGGTTATGCAACATCAGCAGACAACTAGCAAAAGCAGTAGGCCTATGTTAAGAAAGTTTTTAATTTCAACAAAGTCTACCCCCATTAGAATAGCTCACATGATTTAAGAAAGCGCTGAGTCGAAAAATGCAGCTTCACCAGGTACTGACAAGTCAAGGGTAGTGTGAGCAATACAACAGCATATTGAAATTGGCAGAAGTTATACTTTAACTGATATTTACTTTTACTGTATTTGTTCTTCCAGTCAGGGCGATGGCCACTACTTCCCAATGCGGAGTCTGAACTACTCCGAATCCCACAATCCTTTGCTGGCCCACGAGGAGAAGTGGGACGATGAGGAGGACAGCGAGGATGAGGACGAGGAGGAGGAGAGGGAGCACCAGTGGCCGGGGGAGCGAGGAGGAAGAGGAGGAGGAAGATCGGATGATGAGGGCACAGGTCAGTGTGGGTTGAGATCCCGTGGGTGAGGGGCCCTTTTTCTTATGAAGTCAACCCAACTTGGAACCAACCACGGCAATCAAGACCGGCAAAGCCCAGACAAAACACAGTAAAAGATTGCAGCTTTGGAATTTGCTCATGAATTATATGAGAATAATCCTGTAGCTGGGGCCCCTAGGCTACAGGTTGCTGTGGTGACCCCCCAGAAGGCAACATTCCGTGAGCTAGGAATTAAGGATAACGTGTCTACCAACTGTACTCGACACAACAGATGAGTTGTTCAATATCGCATCTTGTCACAATTCTGCAATTTTTCACTTTTGGCCAATCAGGGGCCCCATGGCAGGTGGGGGGCCCTAGGCTGCAGCCATATCTAGCCTGTGCGTTAATCTGACCCTAGGTGGAACTCAAGTTTTTTTCCCCCATCAGTCACTGTGGCAGGTAAATTTCAAAATCTACCAGGCACTCCTCGCCGTTTTTACCAGTCAACGTCTTAGGTGGACTATGTCCTTAACACCAGAAAGGAGAGCTTCTTATGTGGTCGAGGGTCTGGGGTCCCTCCAGCAGAAAATATTGTATTTTTAGATGCAATTTCCTGCATTCCAATCAATTTTAGGGTGAAGAATGGCAAATCCCATCAGAAAAAAAAATAAAAATCGCTATTTATAGCTTGAGTTTAGGTGAAAGTTTTCACCAGTCAAAGTGACTGGTGGGTTGACAAATTTACCCCTCAGCCCTGAAATGTAGCCGTGTTTGGCGGGTGGACGGGTGTAAAGTTCCAACCCTGCTCTACAGACCCTAATTTATTTAAAACTGAACACACAGACTTCACATTCACACAAAAAACTTCTTTTGTGTCCCCTGCCTCTAAGTCTGACATTGGACAATGGATCAGCTCTGATGTAGTTGAGTCAAACACGATAAGTGTTACTACTGGATTGGATCCACTTCCAGTCTAGCAAATGCCCCACACTTGCCAATAGCCCTGTCCCCGCCAGCGGTAGCCTCTCTCTTCCTTCATCAGTGTTGCCAGATGTATCTGATCAAATCCTGCCCAAAATGTTCTCAAAAACCGCCAAAATGCGCTAAATTCCGCCCAATTTCAACAAATTGCATTGATTTATGTGGGCCCATGAAGAAAAACTGCAGGAAAAAAACGGCAAATGGCCAATTTTTCCCGTTTTTACTCACAGACAGCCATCCCAAGTAGCCCAATTGGGCGGGTAACCACCCAATCTGGCAACACTGTCCTTCACCCCCCCTCCACTCCACTCCACTCTGAGAGACTGACCTGGCAGCTCGGTTACACTCTGTGATCGGAGAACAGATAGCAGAGGTGGCGTAGTAACCCGGTAACGTAACGGGGTGATCTCTGCGTTGTATTTTTCATGTTCTGAATGAATCAGGTTTTTTTACGCACTTTCAGATTTTGTCGTTTCAGAGTATAGTGTACAGCTGATTGGAACAAATCTTAGCGGAAGTGAAGTGTGCAAAAGCTTTTTAAAGAAAAAAAAAATCGTGCCAAGCTATTCACAATCATCCCCTCCCTCAGCAGAGTGAATGTGCTGTATTGTGCATTGCATAGCCTACCTTTTGACAGTATAGACAAAAAAATAGTTTCAACTCGATGTTATGAAGTTTGATATCGGTTAAGAGCAAAATTGATACTGTATCGCATTAGAAATTTGACATACGGTATTGCACAGCCCTGCGACTCGACTCAGCCAGGGGCTGTCCGGTAGGTCATATTGACAAGTCTCCCGTCGGGACGGGAGGTGCATCCTCGGCCATGACACCAGACATAGTACAGTTAGGGATCATGTGAAGAAGACTTGGCGCGCTCACTCACTGGGCTGGTATTATTCCGACCGTACAATGACTTATGTGTTCACCCCAACAGTCCAGTCCAGTGTAGGGGAGGGGAGCGGAGGGGGATCTCCGGGCATGCTTTTAATCACATTCAGGGAAAATGCGCCCAGTTATTTATTCAGAGTGGAGCAAATGGATGTTTTCTTTCCCACTTGTGCTTGTTGATGGAATTAAAAGGTCCATTTTGTGGGTGGCAACCGTTGCTATGAATGACGTTCAAGCTACTCTGTGAATGCATTACGAAGAATATACGTACATCTGTGGACATTGACTGTAAATGACTTGCAGTGTACCACCACTGTGTATTCCTTGCTTCTAACCCCAGCTGCAGTTTATATAAGAAAAATACAAGTTAGTTCAGTATCAGGTTTTATATAGTTAAAAATAAAAAGAGAGAAACTGACTACATTTCTCACCTGTGCAAAAAAGCAAGCCAATTTACACACTGGTCCACGAATAGCTGTGGCCGTGGGAACACATGGTGCAGCATTTATTTGAAAGGTTTCCCTTAGGGGAATAGTAGACGAGACAGATGGACCAGCTCGGGCCCTGATCCGGTGCGGCCTCTCCCCACATCCGTTCTCCACAGTGCGCTACAGTGTTCGGTCCCCCAGGGAAACCGATGTCACCTTTTCGACAGTTCTGCCTTCCTAACCCCCTCTTGAAAAAAAAAGTCAATAACATTTGTTAGCAAAATTGGCTGATCGAATCTCTCCCTCGACCAGTCTGGCGGATGATCTGATTAAGCTTGTTTAACACGTGTATTTATTTATTTTTTATTTGCTTGTTTGTTTACTTTCCAGATGGTCCAGATGACCCCTCGGTTACCATAGAGATTGATTCGTAGTTGCCTCAGAAGCGGAGCTGAAACCTACTGTATAATGTGAGTATTTAAAATCCTTGTTCATGCTGCATGTTTTTCGCAGTTTTTTAATATGCTTTCCTTTAATTGGAAGTAGGAATACAAAATTGGGAAGAAAATAAGAACACCAAAAATATCCTCAGGTTATAGAATGAATAGAGGAAGACGATGGAGGCCAAAACATACTGTACTACTACCACTACATTACCTGTCGTAAAATGTTAAGTGGTGGTCGTTGCGGGACTTTAACAATAGATGTCATGGTTAATGATTCTTTTAAGATGAGTATTTTTTCTTTTTTTTCTTCCCTCCAAAAGACAGCAGCTCTACTCTTCGGGTTGGCATCCTTAGCTTGTCAAGAGATGGAAAAACACAGAAGCAAGCACAGGCTTTACTACGCAGGCTTTCCATGCCAGACCCTGCGTTGCTCCCGGACAAGACCCGAAGTACTCTCTCTCTCTCTCCGGAGCCACACAAAACTAGCAAAGGACTGTTCCAGTTTTGTTCCGTTTTGCTTTGTTTTTGGTTTTGTTTCCTTTTTTTTAATTTCTTTCCTGCCTCTGTGACTGCCGTCATAACTTAAAGACTTATAACTCAAGACTAGTCATCTGCTTGATTTGACGTTCCACGTCAACCGCAACAGAACGGTTCTTTGTTACTGCTCGATGGTAGACTTCTATCCGAAGGAACACATGGAGGACAATCAGGCATGTGCGTCGTAATTTTTGGTCATCCTCAAGGTACTCATCTTCACTCGTCTGCAGCTTTTTTTCATCTCTTATTGCATGGTGGAGTATTTTTCTTTTAATTGTACTCATTCAAGGAAATGGTGGTGGTGGTGGTAGTGGTGGTGGTGAGTGGGTGGATACAGCATGTTGCAAAATGCGTCAACAACGCAATGACGCACAATTTGTTGTTGGAGGTCAGTTGCCTTTGTGCAGAGAGGCCTTTAGCCAGATAGTGTATGTTGGCGCACCAGGATGCAGATGGAGAGAGAGGCATTTTTATTTAACTCGTCGCTCTTCCAGTTCGTTCTGTTGTATTCAGGCAGTTGGCAGCTGGCCAAAGCAGGGTACTGTTTGCACAGTGGGAAAAACACATACACACACACACACACACACACACACACACACACACGCGCACATACGCACGCACACATACGCACGCACACATACGCACATACACATACAAAGATGTCTGTGTACAGCTGTATAGTACATGGTAAGCTCAGTCATATCACAGAAAATATATGAATACATACTCACGTTCGGCTAGCATAAGAGGGTAACAGTATGTTATGCATCACATAGTGCATCACATAATACCCAGATGGCAACAGTTTACTATGGCCACTGAAACTCGAGATGCCACTGTGCACTGGGAAGCCTTACTGTAAGGACTCTTCCTATCTGAAGGCACAGTGTGAATGACCACTTGTTGAGTGTTGTCCACTTAGGCCTTTGAGATTAAGTTGTGGTTTCTTGAAAGGTTTACGTGTTGTTCACACTGCTCTGCTCTGACCAGCCAATCAAATTACACCATTCCTCTCCACCATGCACATGACAGACTGTTGATTGGCTGGATTTGGTAATCATCGTGCTCTGGGCCAATAACGATTGCCTTTTGGTACATACCATCGTCAACATTTTTGGAAAAACAAAGGATTGTGTGAGAGGCAGACATTGAAAAATATCTTGCATTTTTTAGGATGTATCTATTACTGTTCATGGCATGGCCATTTCACTTTATGTGTATTTTGCTTTCAAAGCATCAAACAACTGTATTTTCATGTCTGGTTACTTTTAATACTAAATGTATGTGTTTAATTTTTCCCCAGGCTGGGAAAATGCTTAATTTAATTAAAATAATGTGTTTTGTTGGATTTGTATTAAGTTAGTGCAAAGAGTGTTTATCAATATTAATAGTCATGTTAATGTAATCTACAATATGCCAAGCTCCAACGTGTCCAGTTACCCAAAACTGAAAATTCCTTAGCATTTGAACCAGGTTTTTTCTTTTCTGATTTTTTTTTTTTCAAATTCTTTCTTATGTCCTGTTTTTTTATTCTATTTATAATACTGTTCCTTGTTTGGTAACTGATACTGTAAACAAGTGATGTGTTGTTTCCCATGGCCCAGACAGTAGCGGAGATTGGTGCAGTTCTCAAACTGTGGTCTCAGGTTTCTGACTTGATGAATCCCATGTGTGCCCATCTCTGAAGAATAATCATTCCACTGTTCTCTCACCCGGACTGCTGCACTGCGCTTGGATAACTGTCTTCAGAGGGTTTTTTGTTTGTTTTCGTTTTTGCCTCATCAGACAATTATCTCTTGACTCTTTCAGTTCTGGCCTGTGGGGTCGTTATTGGGCAAAAAAGTCTGGAAGAAGGATCAATGGGGGAACAGCCTGGAGGTTTTAATGGCCATATCCTTCTGTGCACTTGTCCCAAGAGAGCTCGGCCACTTCTACTCTCCCTCTCTCTCTCTCTCTCTCCTCTGCAGTGTTTATGTTGTGATGGCAGTGTGGACTCCTGTCTAATATCATGTCTGCTGAACACCTTGTATTTAAGTAATTCATGAATAATGTCTCATATCATATGTATGCAATTATGTTACTATGTCCGTCCCACATTGCATCGAAAAATGACAAGTATATAATATATCATACAATTGCATTGAATCTCATCAGCGAACCAAAGGACACTTACAGTATCATGAAGGGGTCGGTGTCAGCACACTAACTTTAGTAGCCCTGAGTCTCCATACTACGGTTAAGTAACTGTAGTGGTTTTGGGCTTACCTATGGTGTTCTGTTTCATCTAAGGCGTTATTTAAAGGTGCACTGTGCAAGATTTTTTAGTTGTTTATTTCCAAGATGCATGCTACCCATTCACTAATGTTACCATTTTCATGAATACTCCATCACCACCACCATCAAATTCTAAGTATTCATTATGACTGGGGAAATTGCACTTTTCATTTTGAATTTCCAGAAATAGACATTTTTAGCTGCAAAAATGACTTTACTTGGGCCATATTAGAAAAAATTAGTGTATTACTTCGTAAACTTTGATGAAAATATCAAATTTGGCAATTGGCAACCCAGTTTCAACCCAGTTGAGCAGCTTAGTTGCAGTACCTTTTTTGGCCATTTCCTGCACAGTCTACCTTTAACTATCCATACCACAACACAGATGTAGTATCATATCACCTTTTCAGCATGAAGGAAGATTACATATTTTATCACACTCATCTTGATATGATGGGATATGCAGTATACAATGGGATTATGTACACCAATGACTGTCCACCATCAACTGATACAGTATTTAACTGTTAGGGGGGAACTAATCGTGTAAGAAATAATGTAATGGACTCGAGTGTTATTGTTGTGATGGGTTAAGCATCATTAACTATTTTATGAAAGATATGAATGGAGTAGCAAAAGTGTGAATGCAGACGTTATGGTAGATTATGGACTGAGTAAAATGGATCATTTCCTGATGCATCTACTGTATGTGTCTAGGTCTCGGGTGCCCTTGTGTTAGATTTGTGTTAGTATCACAACACTTATCATAGAAGATGCCGCTTTAAATGGGAGAAAAATGTTCTTGTATCATGATTGATACAGTTAAGTGGGATGTATTTATAAATCAGAAGTAATATATCTGCAACAATAACATTTTTATTTGCAATGTTTTTTTTCCACATGACAAAAAACCTCATTTGTATATTCTGATCTCCCTTGTATTAACAGTGCTGTTTCTCTGCTGCTGTAGTTTCTGTCATTTTCTACTGTTGTGCTGTACTCCTACACAAACAGACATACTGTACACAACATATCAATATGTCATGTGACGGTGCTGCAGCATACCAGTCAAAATTTGGAGAGAATTCCAGAGTAGTCACATCTATTGTGGACTTGTGTGCTTCACTGACCTGCTGCAATACAACAAAAGCTAACCTTGGCAATATTCAAAGCTTGTCCAAAAAGAAAACCAAACACAAAGACAGCTTCAATAGCTGTGAATTCTACAGCACACAACTTTCGAACATATCCCTCCCTGCTACCAGTATCTGACAGAACATTTTGAAAATAAACTCAATCCCTTCAAAACTGTGACTCTCACTAACTCTTTTGGCACACAGGTGATGGTCCACATCAACAAAACCTATTAATAAAAAAACATGACAGATGGTTTTCTTGACTTGTATTCCTGTTTTTTTGTTGTTGTCTCAAATGATACACTCTCATCTCTATGTCTTCACAAGTCATTATGTCCATGTTGTACTGTATGTTAACACCATACTAAAGCACACACATGCAGGGGCAAAGACTCGCCCCATCAAGATTTAACAAGTCTGTACATACATACAAATGAATGGTTCAAAGATGTGAAATGTCACCTGGTTTCAGGCAGGTTTATAGTGTATCTAGGTTCTATGCTGTATCTAGGCTGTATGGTTCTGCAACAGGCAAAACATGAAAAACAAACAAAGAAAAAACAAAGCCACCAATTCCTTCGGGTAAAAAATAAATAATTCAGCAATATCGCCTCACACAAAATCAGGATTTGAACGTTTTTCCAGTGGAAACATAGGCTGGGTGGCATTCAGCAGAATATTGTGAAATTGGACAAATAACAGCTAAGAATAATAATCAAAATCAAAAAGATGGCAACACGCATGAAAACACATTTGAAATAAAAATCTTTTTTACTGAGGTACTCAGGCCTGTGACGTTATGGCATAGACCTCTTCAAGTTTCTGCACACCAGGGGTGCGTTTCTTGAAAACGTAGTTGTTAGCCTGTTAGCAACTTTGGTAGTTGCCAATGGGAAATTGCACTGAGAACAACAAAGTAGCTAATGTAGTAAGCAACTTTAGTTTCAAGAAATGCACCCCAGACCCAAATCCCAGTCTGGAGATTGGGATTAGGACCCTGAACGTTTCTCCAAGATGAAGGACTACAAAAACCGGCTCGTGTTTCCACACGCCACCACTCAACCGTAACACACGCATGGACAACACACACACACACACACACACACACACACACAACACACACACACACACTTACATTCTTTAGGGCAATACAGGCAAGGGGGTGGGTTAAAGTTCCCACCTCTGTCTGCCAAAAAAAAGGGAACATTCCAAATCCCATCAAGCCTTTGGCTATTAAGAAATGGTGTCCTTCATTCAATGTCCAGCGGGAAAAATATATTAAAAAATTACCCCTGGACACATCATTGAAAACAGGGACAATGAGGTAAAATCGGGACAGGTGGCAACACTAGGCTGGGTTGGTGGGTGTGGTAGGGGGGTGGTTAGTCTGTGCCAAAATATCTCTGTCCGAAGTGTGTGGGGGCCACGGGGTGCACCTCTGTAGTGAGTATGGTGATGTCTGGAAACTCCTGGATAATGGACTTGGCCCCTGGGGAGAGAAAATGCACACATTAACAAAGATAAATGAAGATACGTTCAAATCACATACCATTCACGGCTTGAAACAAGTACCCTTGAACAAGGCACCAAACCTCCAGACACTGTTGCCAATACCCTGTGCCTAAACAACTTTTTTAAAGTATGTTTTCTGGCTTTTCAAGCCTTTATTGGTGTTTTATCAGACAGGACAGTGAGGCAGAGACAGGAAGCGAGTTAGGAGAGAGAGACGCGGAAGGGCCGGCAAAGGACCCGGGCCTGGAATCGAACCCGGGTCGTCCGCATGGGACCCACTAGTTTGACGCCTTCTCGGTACTTACGTGGTACGTCACATGGTAATCAAACATTTCAAACAAGCGATTTAAGGTTAGGGTTAGTCAAGTCAAGTCAAGTCAAGTCAAGTTTATTGTCAATTTCTTTACATGCACTGGTCATACAAAGAATTTGAAATTGCGTTTCTTGCTCTCCCATGCAGACATAGACTAATCTAGGTAAGGACATAGACAGTATAGACATAGACAGTACTCATACATGGACATAGACAGTATGGACGTAGACATTGCTCATACAGACATTTAAAGTGCAAGACTGGACAACAGAAGACTTGTAGAGAACATACATTAAGAGGAGGTATTTTGTTGTGCTTTTTTTCTTTGTAGCGTTCTGACATAGTTATAGCATTTGAAGAAAATAAATAATTAAAAAAGGTTTTATTAAATACACCAGCAGCAGTATGTGTGTGTGTGTGTGTGTGTTTGTATGTGTTTTGTGTGCGTGTGTGTGTGTGTGTGTGTGTGTGTGTGTGTGTGTGTGTGTGTGTGTGTTTAGTGCAGGTAGAAAGTGCGGTGTGCGTCTGTGTGTGTGTACCTGTGTATGTGTGTGTGTGTGTGTGTGTATGTGTGTGAGTATGAGTTGTGTGTCAGTGTGTGTATGTTTGGGTTTTGTGCAGAAAGTGCAGTATGCTTGTGTGTGTGTGTGTGTGTGTGTGTGTGTGTGTGTGTGTGTGTGTGTGTGTGTGTGTGTGTGTGTGTGTGTGTGTGCATGTTTTGAGTTAGTGCAGGTTGAAAGTTCAGTCACAGATGTAGTAGTGCAGGTGGAATGTTCAGTCGCAGATATGGTGGTGGGGATGAGGGGGGGGAGCGTTGTCAGTGGCCTGGCTGGCTAGAGGCTGACAGTGAAGGGAGAGTGGGTTGAGTGTTCAGTATCTTGATTGCTTGATGCATCGTGCTGCTTGCAAGCCTGGTGGTACGGGAACGGAGGCGCCTGTACCTCTTTCCAGAGGGCAGGAGGCTGAACAGTTTGTGTGCAGGGTGGCTTGTGTCTTTGATGATCATCAGTACTTTTCGGGTGAGGCGTGCGGTGTAAATGTCCTGCAGGGAGGGGGGTTAGGGGTTAGGGTTAGGTTTAGGGTTAGGGTTAGGGTCGTATGACGTAAGCGGTAAGTACCGAAAGGGCGTCGAATTAGTGAGTCCCTCGTCCGCGTAGTAGATGAGTGCCCAACCGTTAGCGCCTCAGTAGGGCCTGTGCCTAAATAACTTTAAGTTGCTTGGGATAAAAGCATCAGTTTAGTCCCCCGACTGTATTCAGTCTTAAGCGGTCTACAGGGGCAGTCATGGGTAAGCGATTAGGGCGTCAGATTTGTAGCCCAAAGGTTGCCAGTTTGACTCCCGACCCGCCAGGTTGGTGGGGGGAGTAAATAACCAGTGGTATTAAGTGCCTTGGTCAAAAGGAGGGGTAAGGGTGGGATTTGAACCGGCAAACCTCTGATCTTAAGACCACCTCCCTAACCATTAGGCCACGACTGCGCTGTGTGTTATCATAGAACTACACAGTCTTCCTGCACTAGTAGGCTACAGTGTAGGTCTTGATGTAATGAATATGGACTATATTACGATCGCTTCCAGAGAAATATTTTTTAAAAGTTATTATTACCTCCGCCAAGGAGGTAATAATCATCAACGAATTTGGACGAAACTTTGTGGGTTTGTTGATAATGATCCAAGGAACAAGTGATTCAATTTTGGTGGTAATCCGGATCACAAACCGGAACCAGAACTTTCTAAAGATTCTGTCAGCAGGATAACCACAAAACGAATCAACTGATTTGGACGAAACTTTGTAGAGTTGTTAGTAATGACCCAAGGTACAAGTGATTCAATTCTGGAGGTGATCTGGATCACGAACCGGAACCAGAACTTTTCTAAAGATTCTTCACCATCTAGACGAGAAATTGAATTGCGGGGACTCCACAAAAACAAAGTCAAATGTATCAAGCAGCTTCCTTGGCGGAGGTCTGCGCTCTCTGAGTGCTTCTAGTTTTACTGTGTGTGAGTGTGCGTGGACTCTCTCGTGAACCCCAGACAGTTGGCGCTGTATGGCAGCCTCCAGAGCTGGTGTGGGAATGTGTATGTGTGTATGACTATGTGTATGTATTTGAAAGGGCTTTGAGTCAACATCATAGTTGTGATACTGCGCTATGTAAATACATGTTGTGTTGTGTTGTATTGTATTGTATTGTATTGTATTGTATTGTGTCGTGTATTGAGCTTACCATGGGGAGTGGAGAAGAGACTGAGGAGGATGATGTGCTGGGGCTGGACACCGTGCTCAATCAACACCCGGACGGCTTCGATCACCGTGTTCCCAGTGCCTGTGGGACAGACATAAACATTACATTACCTTACAATACATTACATGTAACCGACATAAACATATACAGCTATAGGAGTTTTTAGGTAGGATGCGCACATCCAAAAACACTTGTTGCAGGTGCCAGACAAAAGTGTCAGACAGTTGAAAAAGGTAGGTCTGCTGCACACTGCCAATAAGCTCCAAAAAAATTAAACATTATTATTTAAAAAGCAGCGCTTCGATCACCCTGAATCTTCATCAAGCATTCTCAGAGCATATAAACAACGATGCTTTCTTTCTTTACATCAGCTTTTGAGGGATAACTGGAAAAACTGCATGTCAAAGTATTTTTGTCGACAACTAAGCGGTGAATGCTGAACACGGCAAAAATCGCAGTGCTGTTTAGACAAGTGAATCTTTAATTATACATTTCTGTGAAACGCTTCATTGCATCTCCCTGCTGACTAGGGCAGACAGCCTCATAATCAGCGTTTGTCAAATGAAGAAAGTCATCAGGGTGGATCACACATACACAGCACACACACAAACACACATGCACGTGCTCGCTCTCTCTCTCTCTCTCTCTCTCTCTCTCTCTCTCTCTCTCTCTCTCTCTCTTCTCTCTCTCTCTCTCTCTCTCTCTCTCTCTCTCTCTCTCTCTCTCTCTCTCTCTCTCACACACACACACACACACACAACTCGTCAATGGTCATTAATGGTAGGGGTGGACTCTCTTGTGGCCTTCACAGCAAGAAAGAAAGAAAGAAAGAAAACACCGTCCAGTTTTCTCTGATCCTTGTGTGCAGTGCATGTGAAAGTGTGTGTACACACACATGACATCTGCATCTGTGTACTGAAAAAAACAACCCAGGGGTGCGTTTCTCAAAAGCGTAGTTGATAGGCAGTTAGCAACTTGGGTAGTTGCCAATGGGAAATTGTATTGCAAACACGTAGTTAGCAACTATGGTTTTGAGAAATGCACCTCCAGAGCATATACTGCAGCATTTCTCTCCGGACTTCTTCATCGCCAGGCAGAGTACAGCGAACGCGAACAGCGAGTAGCATGTTTTTCCATGGTGGACGGCACGGCAGCGGCGGCTACGGGAGTAAAAGCATGGCCATTACGGCACTATTTCGGGACGCTGGCTGGCTGGCTCTCATTATGCTATACGCTATTCAGCCAGCTCTGCTCTTGGCCATCCAGCACAGGGAGGCTGCTGTGTAATTTCCCCCACCGTACCGAGAGGCCTGTAATTATCTAGCAAGACGCGGTGGCTGGCTGAGGGAGGGAGGGATGGAGGGAGGGATTGACTAGGTGAGGACGAGAGAGAGAGAGAGAGAAAGAGAGAGAGAGAGAGAGAGAGAGAGAATGAAAGAGTGCAAGCATGAATGTTTTCATGGTGGCTGGCTGGTGGAAGGGAGGGAGCGAGGGAGAGTAGATGAAGATGAAAGAGAGGGAGAGTGTGTGAGTGTGAGAGAGAGAGAAAGAGAGAGAGAGAGAGAGAGAGAGAGAGAGAGAGAGAGAGAGAGAGAGAGAGAAAGAGAGAGAGAGAGAGGTGAAAGGTCAACCTAAGAGGAGAGGAGACAGGAAAAAAAGGGGAGGAGAAGAGGCTTGTTTTAAAAAATTGCATCGTGAGCTACGCAGAATTTTGTGAGGCAATTATGTTTTTTTTCTGTTCTTTTTTTAAAGAACAATATTACAAGCAAAGCAAATCGTTTGAGCTGCACGGTTAAAAAATAACAGACGAGGGGCTTGTTCGGTTCTGATGATAGCTCTTAATCACTCCTTCATTCCACTGCACTCCAAGAGTGGAGGTTGACATCTAAATTGATGGCGTCTCTCTGTGTTATTCTACATACAAAGAGAGCACTAACTCATAATAGTTCTCAATGAAAAAGATGAATATGAGGGACAGTGGGTTTCTGCCTTTGTTTCGTTTTCATTTCTGTGCTTTAATGTACTGATTACATGCATGACGGGCCAGGTGCTACTCTTGCTCAGTGTTGGCCTAAAAAGACTGTTTCTGGGTCGAGTCCATGCTACTTACCCAGTGATTAAACCAGCAGTGGAGTTCTCAAACCTCTAATACAGTATCTCTTCCCACTTAGTAAACTAAACCTAAAATATTTTTTCCCTGTGGAGTTGGTGTAGCCTCCTTGTTCATTGAAGGATTGCAACGTCAACTTGGGCAGTTTTACACAACAAAACACCATTAAATCGCTATAATCTCCTCCGTAAAAGTTGTGATATTCATACACATAACACAAGGCTTGCAGCGGCAGGGAGACTGAGCATCCCAGAGAGCAATACCAATGCATTTCTATGCGGTGTTGAATATAGATCAATTAAAGCATGAAACAATTTGCCAACCAAATTAACTATATTGAATAGTAAAGTGTTTTTTAAAAAAACATGTGAAAAAACATCTGAGCCTATCATACATAAATTAGGTTAGTGCAGAGGTAGAAATGTTTCTCACAAGGTCTTAAACCATTATTATAGTAATTTGTATGTTTATATTGTGTTTTTTTCTTCTTCTTTTTTTCCCTTTCTTTCTTTTCAATGTATGAATGTACAGATTTGTGTAGAACTTTTAACTGTGTGTGATTTTATTGTTGGACCCCAGGAAGAATAGCTGGGTCTGTGCCCAGCTAATGGGGATCCTAATAAACTAAATAAACTAAACTAAAACGACAACACACAAGAGGCACCAGCCCCTGACCGCCAATCACAACTTAAGGTTTTTTTCACCTTTTGTGGGAATCTTTGGGGTGGTCTTTGCGACTATGCAAGCCCCATAACCGTAAAACAGGGGTGGGGAACCTTTTTCGTTCGAGGAGCCACTTCAAATTCTATAAAGTCCTCCAGAGACCGTACTATGAACACAAACCAGGATTTCCCCCTGCACTTTAGGCCTATGTGGAAGGCGGCCAAGTTTACAACAGACCCCACCTTAGGTCCACAGGAAATATAGCTTAATTGTATTGCAAATGTCGTTTCTAATATTTCTTTACAAAACATGTCATGTTTCATGTGAAACTGCATAACAGCCCTTGAGGCATAGGCTCCCCACCCCTGCTGTAAAATTAAGTAATGTACCACAAAGGAGCAGCTGGTCATGTGTGCATGAACTTACTCAGAACGTGGGTACATGAATGTCCTTGAGTAAATCACCATAATACTCCCACACCACAATACTCCAGGCACTGTACCAAATACACTTCTGTATACTTGCTTTAACAGTATATAACAGTGTCACCAAACTATATAGTGTCACCTAACTATATTCCATTAGTTTACTATCTGAGAAACTGAGATAGTTGGATTACGCGGCATATTGGGAAAGATCACTGGCCTTGGTGCTGAAGTACGGCAATGGCCAAGAAATGTCTACGCAGAAGACATTCTCGAGCTCGGAAGTATAGGGCGCCACTGACAGCTCGGCCAGTATTTGCACCCGGGTGGTTGACATTTAAGGGCGTAACGCCAAAAAAAAAAAAAAGTTTTTCCAATTTCTGAAAAAATTTATGGAAAAAATTGGAAAAAAATAGAAAAAAATAAAGCACTTAGTGGTCTGTGGAATTTCCCCCAATTTTTGCCATTTTTGGGAAAATGTGTCCTGCATCAACACATTGCATAGGCATGTCACACCGCAGGAAAATGAAGTCGCACCACAGGAAATTCACTGTATTATGGCCATTTTAATCCTTTTGTATACATGACTGACGTCTGAGCTCATGCTAACTTGATAATGATATTGTGTTTAATCTTAATATGTGTTTTCATTTATAAAAAACTTTTTTTCCTTCTATAAGAGCAGTCACACCACAGGACACCATAAAATGAACCTAAGCATTGCGTGACAGAAACATTGCAATATTAAGACATATTAAGAGGTTAAAATAGTCACCTTAAGCTTCCACAGCACTCTCCAATAACTGAGGTACTGACTGGTTAGGAGCCAGTCTTTAAGACCCTTGTAGTTGGCCTTGCAGCTGCCCGTTCACAAACATTGACATACAAGTCACCCCACAGGACGCAATTTGTATTACGAAATTGAACTTGTAGTTAATATTACTGTCTTGAGTTTTTTTCACATTCACATATCTTAATATCAAGTTAATATTTATGCAACCATGCCAAATGCTTCATACATTATTCAAAATGTTGTTGGTTAATTTATATATATATTATATTCCAGGTTTCATTAATGTTACAGTCACACCGCAGGATATTTGACATATAAACCTTTACATAAATCTTATCAAAAATGTTTCTTCTCATCTAAGACTAATATGAAACATAATGTACCACATCTTCTTTATTGCCATTTGTTTTTAAGAGGAAAAATAACAGTTTTGTAGGTTTTTAACCAATGTTACGAAAAAACAAGGCGTCACATATCCCACCCACCCGCAGATATGTGCAAGGTCTGAGGGGACACCCCCTGCCAATGATGGTCAGAGAGCAATGAATGGAGTAAGGTGAACTGGAGAGGAAGCTAGGGCAGGGCACCTGACGAATCGACTGAACAGCGATGGAGAGGGGGGTGAACGGGGAGGTGGTGGGTGTGAGTGAGAAAGCAAATTTCTAACTGGAGACAGGTGAGCAGAGAATACATGTTCTTTAGTTAATTAAGGGGCGTTCCAACTTTCAGTGCACTGAAATTACACTGAATGATGGCTGAGCGGAGAATGAGATTCAGGTGGGTGAATAGGCGTGCCTATCTTATCGCACTGAATTCCGACAAATGACGGTTGAGTGGAGAATAGAATGCAGGTGGTAATTAGGACGTGTTAAATTTAGTTTTTTTTCAAAAAATAAATGTGCATTATATAAAGTAATGCAATGTAGCATAAAGGGAAAGCTGTTCCTATACTCACTCAGAATGGGGTACATGAGTAGGACCTTGCGTCTGTAGATGTCAGGGGGGAACTTGGCATAGTACACTTTAGCCTTCTGCGTCTCCTCATCGCTCTGGATGAGGATCTTGCCGATGCGGATGGAGCGACAGCAGTCTCTCAGGCCCTGCTCCATAGCTTCTCCTGCGGATGAAACCACGCAACCAAAGAGGTTAGAGTAATAAAGAGGATTCAAACCACGCCCATCGCCCGCCCAATGCAAAAGAGTGTGCTCAAGTTGGGTCTACCAAGGGGGCGTTGTCCCCTCCTTCTTCTCTTTTTGAGGTGTTTGCACAAGAAGTGCGCTACTGCCATCTACAGCGCTAAGGGGACTCCATTTATTCTCAACCTCAAGACTCCGAAGGTCTCCTAACCGAAGGTCTTCTAAGGGGCGTTCACCCGACACCATATGGATACCGGAAAAGAACTAGAAGGATGTATCTCTCTCTATAAGATATCTGACGCAACCGCAGCCAGGTTAGTGCCGACTGGCAAAATGCTTTTCCCAAAAAAGAGCATCAAAAAGGATGGCAACCTCACCAACACAAGATGCACACCACGCTCAGGCGCGCGTTTCTCAAGAAACTGAAATAGTTGGATTACGTGGCATATTGGGCAAGATCGCTGGCCGTGGTGCTGAAGTACTGCAATGGCCAAAAAATGTCTACTCTACACGGTAGACATTCTCGAGCTCAGGAGTATGGGGCGCCAGTGACAGCTCGGCCAGCGTTGTTGCTAACCGGTTACCAACTAAGTAGGTTGCCTATGGGAAATTACATTGCAACCAAGTAAGTTGCTAACTTAGAAGGCAATGACGCTTTCGAGAAACGGGTTCCAGAACTGTGTATAACTCTTTATATGACTATTGTGTCTCTGATGATTGTTTGGAGTCCCCTGAGAGAGAACCACAGACATTGCGGGAAGACACAAATGGATGGACAGACAGACAGACAGACAGACAGACAGGGTCATTGGGATATATGGCCTAAACCTCGTCCAGGGGGGCAGGTAACAAGGAAATGTAAATTGAGTACATACAGTCTTTGTTGTTGCTTGAAAAAATATAAATTATAAAAGATAATCCTTAAATGACAATGAATTACAAATCATGTATATATAATTATTATATTATAAATTGACGGAAACTTCCGCTTCCACACTCCATAAACAAGCAAACATGATATACTCCATTTTCACCATAGCTGATATCATGCCATTTGTCTTATCAGTGGCTTGGAGATAGACTATCAGTGATTACTTCTCATTTATAGAGGTTGCATACAGTTAGGGCCAGAAATATTTGGACAGCAACACAATTATCATCCTTTTCCACCCTATACCCCACCACAATGGATTTGAAATAAAACAAACAAGCTGTGCATTAACTGTAGACTCTTAGCGTTAATGTGAAGGTGTTAACATCCATATCGCATTAACAGGAATGAAATAGCAACGTTTTTTGTCTGTGTTGCCCACTTTTCAAGGGATCAAAAGTAATTGGACAGTAGGCTTCTCAGCTATTTTCCAGTCACATGTGTGTTATTTCCTTACTACACCATCACCAAGATGTCAATACAAAATCTTAGAGTTAATTTGAAGTGTTCCATTTGCATTTACATATATTTTTACGGAATGTCCATGAGATCCAAAGTCCACCTGTCACCATCAGTGATGCAAGCCATCATAAGGTTGAAAAAAATCAAAACAAACCCATTTTAGAGATGGGGAAACATTGAATATGATTAATTCAAGAGTTCAGAATGTTGGAAAAAAGAAATACCAGAGCAACACCAAATTACCTGGCAGACATGGAAGACAAATGTCGTCGATGACAGACAATATTCTGTATCTGGTGAACAAAAACCCATCTCCCAACAGTTTGCCAGATGTAGAACAGTGTCCAGGTGAACGGTGGATAAATGTCCAAGGCAACAATCAAGAAAAAGATCAAGAACATTCAGGAACACTTCACCATAGGAAATACAGAGGGTTCACTAAAAGATGTAAATTATTGATTGCATCAGAAATAGCAATACCAGATTTGGCTTTGCCAAACAACGTCTTAAAAAGACTGTATAGGTCTTGAGCTACATCCTATGGACAGAGGAGACAAAAATCGTCTTGTACAAGGGTAATGGGAAGAAAGGAGTATAGAGAAGGGAAGGAACTGCTCATGATTCAAAGCATACCACCCAATCAGTGAATCATGGTGGTGGTAGTGTCATGGTGTGGGCATGCATATCTGTCAATACTATTTTCCCCTTGTATTTATTGATGATGAGGACTACCGACAAAAGCCACAGGATGAATTCTGAAGATTTTCAGGCTATATTATCATGTCATATTAAACATAATGGTTCTGAACTCATTGGACAATGCTTCACAGTGCAGATGGACAATGACCCAAAGCTTCATCTGAAAGCCACTAAGCCATTTCTACCCCAAAAAAGTGGAATATTATTCAATGGCCCAGTCAATCACCTCACCTGAGTACGGTTGAGCAAGCATTTCACTTGCTGCTGGCAAAACTGAAGGGAAAATACCCTAAGAATAAGCAGGAACTGAAGACTGTTGCAATAGAGCTCACTATAGCATCACCAGGGATAAAACCCAGTGTCTATTGATGTCTATGGATTGCAAATTACATTCTGTAGCTGACTGGAAAGTATTTGCAACCAAATAATTAAAAATGTAAAGTTTGATGTATAAATACTAGACTGTCCAATTACTTTTGGTCCCTTAAAAAAGGGGTGGCACTAATAAAAAATGTCATAATTCCTTCACAGTTCACTCGATTTGGACGCAAACACCCCCATATTAAAGCTAAAAGTCTGCTGTTAATGTACATCTCATTTGTTTCATTTCAAATCTATTGAGATGGTGTACAGCACCAAAAAGATGAAAATTGTGCAGATGTCCAAATATTTATGGCCCTAACTGTATATATACAAGACCTTAACCCTGTGAGATGACAGGGGATCTTCATCTGCGGCTTACTTCAAATACCCTACATGAAATGATAACGACGACATGAAACGATGCGTTATCTCTTTAGAGAGGACTAGGGGCTAGGGTTGCTGTAGTGTGCTGTGGATGTATGCAGTTGCAAGGAGGTTCACCAATGTTTTAAAAAAAGTGTACAAGAGTAGAGTAAGGCATTTTCTTTTCAGTTCAATTAGGAGTGGGAGTTACAATTGTATACCACAACATTTCATGCAATCATATCGGTGACAATAGTACAACACAGCCAAAAGTGTTTCACCACCTTTCATGTACGGTAGAGTTGACTGCATACAGCATATTCCCTCTCATTGTTGACAAAACTATGACTGGGTGAGAATTTGCTCAACTTACCACTCCTCATGATGCTAACTCCACAGTTGCCTCTCTCAAATTTGACACCTTCATACTTGTGCCCTGGATGACATTGAAAAAAATGTGTTTAGAATGAGCACTGCCACACCATCTGCCTCAGAGTGTAAAACAGTAAGGTCGTTCATTCTTCCTGAAATCAGACACTTCGGAACCTCATCAACACAGATTTTGAAGGAGCTTGGCATGGTGACTTCCTCAAAACAGATTCCTGAATCAATATCTCCTGCGCTATAATTCACAGAGTACAGCATCTGTACCCGACCAGCATTTGACAGAAAGTGTTTGATTTCACATCGAGAAACCCAGCAGACAGCAAATCAAAACATGTCACTATCAGTAGTGTACCTGTCGGAGTGGTCACAGTGCATTCTGTGTAGGGTAGCTGATTGAGTCCTTCTTCAACCACAAGGCGAATCTAAGTAATCATGACATACCGGTATTAGAAATGGTGTTTGGGGCTGCTCGAGCATTCACTTTATGACAGCTTCACAATTTGATCAGATGTATTACTTACCAGGCGGTCAGCACAAAACACGAAGTCTCCTCTGCTTGTTGTTCTGGTCAAAGGAGATAGCAAAAACTGATGTTAAAAAGTAAAACAAATGCCCTATATATTGTGACGGCTTCAGGTCAGCTAAAACGATCATATTACAGCTAACTGCAGGCTGCACACTCTTGTAGCGTGGATAGCACTGCTATCATTAGGCTAACACATATTTTATTTAGGTCATCCCACTCACTTATCTCTTATGATGGTCTGCAATTCCCGAATTTGGTCATTCAGAGGTAGAAGTTTCAATTGCGGTTCCAGCTGTAAGTGCAGGTCTCCGTTAACTTCGCTACCATTAGGTTTCGCGTCAACCTCGTTATCTGAATGATGCTCCTCTACTGAGATGTTATTCAAGTTGACACCGTTGCCATTGCTAGCAAACCTTACTTGTTTCATAACGGAGTGATCAGAACTGCTGGTACTGCTAATCTGTTGGTTGTGACAAGGCATATTTCTCCAGGTAATCCCACGGCTGTGAATATTAGCCGTAAAAACGAGTATTGTTTATGTGAGCGACAGCCTTCGGCAACGTGCTCTCTCAAGCAGCCATTACATGCCAAACTTTCCCCCAGTAATAACAAACGTCACATCCGGCCTTTGCTGTCAAAAGGAGTTACTGGTGCTGGTTATTCTTGAAAATATGTCTAGGAAAAAGATGCATGTTATCTATTATACAATCTCCATAACATGCTTTGTGGATATGTTTTAATGTTTGCTTCTAAATGGATGGCCTATTAAACATTATTATAAAAACAGCAATTCTTCTTCTTCTTCTTCTTCTTCTTCTTCTTCTTCTTCTTCTTCTTCTTCTTCTTCTTCTTCTTCTTCTTCTTCTTCTTCTTCTTCTCCCACCTCCTCTGCTACCTATAACAATGATGCTTACTATTGATATAATTATATCAACTTACTTAATTGCAACAATTGCACTTTTGTAAGGGTTGTGTGTGTCAGCTGTTGTAATCTCCCTGGAAGTGACGACAGACTTCCGTGTTCGAGCGCACAGCCCTCGTTCCTTTTAGAACAACATGGCGCCACTGTTGGCACCGCTAAAATGTGGGCTCCACTTTCGAAGACGCAAACTGGCTCTGTTACTCCAACAGACAAGCTCATATCATGTTTGGAGTCACAACGAGAAGAGAAGTGGCCTTCACCGTAAACCACAGAACACGTATCAGGTGAATGACTTACACATCGACTCTCGGAACTGTCACTCAGGACAAACCATGGGTAGGCTACAAGGGCAGATGTACTAACTGGCCAGTTCAAGTTAGCACATTATGTTAGCTATCAGATTTAACGTCTTGTATTATCTGGCAGCAGTGGACTGATACACGAAGAATTGACAAATCCATTCATACGCATTGGCAGCTTTGTTGCTTGTTATTACTGTATCGAAGACAGGTGCCTGGCTAGTCGGTTACAACGTGTAATGGAGTAGTTCTAAGCTAACCAAAGTTCCTGTCTGACGAGCCATATAGTTTTCTTCCTGTAGTTCTAGGGTTAGTTGTCAAATGTGTCACATCGTATACTGTGGAGGTTTAATCTTGGTTCAATAAGAACGTACTCAAGTTAAGCCGAGAGAGATGTGGTGTAGCTTACTTTGACATGTTTATGTATTGCTCTTCGTGCCTGTGTTTCGACATTTCTTACAAAATTCCAACCACTCTGAAGATATTCGCTTGTCTTTTAAGTTTTCAAACATCTGGCTTTAACTGCAACTCTCGTCAGATGGTTTTGGCCTGAATAGGGTACATGTTATAACATGTCCTATCACATGATGTAAACTAAATGCTCGTCACTTGCGCCAGTAGATAAGGGGCTCACGAGCCCACCCTCTGACGCTCTCATGCTGGTTTTTACACGTGACCTCATGTCAGGAGCTATCTGTTAAAAATGTCTTGAAGTGTTGTTGGCGAATGGCAAGGTCTTATTTTTGTGCTTCTCACAGTATCTTCTGTCAGTGTGAAACTCCCTGGTTCTGCCATGTAATTATGACTCATCAATTTGCTGTTAAGATTTTCCACTCACTCGCACACACTTTTACACACGTAGATTATGGCACATACTACCAGTATTTATGTGGAAGAAGGGACACTTCACAGAAGCAGGCATCTCTACCTGTCCGCAATACAAAACTGCATTTGTTTCAGTCTTTCTCACAGACTTCCTCCTCTTGTTGACACAGTGGTTGTTGACTAACCAGACCCATCCAGTTCCCATCCACTTTACGCAGTATTTAGATGGTGCATTCCTGACCGTCCAAACTAGTAGGAGATCGCACTTATCCAACCTCCTAGCTCCTACTATGAAAAATGCTCTTGAACCCCAGTCAAAGTGGAAGCTCCAAATAGCGGAGTGGGGGGAACTCTCACTACTCCCACATTGAAGTCGGATGATAATGGCGGGGCCCTTGGAGCCGTTATTTAAAATGTCAATACATAATGGAAACTTCTTTTCTCTTGCGTGCTATTCCAAACACAGTCAATTTTAACTCAAGATCTTCTTCATGTTATAACATGATATTGTGACATGTAAAGAATAATAGCCATTATGGTTCTTTTGGCTTGTATCAAAACACCTCGCTAAAGTGAACTAAACTGCGGCGGTTGCAATGGTTGTAGAACTCCCACTTCAAATTGCTAGGAAGGGGAGCTGAAATATGCAGGTATGAGAAGTGCGATCTACTAGTTTGGATTGGGTCTGGACTCTGGAATGCGCCATCAGTCGCATAAAAACATGGAAACTTTCCCCCACCGGTGGAGGGTGCAATGGTTGTTGTGTAGTGTGACATCAGTCGTGTTGAGCAATCTGGTTTGTGAATGCAGTCTGAACTCTGCCTCTGTCTCCTTCTGTTGATCTGCAGTTACTGAGTCCACACGTGAGGACAGCCGCATGGAATATCAACAGAGTCCAGAGTTCCAGACAGTTACTGGAAGCTGTAAAGGTGAGTTAGAATAATCACAATACAGTTGGGGCAGTAAAGAAAAGTCAAGGGGGTGGTGATGCTATGGCGTACTGTGCCATACTTACCTTATACTGTGTATTGCCCACATTGCCCGTGGGCACCCAGTTTTGAATCTGGCCTGTCATTTCCTAATCCTACTCCATTTTCCCCTCCTGGTCTTTTCCTTTTTACTCTTCACTGACTCCTGTCAAAAAGTCATGGTAGCAGAAGTACCCTATTGACCCGAATATTAGACGGGGTCTTTGTTCTTAAAAGTAGTGCTTTAAAAAGGGGTTGTTGTCTTATATTCGGGCCAATACGATATGAATTATGTAATATAGGCCCTGCCGTGGCCAACCGGTAGGGCACTCGTCTGCTATGCGCTGACCCGGGTTCGATTCCGGCCTATGTCATTTGCCAACCCCTCCCCGAGTCGAAAAAGACAAAAAAAATTCTAGAATTATGTAATATAAATCCACATTTTGTTTTTGTCTTTACAGCACTTGCAAATCACAGACAAGCGGACATGCTGGCATGGCCACGCAGGAGGGGGGCTGAATGCCGACCCCAAGAATGTGGTAAGTTGATACAGCAGTGCACTGTACTTGAAGATCACCTGTGGCAGTTTAGTTGTGTCCCCTTGTGAACCCTATGGTCACTGTCAGTGGCTGTGTTATACGATGTGTTCCAATCTCCGTACTTACCGCCCTTTCCGCACTGTATTTGGGTACTTAGGGCGTTCCATTTGAAGTGAAGTGAAAGCCCATTGGGAAACTCCAACTCCCATTGTCATTGTGACACAGTACTTTACAGCACACAAGTGTACACTGCACACTGCATACAACGAAATTGCATTTATGCTTCACCCGTGGAAAGAGGGCAGCCCTCAATGGCTCCCCAAGGGAGCAGTGCGGTGGGACGGTACCATGCTCAGGGGTACGTCAGTCATGGAGGAGGATGGGGGAGAGCACTGGTCGATTACTCCCGCCACCAACCTGACGAGTCGGTAGTCGGACCATCAACCTTTGGGCTACAAGTCTGACACCCCAACCACTTACCCATGACTGCCCATTTCTAATCGCTACGAGTCAAGTGTGCTGTAAAGTACCCGGATAACGCCCTGAAACCGTCCCTCATTTGAAGTGTGGACTTACTGCACGCTTTTCGCACACAATGGCTGCCATGTTTGTTACGTAGTTGGATGTCAGATCTGCCAAACTGCCACCTCTCCGTAATAACAGCATAGTTTTGATTCGAAAGACATGTTGTTGTCAGTGACCTTGGTCACTGTTTGTGTTTTATTTTGGGCGAGGCTGACTGCCATAGTGCCAGGTTTGTTAAGTGCCTATTGTGTTAACTGACTTCGTTTGTCTATAACTACTTGCCAGCTCATTAATAACTATGCATGTCGTATTGTATAGTATTGTATTGACATAGAGGGGAGTGGTAATCCATTAATTATTTTTTTTCAACAATTACATTAGATTATGATTAATTCGAAAATAATGTCAATTTTGCGGTAGATAACAGAGAATATGAAACCACGTTTGGAAATGTTTGTCAATTGTACACTGACCAGTAATCGTTTGAATCATAACAAAATACTGGTTGATTGGCTGTAATCCTGTGTCTTTACTGTTTAGCAGTCTGTTTATCATTTCAAATATTTGAGGGCAGACCTGACTCTATAATGGTAAACTAACCCAGTGACATCAGCGAGAATGGGAAGGTTGATATTAATTGGCTGTTGCCTAGTGCACATGTACAGTGTTCTGTGAAACAGAAACCCAACTGTGGCTTTGAAGAGGAAGGCATTTAGCAAGAAAAATGTCACTGTTCTCTTTGTCCGATTGGCATGCTTAAAATGAATGACAGCTGTCCCACGGTATACATTTTGGCCTATGCTACATTGGGTTGAGTTGGGTAAAGAGAGCATCAGTATACTGGAAGCCAGTGGCTGTGTTGGAGGCGCATAAAACATTTGCAACATGTTTCCGTAAAAAGAAATGGGGTGCGCTCGCTGTACCCCCTGTTGTGTTCACATGTTGTGAGCCTATGGCAGCTGAAGAGGAGATTCTCTGTGCTGAAAAAAACATAGTTGGATAACTGGTCAAACACGCCTACTTAACGGTTGCTAACATGTTAAATCTGAGTTCCTGTGCACAACCACTGACCAGGTGCTGATGATGTGCAGTCAAAGTAATCCAAGGTACAGTAAAGGGGGAGAACTGCACACTGGTCTTCTCTTGGCTGGTAGTGTGCGGTGATTTATACCTGAAAGGTCTGTTCCAGAACGCTTTGCTACGTTTCGGCCATAAACAAGTTGGTCACTCAGGAAACTGGAGCAAAACATTGCATCGTTTAAACATACTTAAACATACAGTATGTGTGAGCTGCTCAGTCACTGATATCCTATGGGCTGTTACTAGTGTTATGCAATCCAATCTCTGGCTCCATACTGAGTTCACTGTGTGTTGGTCTCAGAATAGCCCTCAGCTCTCCACTCTGATTGGCATGTACAGTATGCATACATTTTTGGAGTACCTACTACTACATTTCTATTCTCAAATGCACGCGGGATTCAGTCCCTCGCTGTACTATCTCCATGTAAACCTCTAAGAAAAAAAACATGTAGTCTTATGTAATTCCTTTAAATCCTAGCAAGCTAACTTGGCAGCCTAAGAAAACTTGCCGAAAGATCCGGGCTAATTGGCTACATGATGAAAGCTTGCCAGTGTGCTAAATTGCAATCTGTCTGCTGGTGATGTTGGCAATGCCAGGCAGGCATGCTGTGAAGACTTTTGCTTCAAAACCACAAGTTTTTCACACGGGACCTGCTGCATGCACCACTGCTGTGTAGCACAGCATGGAATCTGTATTTTAAATAGAGATTGGTATCGATATCAAATTTTGACCTTAATTAAAGGATTTCTAAAGTAGTTTGCTCCAAATGCGCGTGCTTCAGAAAGTATGACTTTCATTTTTAATCTCTTTGGTTTCTTTCGGCTATTCCTCCTCGTCCGCCTAATGATATGACTTTTGGCTAACACATTAGGATAACGGTCCCTTAAAAAGCTTCATTAACATTTTATGAGCAGTCATTAATGAACAAATCATAATTAAAACATTTACAAATGTTTGTAGATGAGTAAGAATCAACTTATGTCTGCACAGTGGAGTGGGAATCGGCTTCTACTGGATGAGCTTGATGTATGTTTGTTTGTCGGACACCTCTATATCCAGTGGCTTCATCTCTGCTCTTTGGAGGACAGACTTTCAGGACTGTTGTGGCTGTGCTCTCACTGCCGTTTGTTAACATAGTGTTTCTTACTCATTTACTTACTTTTGTAAATGTTTTGTTAATAATTAGTCCTTTATTTACAATGTGTTTATAAAGCTTTGAAAAAGACCATTATTCTAAAGTGTTGCCAGCGTTTATGTAGTTAGTAGACACATATACGTTTATAATACGTTTTAAATATACGTGTCTTTGAGTATCAAGAAAAGCGCTATATAAAACCAATCTATTATTATTATATTCTGTTTTCCATATGCCCAAACAAACACATTAACTACAACTCTAGTGAGAAAAGGGCAGTAATTGCTGTGTGTCTGCTTCTAGATGTAGCGAGTGGGTGTTCTGTTTGAAGAGGTTTGTTGACTTGTCGGAGACACTTTAATTGCCATCCAGCTGTAATGATGTTTTTGTTATCGTAAGGGCAATTTTAACATCTGTAAGGAGACACATTGATGTCACATTTGGAAAGCATGGAGTAGGCACGCAGGCACTTAAGCGCTGTACATCCGTCTGTTCACATCGTTCACATCATTTAGCAATTCATAATTTATCATGCAGTCTCTCTATCATTTCACTATATGGTGGCACATGTGATGAAGCACTTGGTCTTGAAGGTTAGCATGGTGAGTTGACATCAGTTTATTCAAAGAGAACGGGGTCATCGTGTGGGTAAACGCAATTCAAAGATGTAGATCCAACAGCAATGTTCGTATGGCGGACTGCATTTTAAAAGGATAGAATGGAACATAACATGATAGAATGTAAATTGCATTCCATTCACGTAATGTTAAGAGTTCGAGTAAACAGACATCCCATCATATTGAAAGCCCTACCGTACAGTACGGAGCGCTCCGAGGCTATTGTGAGAGCAGGCAAGAGGAGTGTTGTATTGACTGTATTGAAGGCTCTGAGTAGAGTAGAGTAGAGTAGAGTAGAGTAGAGTAGAGTAGAGTAGAGTAGAGTAGTGTACTTAATTGTCTCCAGGGGGCACATTTGTCTTGGGCTTCACCTACTGCTTTGTATACAGTACTCACACACCCAGCATACAACATAATATAAAAAAACATGGAAAACATAAGAACAAAACTCTCTCTGTCATCAATTGGGACAAAGGCAGTTGGGACAAAGGAGTTATTTTATTGCAGTTTATGGTCTTGAGAAGTCGACCTGAGGGTAGCAGAGTGAATTTGTGATGCAGAATGTGTGTGTGGGGTAGGACTGTGCAATATATCAAATGAATATCGTGATGTATCAATATTGCTGTCAAACAATATCAAATTTCATAATATCGATTTGAAACAATATTTTTGTCATTTGTCTATACTGCCAAAAGGTAGGTTACGCTAAGCGCAATACATTCCCCTCCACTTGAGCCATTGTGAGCACAGAGCAGACTTGCTACCACACCTCTGTGTGTTTCTCCAACTGCTGAAGGGAGGGAAGATTGTGATTTTTTTTAGCACAATTATTTGTCTTTAAAAGAAATATTGTCAAAAGATATCGTGATATCAAGATTGACTGAAATAATCGTGATATTGATATTTCTTGTTATCGAGGCGCCGTAGAGTGGGGTCCTCCTAGAATCCTATCCTCAGTACCTGTGTGTGTTGTGTGTGTGTGTGTTGTGTGGGCATAGCAGGCAGCTCTCAGTAGATGTCACTGGTGAGTGGTGCTGGAGTGGAGGCTGCTGCTGCTGCTGCTGCCGCCAGTGTTGCCAGAGTTTCCCGCTTAGGATGGCCGTCTGCGGGTAAAAATGGCATTCAGCAAAAAAAACGCACATTTTTGGCCATAGAATTCTATAGAATTGGGCAGGCGGGATTCAGTGCTTCCAGGCGCGTTTTCAGCATTTTTTGGGCTGGAAATCATCAGCCTCATCTGGCAACCCTGGCCGCTGCTGCTGTCGTTCTGACAGCACAGTAGTGCAGCTGCCCGCTGGGAGAGCTACACACATACGGCCACCACAGTACATGTCTCCCTGCTCTAGTGAGGGAAGCCAAGACAAGACATGACACTGTGCGGGGGTGATTTCATTCAAACATGTGGCAATAAGGGACACTCACACATACACACACACACATAGACCTTCACACATACAGTCTACACCTACACACATACACACATACAGTACACACACACACACACACACACACACACACACACACACACACACACACACACACACACACACACACACACACACACACAGTTTCTTCTTGTCGTGGACTGGACATATAACACCCACACACGTACACACACACATTATTACCTTTCCTGTTGCACACAGATGCACTGATATGAACTGCCACATTTGGTCTTGTTGATTTGAGCGTGCACACACACAGACTGCACTCACACTGTATCCACACACCCCCATTCCCGGCCACCTGAACGACAGGTGTTGTGCATTTTTTAGTTTGTAATTTACAGCAGCCCCTCCTGCCAGCCAGCCAGCGAGCAAGCGAGTGAGCGAGGCAGCCTCTCGTCGGCACAGTGTGGCGTGTTGCGGTTCGGTGCGGTGTGCCACCATATTGATGGGATTAGCAGGACAGGAAGCAGGTGGCCAGCCTGAGCTCCAGGTAAACAGCCCCCTCCCCAGCATGGCTCAGCGCGGCGCGGCCCAGCCCCATGACAAGACCAGCAGGCAGGGGGGGATCTGGATCTGGGGCTGGGGGAATAAGGGCTAGCGGTGCAGGGAGGAGGTGCGGTTTAGAGGATGACATTTTTCAGGAATTCCAGTGGGTCCCGCGGGTCATGCAGGATTCCCGCGGGATGGGAGTCAAAATTTTAAAGATGAACGGGAGCGGGCAGGGGCGGGAATAAAAATGAATGGGAGCGGGCAGGAGCGGGAATAAAAATGAACGTGAGCGGGAATGCCGCTTATTTTGACGAAACGGGATTGGGGTTGATTTTGAGTGGGAGTGGGCAGGATTGGGGGACATTCTTTTCAGGAGTGGACGGAGTGGGATTTGTTTCTTTTACTCCAGTCCGGGACGGGATGGGATTTTTTTTTTGGGACGGGAGTGAAAATCCACTACCGTGACGTCTGGGGCCGGGGAGTGACTGTGGGTGGTAGTGGTGATGATGATTGGGAGGATGGTGAGGGTTACTGGGGGTTCACTTCCGACGTGTGTTGTGAATGTTGGAAATGTCTGTGGAGAGCTTTGGGTGTCTGTCTGTCTGTCTCTCTTTCTGTCTCCTAGACTATCCTTATCTTTCTCTCTCTCTCTCTCTCCGTGTCTGTTTCTCTCTCTCTCTCTCTCTCTCCGTGTCTGTTTCTCTCTCTCTCTCTCTCTCTCTCTCTCTCTCTCTCTCTCTCTCTCTCTCTCTCTCTCTGTACATGTGCATATTAGTACTTGTGTGAAGAGGTGGCGTTTAGGTGTGTATTGGTGGGGTAGGGTGGGGTGTTGTGTTCTGGAGGACCCACCTGGGGAGCATGTGGATTGGCTGGCTGGCAGGCGATGGCAGCTATTCTGGCATTTGCAGTCAGTGCCATGTGTGCTGATGGGTGCACTGAGACACGACACCTCTCTAGTCCTAACAGCGCTTTTTTGGTCATTTATCAGAGGAGTGTGCGTGTGCGTATGTGTTTTAGTATTAAATTGAAGACCATCACTATCACTTTCCATATACACTTCATTTCTATATGCAAGTCCTTCTGTGAGGGAACCTTGTCAAAGTCCATGTGAATGAATCGTCAACATTAGCATTTAGAAAATGTTAGCGTGTGGCTATAAATCATGTTGGATGGGCTGTTTGGCCATTAATGCAGTATGATATTTCATGAATTCAAATGATACAAAGACAGTTGTTCAGACAGAGATGGGGTGGGATTGGGGGAAAAACTATCCCAGTCGAACCCATGTCTTCAAAGTGTGCACGCCTCAGCCAACTCCGCCAAAGGATCCCACGCTGTTGTTTTTCAAAGTCTAATTTTCTCTAGCCTACATCGGGCTGTAAGTTACATATGCACTATGTGTTCTTTGCTTAATAATCGTTTGTTATATTTGTTTAAAAAAAAAAAAGTTGTCCAAGTATTTTGTAAGCTTAGTTGGCTTTAATGTGCAGGCCATAAGTTAAACTTTGGCAATTCACAGCAAAAGGATATTTTTTCAGTTTCAGCAAATAGATACACTAATTAACCCCCAGGGCATGGATGTGATTATTTGCCACCCACATCACACACACACTGCACACACACACATATACACATCACACACATATACACATCACACACACACTACATACACACACACACACACACACACACACACACACTCACACACACACACACACTGCACACACACACACACACACACACACACACACACACACACACACGCAAATAGATGCCAGAACATAGAAGGAGATCAAGCGGAGGCTGTGTGCATGAGGGTGTGTGAACTATCGAGGAGCTGAGGTCAAAGCACTGCCACCACAAACATGACTAAACATTTAGAATAGCAATTTGTTACGCAATGTTGTTTCTCTCTCTCTCTCTCTCTCTCTCTCTCTCTCTCTCTCTCTCTCTCTCTCTCTCTCTCTCTCTCTCTCTCTCTCTCTCTCCCTCCCTCTCTTTTTTTTCTTGCTCCACTGTTAATAGGAAATCAGCATGGCGGACACTCACAAACTATAAATCACGCCGTGTTTCACAGTAATGATCCAAGTCTTGTGATGCAAACACCAAACGCCCTCCTTGAAGAGTCTTTGATAAAACTATGGGCTACGATGATGTGAATCTGCTCTACTCTACTGTATATTGTGATTGGATCACTGTACAGCTCGCCCCTGGGTCTTGCTCGCTTGTTATTGGGTGCTTACCTTGCGGCATTGTTGCAACACAGTGAGTTATATCTTCATGAACTTGGAGATGTCTCAAGTTTTGGATGCCGCAGCGAAATCACTTTGCATAGAAAATATAGAGGGTGGTGCGAGACAAACTTTGCATCGCATCCTGGCGGATTATTACCATAAGGGTCTAATTCAGTGTTGCTCAATGTGGGCGCTACAGCCCTCAGGGGGGGCGTTTGTGAAGCCATAGCTGACTGGGGATGGGCTTAGTTCACATTAGGGGGCATTAGTCTATTTTGTTTTTCAATACTAGGGGGGGTGTAGGGAGGCTTATGATGAAGTCAAGGTGGCGTTTGTTCCAAAAAGGTTGAGAACCACTGGTCTAATTCTTGGCTTGGCGTTGTCGTTGACAGCTGAAAGAGGTGAACTCGACGACGATCCTCTCTGCCATGATGTCTTACGTTTGGCCGAAGGATAGACCGGACCTCCGAGCCAGGGTGGCCATTGCGCTGGGATTGCTCGCCGGAGCCAAGGTAGGCCTAACTTGTATATCCAGCGTCATGAGTTGCCGTTAAAAATATGTAAAAGTTATAATTTGTAATATGATGCATGTTTACTGTTGTGATGATGTTTTACAGAACAATGTTGCCAATATGACTTGTTATTGTTGGATTTTACAATTGGCCATATTCTTTTACTCTGAAAAGTGTATATCTTTTTGTAAATTTACAGGACATGTATACGCCATAATGTCGACTCCATGTAGTAGCTACAGATACCAGTAGACAATTTTGTATTAAAACTTGTGCTCTAATCTCTATTTTTTGGGGGTGAGAGGCTTATTTTGGACTAAAATTTGTGCTGAGGGGCGAGGGGCAAATCATTATGAAACTTAACAAATCAAACTCTTCTTTCCTGCGTTTTTAAAAGTACTCTTGCTATATTGGATCGTGTCCACGAAGACTCGGATGTAGGAAGTCAGGAGGCCACAGTCATTATCGCAGAGCTATGTTTATCTTCTGCACCCTGGTGATGGGCTGCCTGGTGCCTAAATGAGTTGCTGAAACAACCAGTGGACCACTGTCTAATTAAACAGTGGACCACACTTTTTTATGTATGAAAAAAGATACAGAGTAGTTCAGATATAGAGTAATTCAGATCATGCAGTTATACACTTTGTTTTTCAAAGGACAATTTGTGTTTGCCATTTTCATTCACCTATGCAACGTTTTGGATATCTGTGTTTTTTTCTGTAATTCCAGCTCTATCGTGTCTTTCCGTTTGATCTTAGACCTGAAAAAAGAGAGGCAACACTAGTGCCCACTCTTTCTCTCTCCTTCATAAACCGTCAGCCTAGTGATTAAGGAGTTGAGCTTAAGGTTAAAAGGTTGCAGGGTCGAATCCCACCCTTCCACCCCCCATTTCACTCCATGGCTGAAGTGCCCTTGAGCAAGGCACCTAACCCCACACTGCTCCAGGGACTTAAACCAATACCCTGTACTAGGGCTGCTCGATTGAGCAAAATCAATATCATGATTACTTTAGTCAATAATGATATCAAGAGTTTTTAGACGATATTTCTTTTAAAGACAGACAAATAATTGTGCTAAACAATTCAGTCTTCCCTCCCTTCAGCAGTGTGAGTGGAGGGCCATAGAGAAACACACTGTGGTGTTCTGCATAAGTCTTGGGTAGCAAATCTGCTCTGTGCTCGCAATGGCTCAAGTAAAGGGGAATCTATGCCACTTAGCGTAACCTACCTTTTGGCAAATGACAAAAATGTTGTCAATGAAATTTGATATTGTTTGACAGCAATATTGAATATAAATTCGATATACTGTATTGTACAGCCCTACCAGGTACTTAACTAAGTAAATAACTAAGTCGCTTCGGATTTAAAAAAAAGTGTGCCTGTGCCTGTACCCCCTTCTTGTTCCATGTCATAAAGACGCTCCATCTTATCCCCATACTTTTTCATCTAAAATCCGAGGAAAGTGAGTCTTTTCAAGTAGAGGAAGGTTTGCCATCTTTGGCTAGAAAAAAAGCTCTTCACAATGCTGCATTAAAGACCATAACTAACAAGACAGTTCCCTTGAACTGATCTGGCACGGCATCACACAAATGACAGCCAATGTGCTGTCATGTAGAAGACAGTCTGCAGTGCACAGATACCCAGATGCATGCTCCAGCCTTGTGCGCCTGTGTGCCTGTATTGGGGAGGATTCTGTGTAGCATCGCATTAATGTTTAAAGAGAGCGTGGGCAAACAAACCCCCAAACCACCTAGAAATTCCACTATATCTGGCTTGACGTGGGTATTTGGGGGAAGTGTCGAGCTGTGCCGTTGTCCTCCTCCGTTGTCGTTGAGCTGCCGATTTGCTGTTGCGTCGACGGACGGGCACCCTCTGGTCCTGCTGTGTCTGTGTGCGGCTGTTCAGAGAAGCCAACGGGAGGGTGGAAGGGTCACAAAGGGGTCAGTTGTCCCAGGCCCAGGGAGAGGAGGGTTGGGGGCAGAATTGGCTCCTCGGTACATTGAATGTAGATCAAAATCTCAGGCTCAGGCGTCAGGTGGCGCAATGGCATCTGATGCCCATGAATTAATTGGTAATTGCTGGTTGATATGCTGCAATGAATATGCTAAACTTAGATAGTCCACTAAAAACAACAAATCCATACACTAATGGCACTGGCTGTCGTTGGGCCGCCCTGACGTGTGCTACTGCTGAAACGTCACTGACCCATGTATTGGGTGGCTGGGGGGCCCTTTCTGATGACTTTGCCCCGCGCCCGGTCACAGCTGTTAGTGGCCCTGCTGCCACCATGCTTATCTGTTGTCTGCGGTTCAGCAGACGAGGGGGATCTGCCCAAGGGAGATAAAGATTGACAAGTGACCCCCACCCCCCATCCCTCCCCCTCTCCCCAATCCCTCCCGTCTCCCACCATCTCTACTCTAGTAGCGGGCACACAGCCAGTGATGACCCTTTTTTCATCACGGTATCACAGTTTTTTTCCACCGACTAATCCGCATTCTCCTGCTATGTCATGCCGTGTTTGTGGAAAGTGGGGTGGCGGGTGGCTCTGGGCAGCTGGGCACTAGGGCAGAGACAAATTTTTAAAAAGTCTAATACAAGGACAATCAAACTTTTCACTGTCCCTCTGCAAAGTCGTCAAACATGTCATGCCATAGTACACCCCCTGCAAAATTTCAGTTTTTAGATTCAGTTTTTAGATACTGTTACACAGCCTGTCCTAATCTTAAGTTTTTCGTCATCAAGTAATCTGCATACACTGTGTGTATAGAATGGGAGTGGGAAGGTAGGAGAAGGGGAACTGGGCAGAGACAGAATCTGTCTGCAATAAAAGGACAATCAAGCTTTTCAATACCCCTCTTACCAGCAAACCCACATCACAACGCCTCATTCCCTCCGCCTCCCTTGTTCTCCTCCTCTGTCAGTGTTTTTTTTAGAAACAGTTAGGCTTTTAAACTATGCCCAGTTGTAAAATGTACCTTTCTAGTCAGCTTTGATTTAATTCCACCAAGCTTTAAGTTGCTCACTCGGCCTAAAGAGTAAGACCAAATGCTTTTGCTCATACAGCCCTCTTTTAAGTACTTGAAAAGATGTACCCTCTTATAAAAAAAAATGAGCCTGTAGTCTCTGTGGACCGTAGTATTTGCCTAAGTGGTGCTTGTCTGCTGGGACTGCCATACCTGCGCCTAGCTGGCTCATTCTCTTCAAGGTCCCCTTAATTGTTACGTTCAGGGAAGCCGACAGAGGGGGACAAAGGGGTCAGTTCTCCAAGGCCCCTAAGGAGAGGGGGGTTCCCAGAACTGGCTCCTGCTTACATTGTAAGTATTGAGTGGGGGGCGCGGAGTGGAGGGGGGCTTTCAGACGGCTTTGTCCGGGGCCCTGCCAAATCTGTCAGCAGGCCCTGTTTGCGTTGGAGACAGTCGCAGTCAGTGCACGGCTGGCCGGCCTGGCGCCACTGCATAAGGAAGCTCAATTGAAAATGTGGCGTTGGCAGCTCATTTTCCCCTTGTCAGATTTGCCCTTATTGCAGTAATTGGCTGGTCCATGAATTCGCACAGTCACTTTCGCTTGTCCCCAGTCGAGACTGTTTGCCGGTGGCTCTGTGAAGACGGGCTGCTTCGTCAAGATGAGCCACCAGTAGCTACCACTTTCGCTTGTAGCATATTGTAGAAGTGGTTCATAAAAAGCGTTATTAACACTTAGTGAATAATTAACTACTGATGAACAATGTTTTAACACATTTGTTGGAAATGTTATGTTAATATTTAATAAATAAGGTTTTTTTTTCATCACACATTTAATTTTTTGTAAATGAATAGCAAATACTCTGTTAAAGGTTGGTAAAATCTTGGAACATTAGATCGTTTGTAAAGCATTTAAAACTTAATCTATGTAAGTGACTAATAAACATTTTATAATGTTTTTGTTCATCATTGGTTAATGATTTTCTTTATGATGCTTTTTATGCATCTCTTATTACAAAGTGTTACCCTTTCGCTTGTCCCTGAGATGGTTTTCTTGGTCAAGAACAGAAGAGAACAGAGCAGGATAGAATGGAATGGAATGCTTTTGCTGTCACTATTCCAATCAACATTTTTCATCACCAGCCAAAAAGGCTAGAAGATGCTGATCTTACTAGCCAAGCACACACTCACTAATTTGGTCAAAGTGGCTAGTCAGCTTTTCTTTCCCACCAGCCAATTTTACCATCATTTGGTCGGTTGGCTGTTTGGTGTTTATTTGGAGCCCTGATTCCAATGTACAATTTATCCTTTACACATTCACATTCACAGATTGAAAGCACTTACTTTACCAACAGGCTATTAACATAGCCCAAAGCCTCACCTTATCCCTTAGGGGCGCTGCAGTACTGTAGTACGTTGTAATGGCTGGGTAGTAAAGCTCGACGGGGAGCTCATATCGGCACAAGACAACGGAGTCTGCATCACGGATAACTATGAGTGTTGCACTGTAGTCAGTGAGTGGTAGTGCGCTAGAAACGGAGCAGAAAGAAAATATCAAGAACAATAGTCGAGCAATACCATGAAACGAAGAGATGCATTTCAAATGAAGACACATTTCAAACAAAACAGTGAATTGAAGGTTCATTAGAATCCTCTATAAGCTCCCAACTATAAATGGCCGTGATTTTTATTTCCCGCTCGGAAGCAGCAGACGAAAAGGTTAACCCCCCTCCCTAAAATGAAAGGGCATGGAATTGAGGCAAACTGCCAAAATGACTGTGTCTGCCAGGGCCGCTGACCAGCTTGGTTGTGCCTGGGAGAAAGTCACCTGAAAGGCCCCCACACCAAATACACATGCCATGTAATGATGACCCAAATCTGGGCCTGGAACAACTGCAATGCAAATGTAATGAGGACCCGAATCTGGGCCCGGGACAACTGAGCCCTTTGTCTCCCCCCTTGTCGGTTTCCCTGTCTGCCATCATTGTCCTTGCGGAGCAGCTGTTCCCATGCTCGGTCCCCCCTTCCTGGCCCCCTCTCCCCTGGGCCCGGGATAACGGACCCCTTTGTCTCCCCTCCCCATGTCAGCGTCCCTGTCTCCCGCCATCGTCATAGTCATCATCATCGTCCTCGTCCCTAGGAAGCAGCCAGCGCCTCGCGGAGCAGCTGTCCCCGCGCTTTTAATTAGCTTTAATAACCATTTCAATTCCATTAGCGGATGGATGCGGCAGCGGCAGCCACCTCGTTTCATTTGCAAGCGTGGCCTCAGCCTGCCTGCCGCCACAATAACAGGCTGCCCTTTAATGCACCAGCATAACACTCACAGTCAGCGAGCCAGCCAGTCAGTCGGGCAGTCGGTCGGTCGGTTGACCCTGCAGCACACCGTGTGTGCACGCATGCATGCACGCACGCACGCACAAGTACAGATGCAAGCAGGCACGCACAGTTGCACGCACAGTTGCACACACAGTTGCACACACAGTCGCACAAACAGTCGCACACACAGTCGCACACACAGTCGCACACACAGTCGCACACACAGTCGCACACAGTCGCACACACATTCGCGCAGATGCATGCCACACACGTACACACACGTACACACACACACACACATACACACACTCACTCACTCACTCACTCACTCACTCACTCACTCACTCACTCACTCACTCACTCACTCACTCACTCACTCACTCACTCACTCACTCACACACACACACACACACACACACACACACACACACACACACACACACACACACACACACACACACACACACACACAGACACACACACACACACACATCCTTGTCTTTGCACAATGCCCCCATAAACTACTACTCCTCCCCTCCCAGAACACAGTGTTCAGTCTCAATCAGTAAACCATCTCTGCGCAGAGACACGAACACAAGCCCACAGATAGGCAAGTACATACATCATGTGTAGAAATAAAATGTGTTATTATAGTAATCAATGGAGACATTGTTTCAGTCCACTTAGCATAATGTGTGGCGCCTTCGCACAGGCTCTCTCATTTGCCCTCTCAAGGAGCAAACCTGGGAAGCCCTTTGTTTATCGTAGTGACGGGCGGCGCTCCGTCAGAAATATAGGGACATATGCTGTATTTTTCTTTTGAGTGATTTGGATTTGTATATTTCTATGCATGTAGGTTGCACTTGAAAAAGGACTAAGGTCCGAAATGTCGTGCCAATAAACAACTGGGAGCATTAACAGTGTTTCGGACATCTATCATTTACTTCAGTTATTTTATCTTGTCCTGCACCTGTGCCACTGATGTGCGCGCATTCTCTGCGCGCATTCTCTGCCTTCTTATATTTCTATGTATAACATAAGTATTACATTCATTAATATGCTGCCTGCTATCCTCTGAGTTCCATAATTGGTTTTGTGTGTGTCTGATTTCTTTCATTCTCAACCCTGGACTCTTGTGTGTGAACAACAGAGCTTGTAGAGGTTTGACCGTTGTTGCATTTGAAAGTTGAGTGTCACTCGTCACTTGGCAACATGTTATTATCATCTAGATGAAATTCTGCGGTGGGTCCCAGGCTCCGCCATTGTCCTCCTCATAAGAATGCGTGTAACCCCCCCCCCCGTGACTGTGATGGGTAGAACTGACATGGATTATGATTAAAAAAAATAATAATGATAATCATTTAAACTAACCCTAGCTTAGTTTGTGCTAGCCTCTGAATCATGCCACATACAAGAAAGCAGTTTCCAACTTCAGACAGTTGAGAACATCACCTTTTAAACAAGCTATGTCATGTTTTTGTAGGTCTAATAAAAGACTATTCTCTGGCTGTACAAAAACGTTGAAAAATTAATGTCAATCTGCTGCCAAAATTCCAAAATCAGCATGCCATTCAATGCGTTAAGGTCTATGCCTAACGTGCGCAAGGAAGGCAAAGTATACAGTGTTTCATATATCTGTTGACTTTCTGCGGATAGAATATATTGGACCAAAATACGTACGTAGCAAATATGCATGCACCACCCCTCCCCCTCCTTACCTCGGCTTAGCCTTTGGAGAGCGGAGGCAGTGCATGCATCTCCATATTAGCCTTCACTTCTCTGTCACGTCATTGAAGAGGGTCTGCAGCTCCACACACACACACACACACACACACACACACACACACACTTCACCCGTCTTAACCCCCATCATCTCTACTCAGACGACCAACCCATAATGCATAGACGGCCGTCCCATAATGCATTTCCTTTCAACACAGTTGTCCCCCCCCTCAAGTACTTCCTTTGAACATATTGTTCTCTATACTGCTGTGCATAGGCCAAGGCCAGCATTTCAATTTGGGGCAAAAGAAAGAGATATTGAATGAAGGAAGGGAAATAAATCTAAGACTGTTGTCCTCCATGACTTTTCGCAGCGAGTCTTCGCCTTTCAGCAATCATGGTGTATATACATGTTGTTTTTCAAAAAAGAAACATTTATTTAAGTGTTAAGTTAAGTGTTTATTTTTCCTTGATTCATTGATTATTTTATGTTATTATTCGATTAGGAGATTTTGCCATGTTGGACCAATGAACAGTAGGCCTTAACTGGAGAGAAGACTCTGGAGCAGTAGAGATGTACTTTTCTTGTTGTCGAGAAATGCACGCTAGGAGTAGTATGGAGAGAAGAACCTGGGGTGCATTTCTCGAAACCATAACTTAACTTAACTTAACCGAAACGTAACTACGTTAGCTACTTTGTTGTTTGGAATGCAATTTCCCATTGGCAACAACCCAAGTTGCTAACTGGCTAACAACTACGCTTTTGAGAAACGCACCCCTGGTTAGCTGAAGCCTTGATTACAGACAGGTGCAGGCCTATGCGGTGTGGCATCAAGCTATTGGCATCCATACTCCCATTTCCCATTCCATGAACTATTTACAAGGACAAAGAAGAAACAATAGGGGTGTGTTCCAATATGCGACCTTGCATCCTCCACTTGTGCTTGTGGCCACGTACCGGGAAGTAATACGTCGTGATGACATCACTGACAACAGCATTATATTTCAATATCTCGCAAAAGCTCAATTGTAAAGTCTTTTTCTCATTTTCAAACAAGATGGTAAATGAAGAATAGTCCCCCAAAAATTGTTTTGTCTATGCTGACAGCGGGGGGAAACTTAATTGTTTTCTCCACGGAGGCGGGGCATCAGCAAAATGTGAGGCCACAAGCACAAGTGAAGGACGCAAGGTCGCATATTGGAACGCAGCTTGTGTCTTCTTTGCCTTTTTAAGAACAGTATTTTCCTTCTTGTAACTTTTTGTAATATTTCCCTCTCACACATGATTCCCCAGTGCGGGGGTGTGAATGCTGTCCAATGTCCACAACAAATGCAATCCTGAATTTACATAATTTGTTTCATTTCACAACATCCTCCGCGGCACTCTGACATCACAACAAGGAGGGACACAGGTGCGGCTCAAACTCCGAAATGGGCATAAACTTCACTTGTGAAGGAAATGAGATGATAAAACTGCAGCTAGGGAGACCGACTGGCTGGGTGGATAATACAGTTCTGGTTGGAGTTGAAGTCGTATACACACACACACACACACACACACACACACACACACACGGACACACACGGACACACACGGACACACACGGACACACACGGACACACACACACGGACACACACACACGGACACACACACACGGACACACACACACACACACACACACACACACACACACAAAACAGACACACAGGCTCACACACACACACACGAAACGGACACAGACACACACACACGACACAGACACACACACACACACACACGAAACGGACACAGACACACACACACGACACAGACACACACACACACACACACACTCCTGAAACGCTGTCCCCTATCCCCTTATCTCTGTAATCATAGTGTTCAGTCTGGCCCCTGTCTCAGCATCCCAGCCCAGTCTGCTCTGAAATTCTCAGTTCTGCTCCATTTATCTCTCTCTCCCTCTCTCTCTCTCTCTCTCTCTCTCTCCCTCTCTCTCTCTCTCTCTCTCTCTCTCTCTCTCTCTCTCTCTCTCTCTCTCATTCTCCTGACACTCCAAATCCCCACAGACAAGATAGGCACTGCATTAATGATTTGTCTCTCTCTTTCTCTTTCTCTTTCTCTCTCTCTCTCTCTCTCTCTCTCTCTCTCTCTCTCTCTTTCTCTTTCTTTTTCTCTTTCTCTCTCTCTCTCTCTCTCTCTCTCTCTCTCTCTCTCTCTCTCTCTCTCTCTCTCCTGTTCCCTTCTTTTGTCTTCTCCAACTCTTCTTCATCCCTATCCATCTCTCTCTGTCTATGTCCCTTGCTCTCTATCTGTGTCCCTTTCTGACTGTCTGCTTGTCTCTTCTCTCTCTTCACCCCCCTCTTCCTCCCTCTCTCCTCTCTCTATTCCTGTGTCCCTCGCTTCCTCTCTCTCTCTGCTTTTCTATTCTTCTGCCATCTTTTGCTTTTTGTTTCTTTTGCTCCCTCATCTCTTTCTCTTTCTCTCCCCCCCTCTCCCTCACTCCATCTCTCACTCTCACTCGCTCCCTCTCTCTCTCTCACTCGCTCCCTCTCTCTCTCTCCCTCTCTCCCTCCCTTCTCTCTCTCTGCTCTTGTGTTTTTGTTCGCCCTGCAGATCACGAATGTCATGGTGCCCTTCATGTTTAAGTATGCCGTGGACGAACTCAACCAGATGTCGGGACACATGTTGAACCTGAGCGACGCGCCAAACACAGTGGCTACCATGGCAACGGCTGTCCTGATTGGCTGTGAGTTCATACACCCACCCTCCCCCACCCTCCCACGTTGTGTTGCTCTCTCCCCTCGGCAGGTGTTGACTTCATCTTGCGTAGCGAAAGCTCATATTATGTAGCAACTGACCTTTCCCCACCCCCTCCTCAGGTTTTTTTTTGTCTTACTTTTTTTCCGTTTAATTTTTTTTGGGGGTGGATTTATATTGCTCTGTTTGTCCCTTCCCCCTCCCCGTCCTCCTTTGTGCTCCCTCCCTCCCTCCCCTCATTCCCTTAGCACAGGTTGTGTATATTGCTCTGTTTGTAGGGCGCCGATACTTGCTTATTGTACTCGTATGCTCATTATGCTCAATTGTACTCATACTTGTGCTTGTCAAACACTTGTCGATACCAGGCACCGATACTGCTATTGCATCTCATCACGTTCCATTGACTTGAAAGCAGCATGGGAAAAAGGGCCGCCTCATACATTTATTATCATTTTAAATCTACATGAAAATGAACGATAAAACAAATATCACGGGTGGAGAAACAGGGCTGTGCATTATTTTAATTGTATGTTGGGGGTAAAAGGATCTGTATTGGTAATTGGTATCGGTAAGTACAGACATGAATGTACTCGTACCCATATCGGTTTTCAAAAAAGGTGGTATTGCGCATCCCTATATGTTTGTTTGTCCTCTCTTCCACCCCTACCTCCCTCCATCATTCCATCCCCCTCCCCTCCCCCCCATCCCTCTCTCCCTCCACCCCTTCCACCCTCCATCATTCCATCTCTCCACCCCTCCCCCTCATCCCTATCTCCCTCTCCCCTTTTGCGCAGGCAGGTCGTGCTTTATTCAGGAGTGAGTGGTTCTGGGCATCTGCTCCAGTTGTGTGCAGCTCATTTGCTCAGGGTCACCCCGTGTTCATCTTTTGAATGTGCAATGGCTTTTGACCGACCGACCGACCGCCTGCTGTGTGTGTGTCTGTGTCTGTGCCTGTTTGTGTGTCTGTTTTTTTGAGTGTTTGTGTGTGTCTTTGTGTTTTGTGTGTGTGTTTGTGTTTTGTGTGAGTGTGTGTGTTTTTTTTTCTGTGAGTGTGTGTTCCCCTTGGTTGATCTGAGCATTGTCTCCAGCCATCAGCGGAGGATTATGACGCCCTGACCCTTAATGCACTGGTCTCTGTGTGTGTGTGTGTGTGTGTGTGTGTGTGTGCGTGTGTGTGTGTGTGTGTGTGTGTGTGTGTGTGTGTGTGTGTGTGTGTGTGTGTGTGTGTGTGTGTGTGTGTGTGTGTGTGTGTGTGTGTGTGTGTGTGTGTGTGTGTGTGCGTGTGCGTGAGTGTGTGTGTGTGTGTGTGTGTGTGTGTGTGCGCGTGTGTGTGTGTGCGTGCTGCTGGTCATTCAACTGACATACTAGATGTTAGAAAGGCAGGTGCTACTTCTTCTCGACTTTCACTTGTGTGTCTGTGTGTGTGTGTGTGTGCGCGTGTGCGTGTGTGTGTGTGTGTGTGTGTTTTTTTCTTTCAGTGCAGGTTTAAATAAGGCTTTTGGCTTTGACTGCAAACTCTAGGGTCTGTAATGCACTCGTCTCGGCTCGTGTTTACGCCTCTGTGTTTCTCTCTGTCTCCTCCCTTACCCCCTTGAAGCAATGAGATATGAAAATGACTTTCAAGTAAAAAAAATCTACGTGATGTAACAGAAAGAGAGGCGGAGAAGCGGAGGCCGAGGCGAAAAGAGATTCCAGGTGTTGTTTTTAATACCGATGAAGATATTTTTTCCCCTTGAAGAGAGAGAGAGAACTGCTATGAATTGTTAAACAGCCAAGCAGAAGTCTTGCGCACTTTGTTTTTTGTCCCAAAATCAAACCCCATACCAGTCTTTTTTTTGCTGCCTTCAAGTTTTCCTACTCTCCCATTTGTGTGTGTGAGTGCGTGCGCGCGTGTGTGTGTGTGCATGTGTTCTTTCGTGCGTATGCACTTGTGTGCTGTTGTCTTTTCTCTGTGTGTGTGCACTGCAGAAAATGTGCCTGTGCCCAAGCCAAATGTCCTCTGAAAGCCACCTGTCTAATTTTTGGATGTCTGCTTCGATTTAAAATAAATAAATAAATAAATAGACAACCAGAGAGAGACAGATTTTTTTTTTAAACAGAATTGTGCATAAGGAGCCGCGGCCATTTTGTGGCTCGCTGTTGCAAGGAGTAAAAAAAAAGTGTTGTATGTGTGTGTGTGTATGTGTGTTGTAAGTTGTGTGTGTGTGTCAGGAATCTCTAAATGCTTGCAGGCTGGGGTGTAACTGCCCTCGGAGCCGCTGCTGTTTTAATGAGCTGCATTAGGGTTCAGCCACTCTGTGTGTGTGTGTGTGTGTGTGTGTGTGTGTGTGTGTGTGTGTGTGTGTGTGTGTGTGTGTGTGTGTGTGTGTGTGTGTGTGTGTGTGTGTGTGTGTGTGTGTGTGTGTGTGTGTGTGTGTGTGTGTGTGTGTGTGTGTGTGTGTGTATACTTGTACCAATGTAGTTGTGTGTGTGCGCGTTAGGCTGTGTTTTCTGTGTTGTGTGTGTGTGTGCTTCTTTTGCCGACAGTGTGTGTGTGTGTGTGTGTGTGTGTGTGTGTGCTTCTTGTGCCGACAGTGTGTGTGTGTGTGTTTGGTTGTGCCTATGTGTGTGTATTTGTATGTGTGTGTGTGTGTTTAGGGTTGCAGGGTACGGTTGGAGTAATTAGCGCTCCGCCACGTTTCTTGTTTTAAGCTCTGGCAACGCTAGCGAGCGCTAGCATATGATATGAAAGATGGCCGCAGGGGGGCTGCAGGGAGACTGTAGGACGTCCAGTACAAAGTGTGAAGCGCTCAGGCCGCTCATGCACCATTACGTATGCAAAAGAGTGTGTGTGTGTGTGTGTGTGTGTAGCGGTGTGTCTTTGTAGCTGTGTGTCTTTTTGCATGTGTGGGTACCCGTTCTTGTGTGTGTGCGTGCGCGTGCGTGTTGCCGTTTGTGTGCGTGTTGTATGTTTGTGTATGTGCCTAGGGTTGCATGGACACTGGTGTGTGTGTGTGTGTGTGTGTGTGTGTGTGTGTGTGTGTGTGTGTGTGTGTGTGTGTGTGTGTGTGTGTGTGTGTGTGTGTGTGTGTGTGTGTGTGTGTGTGTGTGTGTGTGTCTGTTCGTTCGTAAGTGTGTGTGTCTGTGGCTGTTCGTTCGTCTCTGTGTGTGTGTTTGTGTGTGTGTGTGTGTGTGTGTTCGTGTATGTGCCTAGGGGCTAGGGTTGCATGGATCCTGAGTGTGTCTGTGTGTGTGTGTTTTCTGTGTGAGTGTGTGTTGGTGTGTGTTTAGGGTTGCATGGACCCTGGGGCCGGGTTGAGGCGTTTTTCCTGGAAAGATGCATCGGCGAGTGGCGTGAACACGTACTCCCTGACTCACGCTGTTCCTAAACACCCCCCATCCCCCCACCCCCTCCCCTTTAGGGGGTGCCCCCATAGCTGATTCACTCGCTGCCCCGTGTTCCGAAAGGCAATCTGTGGCCATGGTGACCGTCGGTGAGAGAAATATTGTTTACTAAAAACAGTGGACCGAGAAACAGAACAGAGGGAAAGTGGAGCTGTTATTACAAAGGGCTTTTTACACTAAATGCAGCAGCATCATCATTTGGACTGTCAGCTAGGCTAATACTTTGTACAATTTCGAACCAAGTCGCTTTTAGAATGCGGTGGTGCAATCACGCTGGAAGCAGCATAATCGATCGATGGTCGTTGTTAAAGCATTTTCTTCCATAAACTGGCTTGAAGAGGGACCTGTATGCCAGTGTCGCTTGTTACCAGTGCCATCGCAGCTTCCTATGGCTAGTCGGAGATGCATGCGGCCACTGGAGAACATTTTATTTGGCCTGTGGGCTCATTTTAAATGTGTGAAAAGTGTAAACAATAGGGATGTAAATAAAATCGAAGTATCAATGTATCTGAAGTATCGACCGGCGATTTAATCGAATCGCATCGTATCGTGGGGCATTCTTAAGAATCGAAAAGAATGGAATCGCTGACCCCTGTGCAATGCCCTAGCTCCATAACACAATAGTAGTGGAAAATCAAATCGAACCGAATCGCATTGGGGAATTCTTAAGTATCGAAAAAAAATCGAATCCCTGATTTAAGAAATCGATACTGTATCGTATCGTCATAAAGGCTGTGATTTACACCCCTAGTAAACAAGGAATACTGCCTGTACATTCCATGTTGTTGCTTAACGCCTCCCACTTAGTACCATGTTCAAATGGACAACCTATTGGCTGTAGAATGTTTTTATTTATTTATTTATTTATTTATGTGTTTATTTATTTACGAAAACGGTTGGAGTGTTGGATTGCTCCATTGTGTCAGACAGTATCCCAATCCTATTATGTCTAACACAAAAGGGGGAGCTAGCTTGAGGCCTAACCTAGGCCAAGGGAGTGCTCTCTTAGTTCTATACACTCATTCATACACTCACTCTCCTTGCAAGCTGACCGCCTTCTCTCTCTCTCTCTCTCTCTCTCTCTCTCTCTCTCTCTCTCTCTCTCTCTCTCTCTCTCTCTCTCTCTCGCTAGTGCATTAAGTACAGCAGGCTAGGCTGATTGCGAGACCTGCACCACTGCTGGCGTCTTTTCAATTTGCATGCTTCAAACGTCCAGGACGCCAATGAGCCTACCGTATGGCCAATTTGGCCCCTTTGTGTCAGAAGTGTATGTGCAGTCTGTGACTGAAAGAGGCATATAGCATGTGAAGGCAGTCAATGTTCCTAATAAAGGAAAAGAAGGCATTGTTTAGATTGTGTAGATTGCGAAGTGCAGTAGCTGAGGTGGTGGCTTTGAGTGAGAGATTACTGAGGGACTTGACTGGACAAGGTGTTTGCTTTTTTCCCCTTCCAGAGCTATAAGGTGCTTTCAGAGCCTTAGGTGCTTCAGGATATTGAATGGAATTTTCTCTGCAGCTCTGAACAGTTTCTGCACTCAATGATTAAGGCTTTCTACGGCAAGGACAAAAAATGCCTTTTCATCCCTGTTTTGATTAAGCGCTTTCATGGATCTTTATATACGTGTATACTGTTAATGTACTTCCAATGGTGGGGTTCAGGGGTAGTGATGGTGACCTGTGCATGCGTGTGTGTGTGTGTTTTTTTTTGCACACGCTCGCTGGTGAGATCGTGTTTGTGTCAATACAGTCATACCTAAGCCCATTATGTTCACCTGTTTTCTACCCATGTTTCACGAGTAGGCTGTGTATATGTGTTTATGTGAGATGTCATTGTGTAATGTGAAATGTATTACCTGCCACTGCAAAAGCGAAGCATTTGTGTGTAGATACCAGTATTGTGTTTTAAGTTGAGTTATTGATGCTATAGATCATATTTTGCCTTTTATCCCTCCTCCCTTAAGCCTGTTTGTCTTGTTATGCCTTGTTAACACGCGACGCTGCTAGTTGTTCGATACTTCTCGCTTGTGCATTGGCAGTTAAAGCCGCGGGAACGTTTAGCGAACGTTCCATGAGAGAGTGGAGAGTAGGCGAATGAACGAGTAGCGAGTAACTAGCAGCGACTTACAAGTGTGAACGAGGCTTTAGACGGCGTTCTTCGATGAGCTGCGCAACACGGTGTTCGAAAAGGTGGCGTAGAGCTCCATCCATCTGGCCGTGTGTGAGTGTGTTTGTGTGTTTTAGAAGTGAATAATAACACGTGTGTGTGTGTGTGGTCTCTCTTCCCCATCAAGATGGTGTGTCGCGAGCCGGCTCTGCGCTCTTCAACGAGCTGCGTAACGCGGTGTTCGGCAAGGTGGCGCAGAGCTCCATCCGGCGCATTGCCAAGAATGTCTTCCTGCACCTGCACAACCTGGACCTGGGTTTCCACCTGAGTCGCCAGACGGGGGCGCTGTCCAAGGCCATCGACCGCGGCACGCGCGGCATCAGCTTCGTGCTCAGCGCGCTGGTCTTCAACCTGGGGCCCACCGCCTTCGAGATGGCTCTCGTCAGCGCTATCCTGGTACTACACACACAGACACACACACGCGCGCGTACACGCACAAACACACAGACACCCAGACACAGGCACGCACACACGCACACACGCACACACGCACACACGCACACACGCACACACGCACACACACACACACACACACACACACACACACACACACACACACCACTGTGCGCACGTTTCTGTTCTTCATGCATTGTGCAAATTAGAGATCCAGAGAAGGCCACTTATGGTAATTCCAATTCTGTGTATTTGTCTGCTGTGCGTTTCCATTTGTATGTATAGCTGCCTGCATGTGCTGCCATCCCTCACCCCAACACACACGCACGGGTGCACACACACACACACACACATGCGATCACACACGCTCACACATGCGATCACATATGCACACACACAAACACCCCTCACCTCTACGCACGCACACAAACTCAAACACACACACACACACACACACACACACACACACACACACTCCACACACACACACACACACACACACACACACACACACACACACACACACACACACACACACACACACACACACCCCTCACCCCTCACCCCTCACACACACACACACACACACACACACACACACACACACACACACACACCTCCTCTCCTTCTAGTCCACCGCCGTGTTCTCATTCCCCACCAGCGCTGTGCGTGTGTAATTAACTCACCCGAGATCGTTATTGTCAGTGCACCCTAACGAGGCTCGACTGCAGCTCTCGCCACGTTGGAAGACATTAGCTTAACTGAACTGAACTACACCCCTGCCGCACACACACTCTCACATACATACGCGCGCACACACACATACGCACGCACGCACACGCACACACACATCCACCCCCTCTCTCTCCCTCTCTTCTCCTACCCCCTATTAAGTCTGTCTGCGTGTTGGAAAATTAGAACAAAAAATGTTCCATGCATGGGTCACTCTGGGATTCCTTCATTATTACGTTTCCCCTGGTTTTCATGTTCACCCAGGCTTTTATGTTGAGTAAACTGGAATTGTTTATGGTGTCACGCATGAAGAACTGTGTTCTTCGTTTCCTACATACAATGGCAGAATCTTTATTTAAGTTTAGCTGCTTGTGTATTAATTCCTTCATTCCTTCATTCCTTCATTCATTCATTCATTAATTTATTTATTTACCGGTATTGATTGATTGACTTCAAATTCAATACCCTGACGGTGTGAGGAGAGTTGGAGTGTGTGGAAGAAGTTGGCCAGACATGATAGGAAGTCGATGGAATTAAAATGGCCACCAACTTCCCATCCCATCACCCCTTTAACCGGACGAAACTCTTTACGAACCGTCTCTACCTTATCAATTGTCTTTGCCGGGGTCACTGTCGCGGTTAATTACTGTGTTTTGCTCTCTGTGTCTTTTGCAGTATTACAAGTGTGGACCGCAGTTCGCTGCTGTCACCCTGGGCACCTTGTCAGCTTACACCGCCTTCACGGTCGCCGTCACACAGTGGAGGTAAAAGCCAATGACTCTATGAATGACGGTATCAGCCATGTTCGGTTTTTTTTCACTGTTTTCCTTGGAATTGGTTTTAAAAGAACTGCTGTATACAGTCCTTCAAGTGTCATGTTAATATAAACCTTAACCCTTTATAGGGCGCACAAAATATTTTAAAAATTCAACATTTCAAAGTTTTACAGGCTCCAGACAACTGCTGATTGGTCAAATGTCCTGAATATCACTATATGTGTGAATTTCTCTTGATTAATATGATATATCCCACTTGTTTGTACACCCTTGTAGAGAGGCATGGCAGGAGCATTTGTAATAGGTTGGGAAGTGATCAGAAGGGATCAAATATAGTCACTTGCCCTATAAAGTTGAGCCTATTATAAATATACATTTTGTTATCTAGAGTTGCGGCGGTTATGATTTAAAAAAATAATGTCTACAATAGACGCAATAACATATATTTGACAGTGGTAATTATGAAAGATCATTGATCAAAGTATCACACACTCTCACACGCATGCATCAACCACGACATTAAGACGTTGAAATATTTGTGTCTGTTTTATGCCAGTGTTTCTTAAGTAATAATAAGCAAAAGCAAGTGATAATCTGTTAATAGCCAGAGATGGTACTTTTTTCTTTCTTAACTGTTCATGGTGGTTGGTGACTGTCTATTCAAACACCCCAACAGTTCATCTATGTATGTATGTATAGGTCAAAATGATTGCTTGGTATGTTTTTAAATACTTCTTCTAATCTATTAGGCCTTCAGTAGAGAATGGTATGTAGAAAGGTGCTGTGATTGATTGCGTTGTGATTGTGTTGCTGTTCCCTCGCAGGACGCGCTTCAGGATCGAGATGAACAAAGCTGACAATGAGGCCGGCAACGCCGCCATTGACTCACTGCTCAACTACGAGACAGTCAAGGTGAGGAGTGAGGACGCTGTTTTTCTCACACATGCTTTTTGGTTCAGACTGATAGAAAGGTATGCACACAGACATGCACGTGCACACACACACACACACACACACACACACACACACACACACACACACACACACACACACACACACACACACACACACACACACACACACACACACACACACACACGCACGCACGCACGCGCACGCACACACACACACACACGCACACGTGTGCATGCACACTCGCTCGCATTCACACGCACGCACATGCACACTCGCTCGCATTCACACGCGTGCACGCACACACACGTGCGCACACACACACACACACACACACACACACACACACACACACACACACACACACACACACACACACACACACACACACACACACACACACACACGAACACTCAAGCCTCGGCCAGATGACACCGCAACGCGGGTTTTTTTGAATCCGAGTTGCAATAAAGTTGCAACCATACAGCCTGTTTCAGTGAAAAATTCGGGTCCTAATGACAACGACAGGCTTGCTTCAGAATACACATTTCTTTATCTGAAGTTGTTGAGAACAAAAGTATTCGCTAATGGCCGTGATCGCCCACTCTTATCATGCAAATGACCTCTGACAGTGCCAGAAAGTTTCACATTTTTTTTAACAGACCCAGCGAATTTTGTTTTCGATCTACAGACATATGCCATGGCTTGTTTAAAAGCTGAAGATCTTAGCTTTTTATTACTAAAAACGATACATGTCTAGCCTCTCCCATTCCGAAGTTATGTCCATTTTAAGCGACGGATAGTTTAACAAAAAATAGCGTCATTTCCCCCCTTTGTAAAAAGCGAAAGACGGTTTTATTATGCGCTTTACTCTCCGCAAACGCGTACATAGCAGGTTCAGAATATCAGAATGTGCTAGCTGCATAATTGAACATTACTAGATGCCACAGAGACAAGTTAGATAAAACAACAGACTGTGCTGAATCATGCTGCTTAGCACCATGCTTCGTGACGAAGTTGCTCTTACAAGAATAAGCATGCATGCTGCAACTTCTGGAATATTTTGGAAGACATTAGAACAATCACCAGGGAGTTTACAGTCTACATAACTGGTTGGCCCTCACGAAGTTGTAAGTCTGATGTCTTTACTCCTTTCATTAGTTAAGTAGGCCTATGATGTTTTGTATGCAGGAGTAGAATGTCAAGTTACTAAAGGAATTTCTTATCCCAACATGTGTACTAGCATTTGCTGCTAGCCGACTTTTTTTCAAAACCAGCATCGCATAGTTGTTATTTTTCATTATGCTGAAGTGAGTGCTACGTGGAAAAATAGGCTACCAGCTTTGCGCATGTGGCACCTTGTGTAGCTTGTGGAGTGACTAGAGTAGCGAATCATTGCCATTTAGGCATCTGTCGATTGTGTTCTACACTTTATGCTGCTTTTTTTTAATTTGAGAAGTTTAAACTAAGGTGTTGAATACCAATACCGGGCAGGTATTTCTCCCTCCTCTGGAGGCTGCTGCGCGCTCACCGCTTCTCCTTCTCTTTCGGCCCATTACGCCTGTTTCAACTAGTGACCTATACATAATATGCATTGCTGATAACTGTTTGGGTGCGCAGTTAAAAGATAATATGAAGCTTTGCTTCGTGTTAGTCAGGGTTTTTTTTTGAAGATTTTGAACACGAGTGACCCACACTAGGCAGTTTGAAACGTAAAATATTGACCGTGGTAGAAATGGAAGAGTCTCCACAGTCCACACAAACCGTTGTCTGATGATGCCATTGTGCATGGAATTAATGTTGTGTGCAAAGTTAGTGGTCACTGTTAAGATACCTCACTGTTTTGGCCATGTGGCTGTGACGCAGATGTAAACAAATCCGTTTCGCCTGGAACAATGGCAACGCAAACGCCTGCGTTACTCGATTTTGGCACTCTGGAACCCATTATTCAAAAAACTCGTTTTGGCCCACGTTTCTGGTGGGTTTCATATGGTTAGTCCATGGGAACGTTATCACTGGCATAGAAAATCATTCCCGTATAGCTAGCCCCTTACTCAATGCACACTCCTACACTGGTTATTGTCTCGTTTGTTGAGTTGAAGAAGGTGTGGGTGTCCATGTCCTTAATCTCCTTAGGTTGCATTGCCTCTTGCTCCCCACTCAATGAGTGCGTTCCAATATGCGACCTTGCGTCCTCCACTTGTGCTTGTGACCTCGTACCAGGAAGTAACATCACTGACAACAGCATTATATTTCAATATCTCGCGAAAGCTCAATTGTAAGGTCCTTTTCTCATTTTCAAACAGGATGGTGAATGAAGAATAGTCCACCCCCCATTGTTTTGGCTAGGCTGACAGCGGGGAAACTTTATTGTTTTCTCCACGGAGGAGGGGCCAGGAGGCGGGGCGAGGCCACAAGCACAAGTGGAGGACGCAAGGTCACATATTGGAATGCACCCAATGCCTACATTTCTGACCTCCCTCTCTCCATCATGTTCATTCCAAAAATCGTCCATTAGAGAAAGATTTCCCAAACTCCGCCCACCCATTGCAAAGGAGTGTGCTCAACATTGGTCTCCTAAGGGGGCGTTGTCCCCTCCTCCTTCTTCTTCTGTTTTTGTGGTGTTTAGTGGAGGTTTGCACAAGCTGTGTGCTACTGCCATCTACAGCGCCAATGGAACTTATTATCAACCTAAGGTCTCCAAAGGTCTCCTAACCGAAAGGTGTCCTAAAGGGGCGTTCACCTGAGGTGAAATGGATCCTGTACATGAACGAGCCTGGGGTATCTTTGTCTACTGAAGAAAATGTTCGTTCATACTTTCCTTTCATTACGTTACACTTAGCTGACACTTTTATCCAGAGCGACTTAGTTATATAGGCCTACAGGGTTTTGGTTACAGTCCCTGGAGCAATGTGGGGTTGGAAGTCTTGCACTTCAGCCATGGATGGAGGTGTGGTGTGAGGGAAGGTCGGGATTCGAACCTGCCATCGTCTGATTTTAAGTCCCACCTCCCTAACCATTAGGCCACAGCTCACCTTTTCTCCTTCCCTCCTCTCTTTTCTCCTTCCCTCCACCTCTTTCACTGTCTCTATCGTTCTCTCGTTTGCCCTTTTCCCTCCCTCTCTCCTCCTCTCCTCTCCTCCTCTATCCCTCACTCCCTCTGTGTCTCCCTTCTTAATCACTATAACCGTCCCACTTCCACTCTAACCCCTTTCTCCATCTCTTCCTCTTTTCCTCTCTCCCTCTCTTCCCTCTCTCTTCCTATCTCCCTCTCCCTCTCTTCCCTCCCTCTCTTCCTCTCTTTCCCCTCTCTCTCTCCCTCTCCCCTCTCTCTCTCCCTCTCTTCTTCTCTCCCTCTTCCCATCTCCCTCTCCTTCCTCCCTCCCTCTATGTCTCTCTCCATCCCCTCTCTCCATCCTTGCTTCCTCTCTGGCTCTGACGGGGTCCTGCAGGGTGGGCTAATTGAAGATGAAGCAGTGGTCGCATTTTAGCGCTTATTTTCTGAAAAGATGGAGCCATT
>NC_085879.1:25931777-25956777 GCF_034702125.1 Engraulis encrasicolus
CCTTTCACTTGGCCATTGAATAATCCATGGAGAGTTCTAGAACAGAAGAAGTATTCTAGTAATCACGCACGCTCACGACATTCTTAGAAACCAGAAACCAATCAAATGCAGAGTTGTGTTCATGCCTAACGAAGCGTAGCCAACTCTTCAAACTCCTGCCTCGGAGGGGTGTGGCACCCATTTTCACAGCAAAGGAGAAAGAATATTATTTATTTTGGTTTCTAACCAAAGCTCATTTCATGTCTCATTTTTGTTATTCATGTGAGTTGAAGGCTTGTTCACTGACAATTTCCGTCCTATCCCAGACTCTTTAACTATATTCTTCTGTCTTCAGCTTTCTCTTCTCTCTCTCTTGTCTCTTGCCATCTCTGTTCCTATGCTTCATTTTTTATCTATTGGCCTCTCTCTCTCTCTCTCTCTCTATCTCTCTCTCTCTCTCTCTCTCTCTCTCTCTCTCTCTCTCTCTCTCTCTCTCTTTCTCTTTCTCTTTCTCTTCCCATTTCATTCTCTTTTTTCTCTTTCTCTTTCTCTTCCCATTTCTTTCTCTCCTCTGTCTCTCTGTCTCTCTGTCTCTCTCTCTCTCTCTCTCTATCTCTCTCTCTCTCTCTCTCTCTCTCTCTCTCTCTCCTCTTGTCCCTGGGTACACCCATTTTTCGCGGATTTCACCAAGGAGTATCCAATCACTCACTAGTATCCAATCACTCTATGTGTAATTAATAATTGGATACTCCTTGGTGAAATCTGCGGAAGATGGGCGTTACTCATCCTAGCAAGGTAAGACACTTTGCTTTGAGAAGTACCGACTGTCTATATTGTTTTTCCTTTTCTCTTTATCTTTCTCTTTCTCTCTCTCTCTCTCTCTCTCTCTCTCTCTCTCTCTCTCTCTCTCTCTCTCTCTCTCTCTCTCTCTCTCCCTCCCCCTCTCTCTCTATCTTTCTCTCTCTATTTCTCTATTTCTATTTCTCACTCTCTCAAAATCAAATTCAAAGGTTGCTTTATTGGCATTACTCAACACAGGTGTTGCCAAAGCTGACATACAATAATAATCATAAGAAAAAAAAATAATAATTAAAGAGGAAAAAGAAGAAACAATCATATAGAACAAGGGAGATAAAAACAAAAAAACAAAAAAAACAAAACTGAAGATATTTCCAGGGAACTTATTTGTTAATTTGTTAAGTTTTCCCTTTCAGAATGACAGGCTTGAATATATTGCCCCGATAGTTTAGTACATGCATGAATTTCATCCAGGAGGAATTCCAGTTTGTTTTCATTCTTTCACTGTCTTTCTCTCCTTCTCTCTCTCTGAGTCAATGTGTCTGGAGACAGCTCCTGTCCTGCTCTGCCCCTGTCCCTTCAGACGCTAGACCAGGGGAACCTTTTTCATTCGAGGCTTATATTGAAGGCAGCCACCTTTAAAACAGACCCCACCATCTCTCATCTACCTTAATTGCATTGCAAATTCATTTTCTAATATTCTTTTACAAAATATGTCATATTTCATGTGAAGCTGCATAACATATTGTATATTGTGCATATTGTGGGATGGATATAACGGCCTCAAGGGCCGCAATCAGCCCTCGAGACATAGGCTCCGCACCCCTGCGCTACACTCATGCCTGAGATTGTGTGCAGCTCCAGTCTGTAGTCTATGTAGTCTCTGGACAGGCCACTTCTTGCTTGCTGCACCGCTGAGCCAAACATTATTGATGTGTTTTATCCGCCGTCTGTCCTCTCGGCTTTGCCCTGTTGTGCTTCGGTCAAGATGGAAGGAGCCACAATGTGGGCTTTTGTTGATTCCAAGCCCCAGAAAGGTCACTCTAACACTCTCCAAAATGAATGTGGCACAGCACACACTTCACAACACACACAGGGAGACAAATGCACATTCTTAACAGATGTCAGCTCAGACACACACACACACACACACACACACACACACACACACACACACACACACACACACACACACACACACCGAGCCTTGCAGGCTTTTAGGCCACCAGTTCTGTCTGTGCCGAATGTTTTCCGGAACCTTTTTTTTGTCTTAAATCCAAAGTAATCCCTCCCTTTCCCGCTGTTTTCAAGAACAGCCTATCGGTCAGCAAAAGAAAAACACTTTTACCACTCTCTGACCACCACTTTCTCTCCCTTCTTCTGCCCTTCCCAAAATCCAGTTCTTCAATGACGAATACCCAAACACATGTCTGTCTACCGGTATCCTACCACTTCGCTTCCATCTTTGCCCCCTACTCCAAAAATATAGTGCTTCAACAACAAATGTTCAGAGACGAACTTCTTTTACTCTTCAGTGTTTCCCCCAGATTTTTTGTTAGTCAAGGTGATGGGGAGTTAAAAGTGTATTTTTTGGCTAAGCACCTTTAGAAATTATATTAACATTATGAAATCTTTATCTTTTCAGGGGCCTAGTCAAAGTGGTAGGTGTTTCTTCTCAATGCGACCACCTTATACAATAAAGTGCTGGGGGAAACCCTGCTCTTTTTATCCTTTCTCTCCCTCCTCCCCAACAAGCCTTCACAGACACACCTCTATCACTAATAAACAACTAAAAATCTCACACAGTTTCCCTTTAAGACTGAGACACACCTCCTACACCCTCTTACCACTTCATTTTTCCTCACCCCTTTCTTCTTCTTCTGCCCTCTCCAAACTGCAGTACTTCAACAATGAGAAGTACGAGGCGGAGCGCTACGACAACTTCCTGAAGGTGTACGAGTCGTCGTCTCTGAAGACCACCTCCACCCTGGCCATGCTCAACTTCGGCCAGAGCGCCATCTTCACCGTCGGCCTCACCGCCATCATGGTGCTCGCCAGCCAGGGCATCACGGCAGGTAAGGAGATGACACACACACACGCACACACGCACGCACGCAGGCAAACACGCATGCACGCACACAGGCACACAGGCACACACGCACACACACACAAACACACACACACACACACACACACACACACACACACACACACACACACACACACACACACACACACACACACACACACACACCAAACCAATCACCGCCAGTAGTGTGCTGGCTAGCCAGGGCCTCATGGCTGACAAAACTTTTATCTTAGATGTATGACGCTCATTATGTCTTAAAGGATAGCTCCGGCGTAAAATGAAAGTTTCACCATCGATTTCCCATGCCCCAAAATGTATCTAATAATGCGCCGTTATGGAGTTAGCTTATTTTAAGCTTTTTGGCAAATAACGCAGCCAATATTAATCGCTGGGGCCAATATAAAATATCTAAGTAATCGGTTGTGTTTCAGCAATAAACAGGCTCGAAAACAGTCCATACTTCACAGCTATATTGACTGAGCGCTTCCATGGCAAAAGCATTAGCCAACCATACTTGACAAATATGCCTACATTACCCGTGTCGCACTACAATGAGTCGATTCTCTGTATCCTTTAGTAATTTTAGCCTATTGTAACACCGTACGAGACATGCCTCTCCAACATCTTGGTGGACAGCACCCCGTGTTGTGCGTGTGGCACGTGTGGTGGAAAGGTCTGACCGACAATGACCTTCATAGTTAGAAAATACAATAATAAAATATGACAGTCGTTGTCATGAAATGGTCCTGAAATAACAGCAAGTGATCGCAAAAGAGGTATCATCCAATAGCAAAAAACAAAAACGTTTTATTGTAGCCTATTACTACATTTCATTAGCCTGTAACACCATCTTTCCATCACCATCTTGCTTGCATGTTGCTGGTTGCAAGCACATGTGAAAGCAAATTAAAAATGATGAAACCTTTGATGAATAACCAATAGGCCTACAATCATTCACTGTTACATAGTGGATGGGAACGAAACATTAGTCGGGGCTATACTGTCGGGGCCCTAGTTAGAGTAGGACCCGTTCGTATGTTTACGGACGTCTGTTGTCGGAAGCAACAAAAAAATGGTGCCTAAAACATCTGCCTTCATGTGGATTTACTGGATTTACATATTGGACTATTCCTGCTGTGTGATCCACGGATTCCTACGGCTGTTCGCTGCAAACATCATATTCCTGTTCATCTGCACCTGTTGAGTAGACCCGGCACGCCTCAAAGCGCAACACCTCAAAGTACAATCCCTTCTTAAAGACTGTCTAGCTGTACTGTTGTTTGTGCCTCAGCGTGGTTGACAAGACCTTTTTTGTGACAGCTCTGAAGTATGGACTGTTTTCCAGCGTGTTTATTGCTGAAACACAACCGATTACTTAGATCTTTTATATTGGCCCCAGCAATTAATATCGGCTGCGTTATTTGCCAAAAAGCTTAAAATACATTTTGGGGCATGGGAAATCGATGGTGAAACTTTCTTTTTACACCAGAGCTATCCTTTAAGGTTATATTAAATCTTGAAGATATAAACTTAAACTTAACCAAAATGTGCCCTTTCTGCATTCAGTAAATTATTCATCTTTCTTTAAGCAACAGCAGGAAAACATCCCTTTGCACTGTGAAGGCCTTTCTCTTTCTCTGTCTCTTTATCGAGCTTGACTCTGCAGCAGAAAGCAGATATTGCACGCACTAGCGTCTATCCAGAACCTTGGTGTTGAACTTTCCTGACCTTGCAGATGCTGCTGTAGGTTGTTCCCGGAACTGGTGCTTAGTAGGACAGAGGTTCTCAACCTTTTGTAACATTATCATGATAAAAAAACAGCACATCCTAATAACAATAATAATCCACATATGCATCTACAGTGAGTCCAATAAGTATTTGATCCCTTGCTGATTTTGTTGGTTTGCCTACTAACAAAGACATGATCAGTCAATAAATGTTATGATAATATGTATTCTAATATGGAGAGACAGAATATCAAAAAGAAAATCCAGAAATTAACTTAAAAGAATATATATTAATTTATTTCCATTTCATCGAGCAAAATAAGTATTTGATCCCCTGCCAACTGATTACAGTTCCGGGCCCACAGACCAGATGGGCACGTTTCCGATCAACTGGTCATCTGAATTAAAGACACCTGTACATACTAACATGCATAAAAGACACATTGAATCAGCAGAATCAGTCCATAGTATGAGTGAATCAGTCACACTCCAACCTCACCAGCATGGGAAAGACCAAAGAGCGGTTAAATGATATCAGGGACAAGATTTTAGACCTGAACAAGATTAAATGGGCTGCAAAGCCACAAGAAAGAGACTGGGTATTAATGACCCAGCTGTTGGTGCATTTCTTCCAAAATGTGAGGAAGACAAAATGACTATCCATCAGGCTGTCTGGGGTTCTATACAAAATTTGACCTTTTGTAGGGATTTGATCATCATGAGAACAGAAAGAAAGCACCCTAGACCTGTACGGGATGAACTAGGCAATGATATCAAAGCTACTGGGAACAAAATCACTGAGAAAACTACTGGTATCACTTAATGCCACAGAGGTTTAAAATCCTGTTGTGCACACATGGTACCTCTACTTCAGAAGAAACCTGTGCAGTCCCACCTGAGGTTTGCCAACGGACATCAGACTGGTTGAGGATATGATAAGGAGGTGCTGTAGTCAGATGAAACCAAAATCAAGCTGTTTGGCATTAACACAATTCAAGGTGTTTTGAGAAAGAGTACTGCTGTCTATGATCCCAAGAACACCCTCCTCACCATCATGCATGAAAGTGGTATCATTATGGTTTGAGGGTGTTTGTCTGACCAAGGCACAGGACAACTTCACATTGTCAACGAATGGATGGAGGGAGACATATAATGTGCAATCCTGAGTGCAAACGTCCTTCCCTCCACCACTACACTGAAGGGTGGGCCATTTTTGGATCTCCCAACATGACAATAATACACAACACACAGTCAAAACAACGAAGGAGTGGCTCAATAAGAAGCATATTAAAGTTGTGAAGTGGCCTAGACAGTATCCAAATATTAACCCTATAGTAACTCTATGGAGAGAACTGAACCTCCCATTTGCCAAGCTACAGCCACAAACTATTAATGTTTTAGAGATAATCTGCAAAAAAAATGGGCAAAAATATGTTCTACTATATGCACAAACATTGTCATCAACTAAAAGAAGCATCTGACCTGAGTGCTAGACAACTAGGGCTTTGTCACAAAGCACTTTATCTTCTTTAGCTAGAGGGTTCAAATACTTATTTGCCTACATTAAATACAAATAAATTAAAATATATTATTTTAAGTTATTTTCTGGAATTTCTTTTTGATATTCTGTCTCTCCATGTTTGAATACGTATTATCATAAATTTATAGACTGATCATGTCTTTATAAGTGGACAAACCGGCAAAATTATTATTATTATTATTATTATTATTATTACATTGCATTTGGCAGACGCTTTATAACCAAAGCGACTTTCAAAAGAGGACATAATCAAGCCAACATCACAAGCAAATACAAAGTGCACAGGAGATATACAGAACAACAAGTGCAGTTGCAAAGAGGGGTTAGTTGTTTTTTTTTGTTTGTTTTTTTTGTTGTTGTTGTTGTTTTTTTTTTTTTTTATAAAGAGTAAATAACGAGTACACACACACACAAACACACACTCACAAACTAAACTAAACTAAACATCATGTCAGGAGTCTGCCCTGGGGCAAGGCCAGTTCAAGAATTAGTCTAGTAGATTCTCTCGAAAGAGGAATGTCTTTAGTTGTTTCTTGAAAGCTGCAAGAGATGTGCTCAGTCTTGCTGCCTCTGGGAGACTGTTCCACCACTTGGGTACCACAACGGAGAACAATCTTGACTGGGAGTACCTAGAGCGACTAAAAAATCAGCAAGGGATCAAATACATATTGGACTCACTGTATATATATTTTTTTTATTATATATTTTGTTATTTATTTAGGCAGGCTTCATTTAGGTGTGCATTTTAGGTGTCCGTTATTAGGCTTCAGCGTATTTTGTGTTGAAATGAATGGAGTCTATTCTAATGTGGATGTTTTCTGGTCTCCTTCTCAACGACCCTCAAGGGCTCTCGTATGCCCCCTTCGGGACTGTTAGAGCCCCCATTGAGAAACGCTATTGTAAGAGAGGAAGCAGACGAAGGCTGCCTTTTGTCCCTGGCTATACGCTTTAGTCCCTGGCTATACTCCTCTCTCCGCACTGTACAGTCGGAGGTGCACATCTTTTGAATAGTTGAATAGTTGCAGTGAGTTGCCGTGAACACGCGGCCTTGGCCATGGCACAGGTCCTTTTCTCTGCAGTGCAGCGTCAGAATCATGGAGTCTCGCACTTGCATAATGTTGCTGCGTACATACGCAAGCGCTTTCTATGAAAAAAGAGCTATATAATATAAATGGCATGTCTCTTATGACCATGGAATGGATTTAATTTCGATATTTTGAGTCCATAATAAGTGGAATTGTAAAAGGGGAGGCATGAATGTCCGCACACTGCTCCCGTGTTGCTTTTTAAATTTTTTTTCAAGTGAGCGCTTTCGAGCTAGTTGCTTTTCACTGTTTCTACAGTATTCTGGCCTTTTGTCATGCACCTGCGTCTTGGATGTGCGCACCACTAACCTACTGACTGACCAAAAGGGGAGTCATGAAAATGTGATTTGGCAGGAGGAAATGAATGGGCCTGTTCATTTTATAATGCCTCATTGTACCGGTATACTTTTCCTCTTCCCGTAACAGAGACTGTTTCCATCACACCCCAAAGTCTATTTGTGTTAAGTGTAGCATTCGCTACCTAATTATGTAGATTAGTGTTGTTGCTATAGCCAATCAAGCTAGTCAGTTTGTGGGTGCTAAATGCCTTTCACCCTGTCTCATGTATGGTGGAGACGGGGGTGATTCACTGATAGGGTTTTTAGGCCGACCAGAATGGAGCCGTTGCCGGTGCCCGCACCAGTTACGTTCGGCACTAAAGTGCTTATCTGCGAACCGCCCGGGCTCTGAACTTTTTCCGCATGTGACTGTGTTAAGCTGATGAACCTGATTACGGCCACGTTGTTGTCACGGTACTCGGAGAAAAAAAAACAAGTATTTTGTGGTTCGCATTGCGAACCAACTTTCCGTTTCATGTACGCTAAGGTCTGTGGCGTGAACAAGACGGCCGGTTTGCGCTAAGCTGCGCGAACGGGCACCGGCACAGTTCTCAGTCGGCCTGAATGAGCCCAGAGTGACAGCATGGCTAACCAATCTCAATAGGTCCAGCAAGTTAAATTGTTTCCTTTATCCTTCAACATCCTGAGTGGGTTTTGGATACAAAAGAATGTATTCTTGCATAGTACCTAAATCTCATCCTTGTTAAACTTCCCTCGACTAAAACTCCTCTACTGCTAAGACGCTATACCCATTCAATTCATTTACCAGTAGTTGACTTTTTAGTTAAACATCCTAAGTTAGCCTCAGTGTTAGTTGGAAAAAAGTTGACAAAAAGTCTTAATTGTTTTGAGTGCCTTTAACCATTATATTACATAATTGCCATAGTGTCAGTATGCAGTATTACTGTACATGCAGTTATATGCAGATAGACCTAATATGTGTCGTGAAATGCAAATTCATGTGTTTATTCCTCGATAAATATTTCCCCTTCTAGGATTTTTAACCCATTTAGGCCAGATGCTGTGTAGTGTGCATCATTGACCCTAGTGCTGGGAACTGCATGATGCAACTTTCATTACAATACAATTGGCTGAAGCTTTTATCCAAAGCGACTCGCAATTATTTCAAGTACAGGGTATTGGTTACAGTCTATGGAGCAGAGTGGGGTTAGGTGCCTTGCTCAAGGGCACCTCAGCCGTGGAGTGAGATGGTGAGTGGAATGGTGGGATCAACCCTCTCATCAACGGGTAAATCCCATCTCCTTAATCACCAAGGCTGCCCTTTCAGGCTCATTTGGGGTTTAAAAAAATACAATTTGGGATTTACAATTTACAATTTGGGATTTAAAAAAAAAATGTTTGGCATGTTAGAGCTGAATGAGAAAGAAGCAAGATGAGGGTCTTATAAATGCAATCTACCGCATGTTTTGATGTGGTTCAGAGGCTGAGATATCTAGGTTTTTATTGGCTGACCGTACCTTTTTCCAAAAATGTATCAGGCGTTTCACAGGCATTTTGCTTACTTTGCAGGCAGGTGCTTTAGGCATAAATGTGTAAAAAGAAAATTGGTTATGGTATGAAATGCCTCCATAGTGAATCATTAAATGGCCAGCAGAAGCATGTTTTGGTGAAAGTCAGAGCAGTGTCTTCAAGGTCAATGTCTTTAAGATTGAAAATGTGTCTTTTACTAGATTTAGGTAACTGCTTTGCCTGGGCAAGGAACTGCATTATTTTAATGGAATTTCCTTTTCAGAAATTGTAAAGAGGCATACAAGGCCTAAAATGCCAACCTTAAAAGGAAAATAATAATGCTAGCTATTTTCTGTGGTAAGGTCAGCAGGTAGCAGGTAGCAGGTCATACTCGAGACGCACGGCAACAGTTTGACCCAAAACACAAGATGGCAGGGATGTATGGGATGTATATTATATTTATTTAAATACTGTGCTTAGACAATATTGGGAGAAGGTTATTGACAGAGGAGATGTTGGAGATGTCTTGTGGGTGTTATTCATGAACTTTTTGAAAAAATAATAAATAAACAATGCAAATTGATGATAAATGGCTTTAAACTTTCAAGCTTGAAAGGGAAAATGAGCAGGTAGCTTGTAGCAGTGTGTTGGCAGAGAGGAACGTGACAAAGGAGTGTGTGTCTGTCTGTCTGTCTGTCTGTCTGTCTGTCTGTCTGTCTGTCTGTCTGTCTGTCTGTCTGTCTGTCTGTCTGTCTGTGCACATGTGTGTGTCTGTGCATGCGCGTGTGTGCGCACGTGTGTTTTACAAGAAGTGGCTGGTTGGCTTGTTCAGTCTCTCACTTGCTCGGTCCCTGAGGGGACACCGTGGCCCTGGCATGTGGTGCAGTGAGAACAGCTGGAGATGTGGCTCCAGGCACTGTCTGGATCTCTCTCTCTCTCTCTCTCTCTCTCTCTCTCTCTCTCTCTCTCTCTCTCTCTCTCTCTCTCTCTCTCTCTCTCTCTCTCTCTCTCTCTCTCTCTCTCTCTCTCTGTCTATGTCTATCTGTCTCTCTCTCTATTTGTCTGTCTGCCTGCCTGTCTGTGTGTCTCTCTGTTTGTATCTGATTGTCTGTCTATCTCTCTCTCTCTGTCTGTCTGTATTTGTTTCTTTCGCTCTCGCTCACATTCACTCACTCTATCTGTCTGTTTTTCCACCCCTCCATCTATCTGTTTCTCTGTAAATGCCTGTCTGTCTCTCTCCCCTCCCTCTCCCCCCTTTTCTTTTTTGTAGCACCGTAGTTTTACACATGATTGACTTTTATGCTCTGACTTCTGTTGTGACCGGAAATAAATTGCAGCAGTTGATGATGATTCTCATTGAGTTGGATGTGTGAAGGTGTTGCCAGTCTTGCCACTAAACATGCGACTGAGGGGAAGTGAGAGGGAGGGTAGGCATAAAAACGCATCGCTTGTAAAGACTGTTATGTTGAGGCCCCTCACACCCTTCAGGGGTCCTTGGTGTTTCTCTTTCTCTTTCTCTGTCTCTGTCTCTGTATTTCTTTCTTTGTCTTTCTTTCTTTCTTTCTTTCTTTCTTTCTCTCTCTCTCTCTCTATCTCTCTCTCTCTCTCTCTCTCTGTTCTGCCAATATGTGATTACTAAATAGGGTTCAATAATAAAGACATATATATAAATATCTCTCCCTCTCTCTTTTCCCCTCCCTCTCTCTCCCTCTCTTTCTCTCTCCCGCTCCCTCCCTCTCTCTCTCCCTCTCCTTCCCTCCCTCTTTATCTCTCTCTCCCTCTCCCTCTCTCTCTCTCTCTCTCTCTCCTCCTCTCCTCCCTCCTCTCCTCTCCCTCTCCCTCTCCCTCTCTCTCTCTCTCTCTCTCTCTCTCTCTCTCTCTCACACCCACCCTCTCACTCTCTCCCTGTGCCCTCTCTCAGGTACGATGACTGTGGGAGACCTGGTGATGGTGAATGGGCTGCTGTTCCAGCTGTCTCTGCCGCTTAACTTCCTGGGGACGGTGTACAGGGAGACGCGGCAGGCCCTCATCGACATGAACACACTCTTCACCCTGCTGAGCGTCGACACCAAGATCAAGGTGACAACACACATACACGCGCACACGCACACACACACACACACTCCAGACTCTCCCTCTCTCAAGAACAATGTGAAAAGCAGCACCCAAGCAGAAATTGTGCACAGACACACACAAACACATATCAGACACCAGACTCTGATATACACACACGCACAATGACCATTATGTTTGAGGGAAGTATTATAGTGATTCAAATTAGCCTATTTAATTGCACAACATCAGACAACCTTATGTATAGCTAAGCTTGCATTTGTATTCAACGGGCGCACACACACACACACACACACACACACACACACACACACACACACACACACACACACACACACACACACACACACACACACACACACGAACATTTAACAGGCAGAGTATTTACTAGGCGGCAGGCAGGGTGTGCTGATCTGCTATGCACAGCAAGTACCTGACACAGTAATTCAATAACAAATGTCATAGCCATCATTATGCGTGCGGTGCAGTGCACCTGCTATTCACAGGCTGTTGATTTCTTCCCAGGTCAAGTGCTCTGCATAGTATGTGCTCAGAAATACAAGTTTTGAACAGAACTATGTTTGCATCCAGAGATTTACAATAAGCCTTTCCCAATGTACGTACATTGTTAAATGTATAGGATTTGCCGGACCAGGCAATACTTTGGCGTTGGTTTTATCACATTGGTTGTTGTGGTAATAACCTAGCCTGGCGACGCCATCCTATGTACTCCACCCAAAGGTTTTGGCTCCGCACATAGTTTGGCGAAATCCTCCTGGCTCGGTTCGTTCACCGTTTAACCAATCAGCAAACAGTTGAGAGTGGTGACACAGAACTCACCCGCAAAGTCCGTTATTGATTGGTTAAGGTAACACTATTTAAATTTTTGTTTTGTTATTTGTTTGCTTTTGCGACACCATATGGGAAATTGGAACTCCAATGAATTTCGAACCATCTCGAAACCCTGCCCCGTCGTGAAACTCTGCCCTCAAATGACATTGCGAAAATCGCTTTAAATATGTGAAAATAATAATAAACATAAAAAATCCTTTAATAGGTGTTATTTCTACACTATTAGTAGAGTAGAGTAGAGTAGAGTAGAGTACTTTTATTAATCCCGAAGGAAATTAAGGTGTCTGTCAGCTTACATAAATACACAAATACAAAACATACACAAGACATTATACACATAATTGAACATTACAGGAAAAATATATATCTTGAGTACTACCACCACACATTATCTCACATACACACATGTTCTGTCTCTCACATACACACACTCACACACACATTGTCCCACCCACACACACACACACACACAAACCCACCCACAACCCCCCTCCCACACCCACCCACACACACACACACACACACACACACACACACACATCCCTGCACAGACACAAGGTCTGGTAGGGTGTCATGTTGCATACATTCACACTCACAGAAAAACAAGCAGCTATTCCAGTGGGTGAGGTAGCTGAGGTGGGGTGTAGTGGGTTATTGTCCTGTATTGGGCAACCCTTAAAGTGTCCAAGGTAGTGCAGGCGCTTGCTCCGGGGGGTGGGCGGTGGCGGTGGGATGAAGTGTAACTGTTCAGTAGAGAAAAGAATCGGGGAAGGGGGGGGGGGTAGTGGCTGCAGGTTGAGTGTTCCAGTGTGGGGGTCTAGTTTATGCAGTCCAGTCACCAATGACAATCTCTTTAACTGTCTCTTTCTGTGTGGTGTTGAAGAGCTGGATGGCCCTGGGGACAAAAGACTTCCGTAGTCTGTCTGTCCGGCAGGGGAAGGCCCGGAGTCTGTAGCTGAACAGGCTCCTCTGGTTGGCCAGAAACGGGTGCAGGCAGGGGGTGTCTGTCATTTTCAAGTATTGAGTCCAATCTGCTAAGTGTCCTTTTTTCGGCTGTGGTTGTGAGATCCTCCAGTTCCATACCCACCACAGACCTAGCTTTCCTCACCAGCCTGTCAAGGCGTCCAGCGTCCCTCTTCCTTACGCTACCTCCCCAACAGGCAATAGCATAGGTGAGGACACTTGCCATGACAGACTGATAGAACATCAGCAGGAGCCTGTTGCAGACATTGAAGGATCTAAGCTTCCGTAGGAAGTAGAGCCTGCTCTGCCCTTTCTTGTAAAGAGCATCTGAATTGGCAGCCCAGTCCAGTTTGTTGTCCAGGTGTACTCCTAGGTACTTGTATGTGTTGACTGTCTCCACTGTCTCTCCCTCGATAGGGACAGGCAACAGTGGTGGGGTGGTCCTCCTGAAGTCAACCACCATCTCCTTTGTTTTGTATTACCACATTGTTGCAATAATGTCCGTTATTATAATCATTTTTGGTGCCACCGCGAAAGGGGTGGGCATCGGAAGGGGCATCACCCAGAGCACCACCCAGAGCGCAACTCATTGTAGGACCACCACTGGGTATAAGCTTGAAAGAGTAGTATGTTTAGATGGTTTGTGCATGAAAAGTGCATGCACATGCAAGCATATCCCAAGTAGCTTGGGAAACCCCATGCTGCTTTGCACATCGTTTTGATCTGAAAGACTGCATGAATTCTATCCTTCAGCAAGGGTACCAGAACTTGGGCGCCAATCAGAGGCGGTGACTACAGTTAGTTTGAATAGATATAACTGACACTGGCTATGGGCTACATATATGGCAAATGACACATTCGTAACGCCTAATAAATGGCCATGGGCAACCGTATACCACACCTGTCCCACGGGAAATGGCATTGGTAGCCTCCAGACTATTTCACTTGTGATGTGATCTGGTGTTAACCAGGCAATATCCTGAGCCTAAGACCACCACGTGCTCGTTGCCACGCTGCACAATTGTGCATTTTGCCATTAGTCTTTGAAGTGAGAAAAAAAATAGCATTGTGACCCCTGAGGTTACCAGTTTGACATGCTGCTTTGTCGTCATACTTATCGTCACAACTGCAGTTTTTACAAATGCTGTATTGTTCGATTGGTAATGACGTGAACCTGAGGTCACAGGATTGATGTTGTTTGATGGTTTTGCATAATGCATGTTTTCTGTGTCTGCGAGTGCGTATGCGTAGGGCCACTGGCCTTTTGGCTGGGCACAGGACAAAGCCATCTGAAAGGGCTCCCCCGCATTCAATACATACAAATGTAATGAGTACCCAATTCTGGGCCCCCCCTGTCTCCCTGGGCCTGGGACTACTGAGCCGTTTCTCCCCCCTGTCTGCTCTCCGTATGTTGTTGGGATGGGGCTTTTTGTCAGGGTGGGGGTGGTAGTACTGTTGGGTTCGGTTTAGGGTGGGTAGGACGTTTTGGAGGGGGGGTGAAACCCATTCTTAATTTGTCTAATTCAGTATGCGGTCAGTAATTACACCGAATTACCGAATGTGTCCGATTGTTCGGTGGCTTTCAGTAATGGCTCCTATTGTCTGGCTCTACACAGCACAGAGGCATAGCCATCCATTACTAAGGCAACTCCTTTCACACTCTCTCACTCACTCACTCTCTCTCTCTCTCTCTCTCGCTCTCTCTCTCTCTCTCTCTCTCTCTCTCTCTCTCTCTCTCTCTCCCTCTCTCTCCCCTCTCTCACACACACACACACTCATTCATTCATTCATTCACTCACTCACTCCATCCTGTCTTCTTGGTCCCCATCACTAAGCCAACTCCTTTCACTCTCTCTCTCTCTTTCTTTCTCTCTCTCTCTCTCTCTCTCTCTCTCTCGCTCTCGCTCTCGCTCTCGCTCTCGCTCTCGCTCTCTCTCTCTCTCTCTCTCTCCCCAGTTTCCCAATTCATAATGTAGATGTCAGAATTAGAGAAGCTGCCTCATAATGACTGCCAAAGTGTGTGTGTGTGCGTGCGTGTGCGCGAGCATGTGCGTGTACATGCGTGCATAAGTAAATGAAAGAGTGTGTGTTTGTGCGACTGTCCAAATTGTACAAATTCTGCACAGTATTTTTTTATAACCAGTTAGGTTTCTAAAACTGTTTTTGTTTGTCATGTTTTTAATTACTTTTCATTTTTAATTGAAGGTTATGTTGTCAATAATTTAAAATCCATTTGCAATATATATTTTTTAGTGTGTATATACGTGTAGTAGAAGTTTGGGTGGGGGTTGCAGCCTGTCTCAGGCACAGGTAAGCGTTAAGAATCCCTTTGTTAGACATTCTCTCATCTCTGTCTCAGGCCTCCTGCATAGTTAGTTCAACACTGGATACGGTACTACACCAACCCACGCTGTCCCGCTATTGCATAGTCAAGTACCAGACACCAGTCCACGCCACACCATTACACCAACCCCACCCATCTTCTGTTAAAACTCCAACACTATCCCACTCCACATCTCCAAACGCTATACCAGGCCAGCCCGTCCCACCGTTGCATAGTTAAACACGTTTATAGCAGCAGCTGCTCATCTGCTCTCCTGGACCATAGATTAAAAACACCAGGTTTGACAGGGCAGGAGACGGTTAAAATATATTGTGCTCCATTTGCCTTATCATTCATTTTCAGATATTGAGATATACATGGTGACGTCCATTAAAAAAAAAAAGCACAGACAAAAATAGCTGCTGTTTGTAGCCGGCTAATACTCACTGTAAAGTAAACAAAATGTATCTCACAGTCTCACGGATAGTGTGTTGTCAGAATCTTGCCAGCATGGGTCTCTATTGTGGGCAAAGCCCCATGGTAATAACGATGTCATATTTTGACCCAGCGCTCTGGAGGGCTTGGTGTCAGCAGAGGAACAGGAGCACAGCTCAATGTGTCGTCCTTTGTGACATGCTCTAATAAATAAAAACAACACCACTCAACTATTTTTCCTCTGTCTGTCTGTCTGTCTGTGTGCCTGTGTGTGTGTGCCTGTGCAGGGATTAAAGTTTTCCGTCGCTATGACGGATTTCCGTCAACTGGATTTTCGTTTGGACGGATTTCCGTCCTTATAATTCATGTCAGTTAATTTACAATTTTTACTTTCCAACTGAACTCAAATCGAGAGCACTCCTGGCCATGAGAAGGGGACGAGAGGTGTGTTTGGTGCACGGATTTAGTTTTACACTCCAGCACCGGTTGTGTCATACAACAGATTCACTCAGTAGTTTTGAGCCATCCCCTGGTCCTCCGTGTTCCAAAAAAAAAGTACACCAGCGGTCAACAATTCGGTTGCGGCGCAGCGCGAGAGATTACAAAAATCAAATAGCCAACATTGTTGCTGATGGCAGAAAAGAAAATAAGTGTAATACTATGTCTTTAAAGTGCAATGACAATCATTAAACGGGTTGGACTGATATTCTTATATGGGCTAATAATGCGCATGGAATGCATAGCTGGAAGAAGGTAGGACACGTATGTTTCCATTATCATTGCACCTGCCGTGGCGATAGTTAGAAAAAAAAAAGAATAGTTTACTTCGACTGCGCATGATGTCCTTTTCATGAAGGGTTTTTCTTTTAAGCATTGTTACTTATACTAACATTATTCATAGCCCCAATGGGACGGCTATCATTGGCAGCTAGCTAGAATATACCATGCGTAATAACATGCGTTTCATCCTCAAAGTTTAGCGCGTTTGTCTGGCTACGTGTAGAAACTAGCTGTAGTTGTCCTTTCTGACAACGGATTAATTTACAGTCTCACCTGTAATAATAGCATATTAAACTTTGTTGTTGCCGATATATTTAAGAAATAAGTTGAAAATGGGTTTTCAATTTTACAGGGGTCACGGAGGCTATCCCTGACAGAGCCAATTTTTATGCCACGTCTTGTTCTGGGAAGCAGTGTTTCTCCTGGGTGGTCAATAATTGCTGTTTCGGTGTTTTGTTTCACTTTCAAGGCTTGTTGTAGGCTACTCTGTGATGCTATTTTTGCTAACTGGAATAGTGTGCAGCAACAGTTAGTTGTGTGTGCTCGTTTTTGAGTGGCTCAACGTCTTCTCGGACTTATACGCTTCACTTGAGTTCAGTTATTTGCGCACTGCGCACTCAGGACTGATAGGTGGGTGATTTGTCTTGATTCGAGTGGAAAGTTGCGCGACAAGCTTGGGAAAGTGTGCTACTTTTTGTTATATAGACGTATGTCTGACTGTGTCGTGTCTGCTTGCGTCGTGTCAGCTTGCGTCGTGTCAGCTTGTAGGATAGAACAAGAGTGCGTGCGGGAATCGGGACGTTTTTTTAAATCAATGGTAAAGCGTGTGCCTGGCACCGCACATCGAGAAGTAAAAAAAACTACCGGTAATCCATAGGTTTTCAAAACGGTAGAATACAAGAGGTAGACTACCGCACCCTGTTTGTAAACATCAACAAGTTATTTGTAACAGGACGAATAGTGAAAAACATACAAAATAACCAACTAGTTTAAATTGTCAGAAATACAACTGCAAGCAATGCGCAGTGCTTTTCACCAGAACAGTGTTTGCCCATTCTGATGGGAAAGTCAAAATATAGCCGCCTACTACAACAACAAAACCATAATGGATTCACTGTATCAACGCATTGCAATTCCAAGTCAATAATTCTGTGATATCAGCTAGAACCATTTTGAAGCAACACTTAATGTGAATCCATTCTGCATAATGTTGTGAACAATTCATAAACAATGGGTAGAAATAAGAGGAAATAACCAAAACATGCCCCAAATTGCAGTTCAATGTTTGCAGTCTGATATAGTATCCATTATCCCTCCATTCTCGGCCAGTTCTTGTCAATCTGGTGGCCTAGGCCTGCCCCCTTTGCCTCTTTCCTTTTTTTTGTATTTAGAAATTGGCATCTGTAAACATAGCATAGCATCTGATCTAGTACCTACAGGTACATTCATACTGAGTGTGTATATTGGCCTACTGAGTGTATAATGAATATTCATTACCTCCACCAAGGAGGTTATGTTTGTTAATGTGAAGTGTAAAGTGTTATGTTGGTTGAAGTTCTGATTTTGTGGCACTTTTTGGTATTACTGGCGCCCTCAATACATAGGCCTATTCTGCTCCAGGCGACTGCCCTGTCTGCCTATGCCTAGTGCTGGCTCTGGCACCATTCCTTGCATAAAACCAGTGTATGTTTCGTTATGAGGGCAGAGCCTGACTACATTGGTTTTCGTTGGGTTACGGAGTGATACTCGATCGGGTGCCTAACCGGTAAAAAAGTTCAGTCAGATGACTTTTTTTTGCTTTAATCCCTGTGTGTGTCTGACTGTCTCTATCTGTCTGTGTCCTTTTGTGTGTTTGTGTATTTCTTTGTGTTTGTTTGTCCCTGTGTGTGTGTGTTTGTCTTTCCCTTGTATGTGTGTGTGTGTGTGTGTGTGTGTGTGTGTGTGTGTGTGTGTGTGTGTGTGTGTGTGTGTGTGTGTGTGTGTGTGTGTGTGTGTGTGTTTGTGTGTGTGTGTGTGTTTCTGACTCTCTGTCTCTCTGTCTCTCTGTCTCTCTGTCTCTCTGTCTCTCTGTCTCTCTCTCTCTCTCTCTCTCTCTCTCTCTCTCCCTCTCTCTCTCTCTCTCTCTCTCTCTCTCTCTCTCTCTCTCTCTCTCTCTCTCTCTCCATCTCTCCATCTCAGGAGAAGGAGATGGCCCCCCCTCTGCTGGTCGCCCCTCAGGAGGCCACCATCCGCTTTGAGGACGTCTACTTCGAGTACCTGGAGGGACAAAAGGTCCTCAACGGGCTGTCCTTCGAGGTGCCCGCCGGGAAAAAAGTGGCCATTGTGGGCGGCAGTGGCTCCGGGTGAGTGTCGTGTCATGTTGTGCCACTGTATTGTTTGATGTTTGTGTGCGCGTGTGCGCGTGCATGTCATTTGAAACGGCCAAAAGAAGGTGGGCATTGTCGAACGCAGTGGGTCAGTATCATGTCGTGCGTGTGTGTGTGCTTGTGCGCCTGTGTGTGTGTGATTTAAAACCGACCTCTTTGTTCCATTTCCTGCCGGTCTCTTTTCTCAGAAATGCACTCGATGAAGGAAGATTGGCGAGGTGCCTGCAATTCCGGGTACTATATGTTCTAATGCAGGGGTTCCCAAACTTTACCATGTCGAGGCCCCTTATATATTGATGGATTTCCGCCAACGCCCCCCTTACATGGGTCGTGCCACACATCTTGAAAGTTTCTTATTCAGCCGGTGCACATTTTCAGAGTACTTCGGTCATTAGTTGTCAAATGGATGAGCGCGACACTGCTTCTTTACGATTCACCACTTTTTTTTTTGTGTGCTAACGTTTCGGTGCCGTAAAGAAGCAGTGTCGCGCTCTTCAACTAATGACTGAGTTATTGAATTTTTCAATTATTTCTTTTGTTTTGCTATACTTTTCCTGCCCACCTCCTGCGCCCCCCCCAACCCCCTAGCAGCATCTTGCTGCCACCCAGGGGTCCCTGCTCCCCACTTTGAAAACCGCTGTTCTAATGTTTAGCTTGTAATGTTTACCTCTGTTGTGGGGTTGAGTATGGTATGTACCTTTTTTTATATTGGTAGGTGCCCGGGTCTCGTCATGCTGTTTGTGAGTCTTTCCCTCTGAATGGCTCTGAGTGGACATTGTGCACTATGAGATGTTTGTCTCTGGATTCTGGTTGAGAAGAAAATGTTCCCTCTCTTCTTGTACAAGTATGTGTGTTTGTTGTGTGTGTGTGAGAGAGTCTTTCACTGCCTCTGAATGGCTGTGGATCAGATGAAGGTTTCTGAATTGTGGTTGAGAGGAAAATGTGCCCTCTCCAGTCCTCTTGCATTCTCGGAAATCGATTGTTTGTCTCCATATTTCAGTGATACATTTGTATAATGCCGTTTTTGTCAAAGGTATTCTTTCCCAAAATATCACTGTGTGTGTGGAGTGTGTGTGTGTGTGTGTGTGTGTGTGTGAGTATGGCATTGTTGCCATGTTTCTGTATGCGTTTGTATTTTTCTGTCCTTAACCAATCACATCCAAGGCAAGGCAGTATGAGTGTTAGTAGAGAAAGTTTGTATACAGTTTTAAGTATTGCATAGGACTAGGGCTGTAACGATACACTCAACTCACGATTCGGTTTGTATAACGATTCATGAGCTACCTTTCGATACACACCACGATTTCATATTTGCCAATATTATAAACTTCATGAATAAAAGCTATGATAGTTTATAGGTAGAATAGGATACAAGAGGCTAATAATAATTTTAAAAGTTTCTATATAATAATGATGATGCTTGGAAGCACTATCACTTCATATCATGTGGTTGTTTTCTGGGCTGATGAATATCAAAATGTTAAAAGGGCGTATCACGATACTGCCTCCTTGTATCGCGATACAGTATCGTGACTCTGTGTATCACGATTTCTCGGTTCGATACAATATCGTTACAGCTAGGGATGCAAATGATTAATCGACTTTAGATTAGTTGTCGAGCAAGAGGTTGCTCGATTAAAATGTATTAATCGCGATTAACCGCTAGAGGGCGCTAGAGACTGTTGAGTGGTTCTCGTTCTAGTCCTACTCAAATCCATGGTGCGCAGATTTGATCTATTAAATCGTCATTGCAACTTCTAGAGTTCTTGTGGGTCTTTTGGAGATGTGTACTTGAATCTGTGATTATGCCAAGTCCAATGGTGTAAGTTGTTACTGCTTGAATTATGAGAAAAACGATCTTTCAAGACAGGCACATGTCACTGCAAGCAGCATTTTACTGTAGGGTTAAGCTGGCTAGGTTAGCTTAGCGTGCTAACTAGCGAAATCACAAACGTAGTCATTTCAAATTGTGAGCTGTAATTTTAATCACTACACCCTGTCAGATATCAAGACTATTATTAGCTGAACTGGGCATGAATATATATGACCATTCATGAAGAGGAGCACCATCTGTTCAATTTCAGGTGAATCCATGTTAGCTGTAAGTGTTGTTGTCATAGCTCCATTCATTCTCAATGGAGCCTGTTAGCTTATTAGCTCTCCTTACAGACACAGGAAATAACTTTTTTTTTGTTCAGAAACACATTTTGTTGACATTACTATCCATTATGGACAACAACACACTACCCAACATATGGCATTTCTTTATTTTTAAGCGTATTAAGTTAAAATGCTTGTGGTTGGCCGCTGATTATGCAGACAAGTCCTGAGTCTGATCACGTTTCACTCAACGTTGTCTGTCATATAGGCAAGGCGACAGAGGGGGGCGTGGGGCTACTAGTCACTCCTGGGTGAAAGCAATGCCTCCCCAAAGGTGGTTTGGAGATGCCATAGAAAACAGCTTTCTTTTCCTAATGCATAATTATAATTATATTACAATAATATAATAACATACAATAAAATACAATATGGGCTTAATGATCATAATATAATTCTCATAATATAATTTAATATAACAATATTGAACTCAGTGTTTTAACTATTTAGCTGATATTTTAAAAGGCCCTATGAAATTCAGGTGAAAAAACGCCGCTTATCAATTAATCGAAAGTCGATCGATAACACTATCAACTAATGATTAATGAATTAATCGATAATTTGCATCCCTAGTATACAGCCCTACATAGGACCTATGTAATATCAATGTCTCACCCCTAGGCCTCACCTTTTGTCACTCCATTTTTGTCTAGCACACTTTTGCTTTGGTATTGTCTTGTTTTTCCCCTCTCTGAGAGTGTCTGAAAAAAATGTTTAGAATATGACATTTTTCTGTCATGTGTGTGTGTTTTGTTTGTATGTTTTGCATATGCGACTGTTGTGATACAATATGATCACCTTAGTGAGGTTGCTGTTCTGGAGGGAAAAAATCCTGTTGTGTAGCAATTACAATTTTTATTTGTAATAAATGTAAACGCTCGTGTGAATTTTGTTTGTGTGTTTTGCCGTGTGCGACTGTGGTGATGCAGGAAGAGCACCATCGTTAGGCTGCTGTTCTGGAGGGAAAAAATCCTGTTGTGTGTAATTTTTAACGGTTGTGTGAATTTTGTTTGTGTGTTTTGCGTGCGCGACCGTGGTGATGCAGGAAGAGCACCATCGTGAGGCTGCTGTTCCGCTTCTACGAGCCGCACCAGGGTAACATCTACATCGCCGGCCAGAACATCCGCGATGTGGGGCTGGACAGCCTGAGGAAAGCAGTGGGGGTGGTGCCTCAGGTCAGTCATGATTATTACATTACATGACATTACACTTAGCGTAGGTACAGGGTATTGGTTACAGGCCCTGGAGCAATGTGGGGTTAGGTGCCTTGCTCAAGGGCACTTAATACATGGGTGAAAGTGCTGGTAAGAATGGGATTTGAACCCGCAATCTGATGTATAAATACATTCATAATCATCATCAACTTTATTTTCCATACTCAAGGTCCACTTTCAAACATGTTATGACACACATTACATTACATTATTATGTACATCGATTTTATTTAAAGATGTGCAATAAACAATATTTTTTGTTCATCACATTTATATATATGGACTGCTGTGTGCTAAATTTGGACTCATACTTCCTTTAAAACAAATGCTGACCGTGCGTCAAAGCAATGTTTTAACATAAACACACATACTACACTCACACACAAAAAAAACCCACACACACACACTTTTGACTTTTTGCCGTTTATTTCCTGCCTCCATCCCGACTCCTCCGCTCATCTATTAAAACAAATCCTCCTATTAAACAGACACACACCGACCTGCTGTGTCTGAAATAATCCACAGCTGGTGAAAGCTGCTCACCTAGGGCAGGTTAGGACCCCAGTAGCGGTGCTTAGTGCACTGCGCTCAGCATGACCATGACCCACCTTAAACAGTGGGTGTTGACGCATCCATTACAGTACGCCAGTGTCTGGCCCAGCCGATGCATATCAGTGATTTTATGCATATTCATGCATATATTCGGTCGTAAATGCCCTGATTATACATGATTGAATATACATGAGCCGTGCTGTAAGTTCCCCATGAGCAGTATTTGAATAATATTATTGATTTTTCCTTATTGCGCATTTTTTTTTTTTTGCATGTTTGCTCTGAGAAGCAAAGATATTAAAAGGATCCAAATTATTCAGCTTGCAGTGTAAATAAACACAAGGGTCACATTGCATGAAAACACACAACCTTATTTGCACTTTCTTGCAGTGCATCTGTTTTTATTTCGTCTTGCCCACAGGACGCAGTGCTGTTTACACAACACTATAACCTGCAGTCCAGCCATATAAACGCCACGATGGAGGATGTGCACCATATTTGCACTATTTTTTTATTTTTTTTTGCATGCACATATCTTTTTATATGTCTTGCCCTGCAGGACACAGTGCTGTTACACAACACAATCTTCTACAATCTGCGTTTACGTGCAAGCAAGAGACTCAAACCGATGCAGATACAGTTTCCTGTTTTTAGCTCACAGGAGTGGCACACAGTGTGGTCGTTTGCTGCCCAAGTTTGGTAGAGTGGTTATTTGAGTTACTGTTGCCTTTCTATCAGCTCAAACCAGTCTGGCCATTCTTCTCTGATCTCTGGCATCAATAAGCCATTTTCACCCTCAGAACTGCCTGTAGTACCAAAACATTTATGCCACGGTGAAGGATGTGTACCTTATTTGTAGGGTTGTAAGTCACAGCCTCCATGACGATACGATTCAATATCGCTATCTTATTATTCGATGCGATGTGATTCGATTATTTTCGATACTTAAGAATGCCCCATGATATGATACAATACGATTCGACTTTTTTCCAAATACTTTTCCACTTCTATTATGTAATGGAGCTAGGGCATTGGGCAGGGGCCAGCGATTCGATTATTTTCGATACTTAAGAATGCCGCACGATACCATGCGATTCGATTCAATCGTTAAAATCATATCTCGATATATTACATTCAGGGCTCTAAATTACCTTTTTTCATTGCAAGCCAAAATGGCTAGTAGATGTTAATCTAACTAGCCAAACACACACGCGCTAATGGGTCAAAGTGGCTAGTAAGTTGGTATTTTCCACCAGCCACACAGAAATTTCACCAGCATTTGTCCGGCTGGCTGGTGTAAATTCAGAGCCCTGATTACGATTATTACTTACACCCCTACTTATTTGCATTATTAATTAATTATATTTTACATTTCGTGCACCCCTTTTGTTTTGTCTTCCCCCCGCAGGACGCAGTGTTGTTCCACAACACGATCTTCTACAACCTGCAGTACGGCAACATCAACGCCACAGCGGAGGACGTGTACCGCGTGGCCAAGCTAGCAGGCATCCACGACGCCATCCTGCGCATGCCCCACGGCTATGACACGCAGGTCGGGGAGAGGGGCCTCAAGCTCTCAGGTAACCAAGGAAAACATGGACATTGACCTTTGTCACGGAAGGCAGGGGTGGGGAACCTTTTTCATTCGAGGGGGCCACTTCAAATCCCTCCAAGGGCCATACTATGAACACAAGTGAATTGGCCATACTACTGAGCACATTTTTATGCAACTGTTGAAGCTAAGCACCTCTGTGATGGTGAGGGACAGTGCAGCAAGCTGTGTTGTCATAAGTTATGCATTCAGTATACATTATACATACAATCACAGAGGTAGAAATCAGGGGGCTGAGAAAGTACACTTTTTGCCACATAACTTGTTGCAGACAGTTCACTGAACCAGATGATCCTAATTAGCAGGCACCTCCGTCCACATAAGCTTGTGTGTGTGTGTGCGTGCGTGCGTGCATGTGTGCATGACAGACCAAGAAGTATGACAGGTATCGGTTTGTATGACAGCTACATTTATTTTTTTGTGTTTGTTTGAGTATGTGAATTGATGGTTGACTTCAGCTCATTAGTGAGATTGCTTATGCTAGAAGCACAGGACGACAAAAATATGATTCCTTGTCTGGTTTTGTCTGCCTCTTCACTGTGCCATAGGGTTTAGGCTAGTGTTAGTCTTGTATAATACTGCGTGTTAAATATGGTTTGAAAATAAAATTGTAAAATAGTTTGTCCTGTTTATTTTTATTTAATTTA
>NC_085879.1:25971777-25976777 GCF_034702125.1 Engraulis encrasicolus
CAGACAGACAGACAGACAGACAGACAGACAGACAGACAGACAGACAGACAGACAGACAGACAGACAGACAGACAGACAGACAGACAGACAGTTCGTTTCCTCCCCCACTGTGTGTGTGTGTGTGTGAGAGAGAGAGAGATGGGGATGCAGTCTCTCTTGTATGGAGTTGTCTGTTGTCCGCCGCCTGTGTGTGTGTGTTTGTGTGTGTGTTTGTGTGTGCATGTAGAGTATGTCACCGTGCGTGTGTGTGTGTGTATGACTCCATGTCAGTGTGTGTCTCCCCCCTGGAGATCATGCAGTAGGCCTACTTGGCTTGTTGAACTCAACATTATTTAATCCACCACCTGCAGTTTCCCCTTCTCCTCTCTCTCTCCCCCTCCGTCCGTAAGGACAAGATGATGTGCTGATCCCTCTGTCATCAACAGGTCAGGGCACCCAGCAGAGTGAAAATAATACAAGAACATGCCTTTGTGTTAATAACATATTACCTTGGTAATTTTTAAATTATTTTTCCATGTAATTGGGAACTCTAGTGAGCTTTATTTCTATCAATGTTGTGTACATATTATTATTCTATTATTATTGTATCAAGATGTAGAATGCCATTGACATTAGAAGCGCAGAGTCGGGTTTTTTTTGTGATTTGCTTTTGTTTTGTTCTTTTTCTTTTTCTTTTTTAATTTGCAATGTGAGTAACACTTTAGAATAAGGTTCACATGTTAGCTACTGGTACATGCCTAATCTATTGTGCATAAGTGACTTAAAACACACATGTTAATGGCCAACTAGGTCGTTGTTACAATTATATGAATCATACAGGTGTTATTGCCGTAGTAGTGAACAACTGAAAAATGAAAAGAGGTCGCACCATGCATGGGTTTCTTTATTACATAGACGTGTTTCGGCGCTCTGCCTTCCTCAGTGCCGAAACGCATCTGTGTAATAAAGAAACCTATGCATGGTGCGACCTTTTTTCATTTTTCAGTTTTACAATATTTTGGTCAGCACCCTTAAAAGGAAGAAAAAAACTGTTGGGTGAAGCCTGCTCCAACCCTTATGAACGTAGTAGTGAACAAGAAATTTGTGAACACACATCTACAGTAATGAATGACTGATTTTGCTTAACACTGGTCTTAGAAGTCTCTTACACAGGCAGTTCGGCATGTATCAGTAGCTAACATGAACATAAGTGGGTAACACTTAACTTGACGTCGGCGTCCTACGTATGATATAACTTGTCATAATAATGTCAAAACAGTGTCGTGACAGTCATGAACGAATAATGAACATAATGTCAGTTATTAATGTTTCATGGCCACGAAAAGTTGACTTGTTAGGCCTGTCTTTGCCATCACCAAATTTCACAAATTTAACATAACATGTTAATGACATTGACATAATGTTAATGACACATCTATGACTGCATTATGACAATGCGATGACCCTCTTATGTCATACGTAGGACGCCGGCGTCAAGTAAAGGGTTACCCGTAAGTGTTACCGGAATGTGTTCCGTGTTCACATATTTTGACAGATTGTTCCTGAACCACTGGTATCCCGTTAACAGTAAATTTAAACACTTCAAGAGTCAAATGTAACACTCACACTGTTGGTGTTGGATTTACCCTCTTCCAGTGTTGAATGAACACATTTACTGTGTTTGACAAAACATTTGATAAAACGCACAAATCCTGTGATGAGTCAGATCATATTAGTCGTCTTTTGCACTGAAACCTAATTAGATGAGTCAGCCATTCTTGAGTAGACACTATTCGTAAGCACGCCCTGTAGGTGAAGAGGCTTGCACATGGTAATAACAGCACTCTGTTATCTCATGGATAATATCCAGGGCCATGACAGCTTTGGTCAGACCCGGGACAAAGTCATCTAAAAGCAACACCCCCACCCAACACATGCAATGTAGTCACTCAGGACCCAATTCTGAGCCCCCGCTCCTTTTCCCTGGGCCCGAGACAACTGACCCCTTTGTCACCCCGTGTTGGCTTTTGGTTTTTTTGGTCAGCCTAGGAATTAAATGTAAAGAATACAGTAAATTTAAGGTAAATGCAAAGGTTAAGCTCAAAGATGTGTGTATAATTAATTTTCAGAATGTTTTGCCACTTTGATTTTTGCCAAAACTGTCTCGTCTAGTGTGTCTAGGTCTAAACCTGGACCCCGTTTCTCGAAAGCATCGTTGCTAACCAGTTAGCAACTTAGTAGGTTTCCAATGGGAAATTGCATTGCAACCAAGTGGGCAGCTAACTTAAGTCAGCAACAATGTTGTCGAGAAACGCACCTCTGAACTGACTCCACAGTGATGACACAGCAATCACACAAGATGTAAATATTGCTGTTCAACGATATAAAGTATATTGTGCTACCTTTGTACCAAGCCATGGACTCCACTACATTCTTACAAAAGGATATTTTTTCAGGACTCACACAATGCAGTCTGGAAGAAAGTGATTAGCGTGTGTCATTGAAGAATACATGCACTGTAGGTATGTAGAGATGAGAAAAGCCTTCTTCATGTGTTCAGGCTTTGAAGGCTAGGCTTTGACGCACTGCATCGTGTCACATGATCACTTTGTTCTGTGAATTAATCAGGAATGACATCCAGGTATCATACATAACGTATTCAGTACATACATGTACATGTTGAATGGACTGGACTGGAAAGAAAGGTACACACATCTGGATACAAATACATGTACAAACAATAAAAATAATTTAAAAATAAATAAAATCAGATGAAATGTTTTATTTGCCTTAATTCATGTCATGAAGTCATGAATGAATGGCATTGTCTTGTCATCAGCAGGGGTTGGGGGTTTGGCATTTGAATGGAGGAGGTGTGCTTGTGGGTGGGTGGGGGCCGGGAGTGGGTGGGTGTGTGTGTGTTGGGGTGTGTTTGTGTGTTTGTTGGGGGGGGGGGTGATTGATTGACACGCGTAATTCAGTGGGAAGCCGCAGTAGTGTGGTTGTTGAGCTGTCACCTCTGACCCCCAAAACAGCTGCTGCAGGGCTGGTATAATTAAAGCTGTAGGGCAGGGCAGGAAGGTAGGTGGGGGGCCTACTGCTCTCCCCTGGCCTATACTCATACCCCCCCCTCCCAAGTTCTCTCTCTCTCTCACACACACACACACTCTCTCTCTCTCTCTCTCTCTCTCGGTCTCTGTCTCGCTATGTCTCTCTCTCTCTCTCGGTCTCTGTCTCGCTATGTCTCTCTCTCTCTCTCTCTCTCTCTCTCTCTCCCTCTCCTATACACAGTAGTGGCCGTACGGCAGCCTCCAGAGCCGGTGTGGGAATGTGTATGTGTATTTTGAAAGCGCTATGAGTCAATTTCATAGTTGTGATACTGCGCTACATAGATACATGTTGTATCATATTCTATTACATTGTATTGTACATACTATACCCCCCTCCCAAGCTCTCTCTCTCTCTCTCTCTCTCTCTCTCTCTCTCTCTCTCTCTCTCTCTCTCTCTCTCTCTCTCTCTCTCTCTCTCTCTCCCCTGCCGCATCTTTGGCTTGTTTTTTATATGCTCCGTCTTCGTCGTGGCTAGATTAAAAATGTGGGCCCGATGCCATGCAAACAAACCAGGCGACGCTGTGACATTTCGAATGGGCTAGAAATCTATAATGGAATGATTAGGATGCTTAAAGCTTTCCTGGGCCGATTTATTTATGATAAGAAATGAGCGATTCTTGTCATCGACGCCGAAAACAAATGTCACATTGCTTACCACAACAGCATATAATAGTTGTTAAAAAATGAGAAATATGTTAAACATTATTCCAAGTTATTGCCTGAAAACGTTATGCATTTTGTTCAATCGCATTGCTCACCTCTTCCCTAACTGTTAATTCATCATAAGTGTTTGATTTCTGTCTTCAATGCAGGAAAAAAAACAAATGACAAATAGCTGACCACAAAAAAAGAGGGAGAGAGAGAAATGTATCAACCATTATGCAAGTTGTTATACAAGTTGGTGTTACAAGGTTGTGCACGTCAAGAAACGTTGCGCACCCCACTCCCTCTCCTTCACATTCAAGACACACACACACACACTCACACACACACACACACGCACACATTTCACAAGCCCTGCATTGAGCCACACAGCACATTGAGTGCACTTGTTTTTTCCTCCCCTTTTGCAAATGGGGCATCAGGGCCGTTTCAAGGTGTTTGGTGGGGCCCTAGACAAATAGGGACTTCGGGCCCCTTTGTTTTCTCTTCAAACTTTTGGGGAGGGGAGTCCTAAAGAGATTTTTTTTTTAGCAGTGTCATTGCACTTGACTCGTTGAATTTAGGGAGGTCGGTGTTGCCTCACTCACAAAGTTGTCATTGTTGTCATTTGAATACAAGTATACGAATACATAACCTACTGTTAACCCCCCCACACCCCCCTTCTGCTGGGGGCCCTAGGCAATTGCCTAGATTGCTTGCCTGGTTGTGACGTGACTGAGAAGCCTGTGAGTGGATCTCTCTGGCAGCCCTGGCCCATGTGATGAGGTCGGTTTGGAGAGCTAAAGCCAGGGCTGTGGGGACCTCCTGGGTGGGCGCCATTGTGCAGTCTCCAAAGAACTAAAGCCCTGCTTTTGGTAGCAAACTCAAGCTGTTCCTTCCCATGCAGCCAATACCTGCTATCAGGGCCGTAACCAGACATTTTCAAATACTGGGAGTCAAATACTGTGCACTGTACTACAGACTGTACATTTAGAATGCTTCAAACTCTTCAGTCAAACTCTTACATTCAATTTCATCAATCACTGTCTTGAGGATAAATGGGGGTGGCGTGTACAGACTGAATTTATCATTGTTTGATTTTTTTGTTCATAGATAAATTTGACATTTCTGAGAAAAAAACACTGAGGATATGACCTCTGTGTCCTCAATGGTAGTTACGGCCATGCCTGCTATGGCTGTAACACCCCCCCAAACAAACAAACTGAAAGCCACCCTGAGTAATGCAGAATACCACTTCCACGCTGACCT
>NC_085879.1:25981777-25989277 GCF_034702125.1 Engraulis encrasicolus
AATGATTTTCGTTATCAATACTGATGCTGAATTCACTTTTCATTGTGCATATTATGAGCTTCGTTGAGGACTCTTACATGCTTGTCTTAGATGACGGAAGTAACGTTGGCGCAGCTTTAGCAGCAGAGAAGCTATTCGGCTTGTGTTGATAATAATAAACTCCTGGACTATTTCCAAACTTCCAAATGCTTCGTTTCGTGAGTACAGACCATATTTGTGCTACTGCAGAAGTTTGGTGTCATGACATGTTATTTTTGTGGGGAAAGTTTGGAGACGGTGCCCAGTATCCATATGCGCTTGAGTCAAGCTAACCGGAATAAACATCGAATAACACGGCAACTCTGTTGATGTAAGCCTGCGGCAGAAAACACTTCGGGTGTAAAGGTGGATGGGTGTCACGGTTCAAATGGCATTAGGGTGATTCTACTCCGAACCATCGCTTTAAGCTACACATTATCCAAAATCTGTGGATTTCTGGAGGCATGATCCACAACTAAAACAGTTTGAAACAATGTCTGTCGGGATGACTTTCTGCACGTCTTGAGTGTACCTGAGTCTATGGCACCTGCCTTGCCCCCAGGCACTGGGGACTACCAGGGCACGTTCATGTATTCCTAAACATGTGATTTGGGAACGTGTCAGTCACATGGCGCGCAGCCACAGTTCCCCTTCAAGACCACTACACACTACGCATACGTTGTTTTTGTTTATTCAGTAATAGTAAATGGGGAAAATATGGCCAGAGCACTGACTCATCCGTGCCCTGTGGGACGGAGAAGGCAGCCCATGCTTATTTACATGCAAACTCCAACTCTGTCTTTTTCCTGGAAGTACCGTAGGCTAGTGAATATGAAATCTGGCCTTGGAGGTATATAAAAAAAAAGATTTTCTGTTTTGCGCCTGTGTGGGAGTGCAAATGTAGGCCTATAGCTTATATGGGTAATCTGTAGGAAAATGTTTCAGTGGACAAGTGGAACTTTGTCAAAGAGGACAAACGCGTGGCGATGTGTTTAGCTACCTGCCACACTACATAGGCTAGTATACAACCTGCTCTGAAAACCTCGCGCAGCCAATTTGGGGGAAAGGTGCGTCACCACCGGAACAAGCGACTGTGCTTTTTGAGGGCTGGTGGGCTCAAAAGACTGTTTCAAATTCGAAATGGCAGACGCAATTAAAAATAGCCATAGAAACACTGAGTGTATCTCAACATTGAGGTTATTTAGTTGGTTAGTGCAGTTGGTGTTGATACCGAATAGAGTGGGCCTTATTGCATGCGTCACATGCAACATGAATGGCTTGACCCTTGTGAAGATCCTGCTGAAACATGCAGGGGTACGTAGCACTTATGTCAGACTGACATTTTTAAATGGGTGCGTCAAACTGTTCAGTCCCTATCATTATAATCCATCTGGGGTGCTGTTGCTGGCACTAGCCTATTGCAAGAAGATTGGACAGTTACCATGATTTGGCTATAAGACTAGAGCAGAGTATTCAGTCGGTTATTTATCTTTGACACAACCTTTATTTTTATTACTTCTGAAACTTGCATTAGAAAAAAACTACCGGTATATGATTCTAATGGCAAGTGCATCTCTAAATCCACCCAGCATGTCTTTCAAACACCCGTTCTTCCAAACACTGCAAACGACTAAAAATAGAATGAAAAACTAACCCAATGCAATATTTTGATAAAATAGCGTAGTATTTACAGTTTTTTTTCATGGGACATCCATTCACACAAGCTACTTCGGTTTGGACACAAATATAATGCTTCTGAATGTTCCCAAATGAATCACTCCTCCGGCAATACATTGTTAGGTTATATTTGAAAGTGTCGACGACTATTGCCCATCCAGAGACGGAGAAAAATCTGTGATTTTATTATTGCGTCTGACTCTGTGTCGGGGACTATCGAGCACTTTCATAGGTCGGTTGGAGCAAGACGGCGGGCGGAGGGGAACAGCAAGTTAACGAGCGTGTGCGCCTGCGAGACTGCGCTACGACGCGAGGAGAGAGGGCGAGAGAGAGAGAGAGAGGTCCAGCTGCAAAAAAAGACACGCTGTAACAATGGCAGCACCGAAAACCTCGTAGATGGCAGCAAACACCGGGGGTTGACGTCAAAATAAGAAAATGGAATAGCGGACGCCACGAGTTCAACTTGACGTCTGCACAAGTCACTGCTCCCGGGTGTTTTATTGGAATAGGAATTTGTGTTGTGATGAAAAATGGAGCGTCGGGGAGAAGAGAAGCGCGCTTCTACTGCTGCCGTCTCCATCACTGCGAGAAGAGGCGCGTCCACCTGCTAACACCGGAGGCCCGGGCTCGGGGTGAACCAACCATGGGGAAGTGCCTGCATTGAAGAGGAGAAACAGACTCGCTAAATATCGCTTTAACAGGCGAAAGGAAGGGGTTTCCTGCTGGACAGGGGTACAAGAAATCGCTCTTGGGCTGCATTCGTGTGTGTGGTAAGTGAGAACATCGCCATTCTGTTTGATATTAATAGGCGAATCGGTTCCAAATCATTCCGGTAGCCAATAGCTGTAACAAGATTGCCTGGCTTTCGTTTCCATCGCTCAAATGACATTTTAATTGCCCCTATAATGCGAATCAGGTCTCTGAGAGGCATAGAAATAGGCTACTGTTTCAGTGGGACAGGTGTCGTGTTCGGCTCATGCAGCGTTAGGACACTTTCCTACCATCCTGTTTGGATTAGCATAATTCAAATGCCATTAAGTATTTGGGTAAACCGATACTGCGCTACATCAGATAGACAGAGGACCGTTTAAGAAAACACAGCATACGAATTAAGACCTATTTTACCGCAGTGTTGGTGTTGTTTACTCGGATAGCAGCAGCGGTTTGCATGGGGATCATTCTGACAGTAGCTCGATTGTGTCAGTTGTAAGCCGCGCGTAAACCGTGTCAGGTCCGGGCATGTTTTGGGTAAGCTTTCGGGGGTTTGTGTGCTGACATTGCATAAGGCAATCGTGCATCGGGATTTTGTTGAAGTCGAAATGAATATTTATGGGATTCGCGTAAAGATGCGGGGCACGGCGGGGCTCGCTTAGTGGGGGCACTGTCACTTGGTAGTGTTTGCATGCCATTGATGCCAAGACCCACAAACTACCTGTAACTTCATGTCCCCGCACAATAAAACACAAAAAATGAAGTGACTATGGAGGTGCATTGGTAATGCATGTCTGTGTTGATGATCACCACCATGATGATGGTGCTGTCCTGGGGTGGGTTGTACTGTGTCTATTTTCACAGGAACGTTGGCTGCCTGCTATCACTCTCACTAACACCCCGTTGGATACCGCTGTTGTAGCTTGTTAGCGCGCCGATTTGTTGGGTTCGGTTGTAGCAAGTGTTAGCAAGCCACTGGTAACACCGAGCAAATCAGTAGGGAACCACCGATTCTCCCATGCCCATTTCCGATTATTGGTGAGCAAACAAACGGAGGCTTTCTCCTACACTAACCAGCCAGCACCCCCTCACGGACGCATATCCCACTCCCTCTTTGGCACACACAACTGTCATCTGTCTCTCTCCACCCAGAATTCCGCATGGCGGACCCTCGAGTTGATGGTGTCTAACAAAGAGCATGAAAGGGCCAAATTGAGTTGACACACTGACGTGGGATTCATTATTCTCACTGACGGCACGGTGTGGGAGTGGACGCGCAGAGGCGCGTGTGTATTTATCCCTCTGGGTGTCTCTGAGTGTGTGTGTGTGTGTGTGTGTGTGTGTGTGTGTGTGTGTGTGTGTGTGTGTGTGTGTGTGTGTGTGTGTGTGTGTGTGTGTGTGTGTGTGTGTGTGTGTGTGTGTGTGTGTGTGTGTGATGCGCACTGGAGGAAGGCGTCTTCTGTCCGGCTGAGTTCACAGATTTGGGTTTGATGACAGATTCTCTCTCTCTCTCTCTCTCTCTCTCTCTCTCTCTCTCACACACACACACACACACACACACACACACACACACACACACACACACACACACACACACACACACACTGAATAGCTCAATGGCTCTGAAACCCTTGCCATCCAATCCCTTCCCCTCTGAGTCACTCACTCACAGCATCCGATGGGAACATTCTCTGAATGAACCACGAGAGCTTTCCATGCACTTACGCATGCATACATACATGCACACTCACACACACGCACGCACGCACACACACACACAAACACATTTGAATAAGCATGCACACTACACACTACACACGCACACGCACACGTATACACACACACACACACACACACACACACACACACACACACACACACACACACACACACACACACACACACACAGAGTTAAGTGGCTCTGTGATTGTGATGATGGCCGTATGTTAGACAATGGTAAATCAGTAGCACCATAACAACAATGGAGCTGACCGATCAGGCCAGCAGGTCACACTATACCATTGCTGCTCTCTTAAGCCCATGGCGCCGCCACACTGTTTTTGGTAACACTTTATTTTAGGGATACACCTATTAGCACTAATACATACAATGTTAATGTCTGTATAAGTAACTTGTAAGGCATGTACAAAGCAAAATCAAACATTTGTTAGGCATGTATTCGCAAATGTCTTGTTCATGCACAATAAGGGATTTATTACCAATTTAACCTTAGTAAGGACCTATAGTAGGCCTCAGTGTTTGCTTAGTACATGCCTTACAAGTTACTTATGCAGGCATTAACATTGTATGTATTAGTGCTAATAGATGTATCCCTAAAATAAAGTGTTACCCTGTTTTCTTGATTTCGCATGCCAAAGCCACAGCAAACAGGGGAGAGAGAGTAGAGAGTAGAGTAGAGTAGAGTTGAGTAGAGTAATATTTATTATGGCAGCTAATCTTGCGAGGTAACCGTATCAATGATGAGTTTTCATGTTTTTATATGTTCAAGTCATAGTAAATATGGAAGTAAATATGGCGGCTAATCTCACAGGGTGTAGCCATGGGCAGATCAGATGTATCTGGATAGGGAGTCTCGTTTGGAAGGAGTTGCCCTTAGAATGGTAGCCTGGTTCCTACCAGACCTCTCTGTGTGTGCACCTCTGGAGCCCCTCGGTGGTGCTCCAACACACACAGAGGTCTGGGAGACTTTAGCAGAATTCCATTTCTCCAGTCAAAAAATAATCAGAGCATTTATTGCTTCAATATCAATGGCGGCTTGCATTGAGGAGTCACGGGACATATCATAGACTATATTAACAGATATTATTAGATCAACGAAAACGTTTTTGAAGGAATTTGTTGATATTGAAGCAATAAATCCATTAGTGCTCCGATTATTTTTTGACTGGAGAAATGGATCCTGCTACATGCTCCCAGACCCAGTAGTGGAGCTCACGAAGCTGCACGGAACTACAGGTCAGACAAGAGACAGGCAATTAGAGTGGGCCTTTTTTAGTTGATGTCAGAAGCCAATGCATTTGAAGCAGGTATAAGTACTGTAGCATCTGCTTGCATTGACATAAATTTACATCCTATTGTTTTCTATGGAAACCAGTATTCATACCGACTTTTGTTGAAAAAAAAAGCTTTCAAAAAAGGCTAATCGGAAGACTGCAGGTTATAGATCAATTATTGTACATGATTCACTGGTACCCTTAAGCAAAGCAATTAAATAACCTCGGAACAGTAACCAATACCCCGTGCCTAAATAACGTTGATGCGCATTGTACATAACAAAGCACTATCATTTTATATTTATTTAAAATATATTTAATTTTATAGCTAAGGAGAGATGGAGAAAGGAAGGGTGCCAGTCAAATAGTTGCACATAGTGTCCTGCTCCACTGGATTGGATGTGAGGTAAGATGCACATGTAGAGACTCTGTTTCCCGGAGCTCAACACTGAGATCTGATGTGGTGTCTAAGGCTAAGGCAACATACACTGCTCCTTTCTATACCTTTGTGCGTGTGTGTGTGTGTTTTTTTTTCTATTCCGTGTGTGTGTGTGTGTGTGTGTGTGTGTGAGTGTGTGTGTGTGTGTGTGTGTGTGTGTGTGAGTGTGTGTGTGTGTGACTGTGTGTGTGTTCGCGCGCATGTGTATGTGTGTCTGTGTGTGTGTGTGTATGTGCGCACGTTTGTGTGTGTGTGCGCGCGTGTGTGTGTGTGCGCGCCTGTGTGTGTGTTAAAGTGTAAGGTGTATGTTGTCATGGGGTGTTGTTGCATGGCCTTCGGTCCCCCCGCAGAGGTGGGTTTTTCGCTTGTGTCCAATGGCACCCCTACCACAAATCAATCGGCTCGCTTAATTTGCATTGATCTATTTGCAAGGCCACCGACACAAAGACTCCATCGAAGTCCTTTCTCTACGGCCCTGCTCCTACAAGGTAAAGGTTTGACGAGAGGCTGCAGAGAGAAAAGCTGAAAGAGAGAGAGAGAGAGAGAGAGAGAAAGAGAGAGAGAGAGAGAGAGAGAGAGAGAGAGAACGAGAGAACGAGAGAACGAGAGAGAACGAGAGAACGAGAGAACGAGAGAACGAGTGAAAGAAAGTGGTAGAGAGAAAGAGATGGATTGAGTGTGTGTGTGTGTGTGTGTGTGTGTGTGTGTGTGTGTGTGTGTGTGTGTGTGTGTGTGTGTGTGTGTGTGTGTGTGTGTGTGTGTGTGCATGGGTGCCGCGAGGGGGGAAAGGTGTTACAGATTCTAAGGGCCCGACAGCACTGAGACTGGAAGAATGCTGATAACATAATTTGTCATTTTGGGCCCCCAAAATTTGAATCTTTCCTAGCGCCCAACATTTTTAACGGTGCCCCTGTGTGTGTGTGTGTGTGTGTGTGTGTGAGTCTTTCTGAGGTAGTCAAATTTCTGAGCTTATTTATTGGTAGACTGGGTGAGGCCGCATGCAGGGAATAGAAACGTCACTAACTCAAAAATGATTGAAGGCTGCTCGATTATAAGAAATCGATATCACGATTATTTCAGTGCATATTGATATCACAATTTTTAAAGATGATATTTCTTCTAAAGACAAATAACTGTGCTAAACAGTTCACAATCTCCCTTCAGCAGTGTCAGTGGAGGGACCATAGAGAAACAACACACAGTGGTGTTCTGCATGAGTGTTAGGTAGCAAGTCTGCTCTGTGCTCGCAATGGCTCAATTGGAAGTGTGCTTAGCATACAGTAACCTACCTTTGTTTTGGAGTATAGACAAATGACAACAAAATATTGTTTCAGTTTGATATTATGAACATTTATATGGTTTGACAGCAATATTTCACGTTATAAATTTGATATATTGCACAGCCCTAATGAACGCTTTCTTTAGTGCGTGGTGGTGGATTTCCCATTTCTTCTCAGGTGTTCTGTGACTCCTCAGTCCTTTTCAGACCACATGAATGTGCACGGTTAAAACCTTACAACTGTTACAGCTCTCTTCTCAAAGGTCACCACAAACCTGATACTTAGAGAAAAAAAATGCACAGGAAAACTCTACCATGTTAATTCAACATCCATATAGTAGTTGAACTGACACCAAGAGTGT
>NC_085879.1:25994277-26001777 GCF_034702125.1 Engraulis encrasicolus
AAAGTGGTAAGAAACGTTTCCATTTCGGAAGTGTACTCTCTGTTAAGGATTACAATAGTAAGAACTAGAGATGCACCGGATCCTGATTTTTAGGATCCTGCCGGATACCGGATACACTGCTTAAGATCCTGCCGGATCCAGAACCGGATACCGGATCCTACGAAAGGGTTGAAACACATACCCTACTCGCACACGTGGGCCATTTATCACGCTGGCTCAAACTATTTTGACTGAAAAGCCTCGGCTAACGGATTCTGGATCCTGGAACCGGATCCGGTGCATCTCTAGTAAGAACAGAGGTGCCTTTTACTTAATTGTTACTAATGGGATAGATAGTCTGTTTTGTTACTGAAAAACACTGAAAACCTAACAAGGACCCACCACAAACTTAGACACTGATACAACCAGTGCACAGTTGGCTGATTATCAGACAAGTACACGGATCTACTGTTTACTCAGATAAGTTACTTGTGTGGGAAGGAAACAGTGTGTCTTTTTTTCTTTTACTTTTACTTTTGACACCTCTGGAAACACATTTGAATTTTTTTGAATGTAAAAAAAAATGCTCATGACGTATGGAAGTAGCCTGATTTGATCCCACGTGGGAAACTCCTTTTTTCTTTGTGACCCAACACTTCACAGTACACACTGCACACTGCACACAAAGAAATAGCATTTTTTTGTGCAAGGGGGCATGATCCAAATGGTACCCCAAGGGAGCAGTGTGGCAAGACAGTGCCATGCTCAGGCTACTGCAGTCATGGAGGAGGATGGGGGAGAGTTATAAGTAGGTTATAAGCCCGCCGCCGCATCCCAATTCAAATGCAACACACCAAAACAAACAATGCCATCCAGCGTGGCCTCATACCCCAGTCTTGATTTGTCAATGCCATTTGACCAGGCAGCAATGTTGCAATTAGGGTTGTAAATCACAGCCTCCATGACGATACGATACTGTATCGATTTCTTAAAGCAGGGATTCGATTATTTTCAATACTTGAAAATTCCCCACGATACGATACGATTTGATTTTTTCCTGAAAAAAATCTACTTCTGTTATGTTATGGAGCAAGGGCTTTGGACACGGGCCAGCGATTTGATTATTTTCGATACTTAAGAATGCCCCACGATACGATACGATTTGATTAAATCGTCGGCCGTAGGATCGATGCATTGATACATTTTGATTATTATTTCCACCCCTAGTTGCAATGTTGCCAAGGGCATAACCTTTTAGGCCAAGAGATGAGAGGGTTTTATTCATGTGGTGGAGCCCAAAAGGTTAGGAGTGTCTGGATGAATATTGTAAATTTGGGTTTGTAAGTCATGCATTTTATAATTCCTAACAATTCAACATCCATCTTGAGTTAAACAATAGGCATGTCTCCAAAGGCATGTATTTTCTCAAAAACTCCCTGCACTTGATTGGAGGGAACACTTGTTTGACATTTTTAATGAGCTGCTATCTTTAACTGCTCACAGATTCGAAAATACAGTTAAAATGACAGAATCAATGTTGACGTGCAAGTCTTTGCGAGTGGCCAATGTGAAACAACTGTCTGAAACAACTGTCGCGTTTCATTTATTTTTTCCATTTTTCCACTACGTTTAAAGTTTGATTACATCACATCTCTGAAAATCCTGCAATCCTGATTGGTTCTTCTCCATTTTGGTTTGGAAGAAGGGTGAATCTGAAGGTCCTCCAGACATGGGAATGCACTAGGGTCTGGCAAGTGTCAGGCTACTATATACTACAGTGAGATTGGAATTTTAAAAAAATATTGTTTTAGGGCTTTTTTGCCTTTATTTGATAGGACAGTTGAAAAAGGTGACAGGACGCGAGTGGGAGAATCAAACCCAGGTCGCCGGCATAGTAACCCAGTGCTCTATACCGTTGAGATTGGGCCATGAGATTCCAATTGAGTTGAAGTGCATACCGGTAGGCAGACTTTATCTAGAAGGTTGTCTCTAGTACCATATGCAATATGACCAATCTCATTTCATCTCCAGCGAGGAAGCCCTTTCATGTGTCAGGCCAGGCCATGTTCATTTGGCAAATAGACAGTACTGAGCATGCAGGAACCATATTAGTCGAGAAAGCCACTCTCTCTCTCTCTCTATCTCTCTGTCTCTTTCTCTGTCTCTCTCAATCTCCCTTTCCCTCCGACGGCCCAAGCTCCCCTCTCGTCTATAAGTGTTGTATGTTCAAACACCAAAGTCCTCGGCTTTCAACGTTATTAATTTCGCCCGCTCCCCACTTTTGCCGCTAGCACTCGGGGTGTCATCATCTCCGACCTTTTTGCTTCAGGCCCTTGAAGAGCACCCGCCCGTCGGTAGGTCGGTGTGTTTTTTGAGGCAGGCAGGCAGGCAGGCTGGTGGTAGTGGTGTGTGTGTTTTTTTCTTCTTTTTTTTCGGCAGTGGCGGTGGTATTTTTCGGTGGCCTTTGTCAATGAGTGAACGCCTGAAGTGGGTGTGAGTGAGCCGCATCACCGTAGCTGGGCTGGAGTGGGTGCTTATGGCTTACTGGCCTGGATAAGATGGCTTGGCCCTATCGCTCACACACACACACAGACACGCACACAGGCACACACACAGGCGCGCGCGCGCACACACACACACACACACACACACACACACACACACACACACACACACACACACACACACACACACACACACACACACACACACACACACACACACACACACAGGGAAACAGGGGGGTATAGATAACACACACACAGGGGGCCCAGGGAGAGAGGGGGCCTAAAATTGGGTCCTCATTACATTGTTTGTATCATTTTTTTGGGGGGGGGGGTTGCTTTCAGGTGACTTTGTCCCGAAAAGTTCTTGGTGGCCTTGCGCACACACACACACACACACACACACACACACACACACACACACACACACACACACACACACACACACACACACACACACACACACACATATACACACACACCTACACATACACACACACGCACGCACGCACACACACACACACACACACACACACACACACACACACACACACACACACACACACACACACACACCAAGTGTATGAGGTGATGGTAAGGAAAGGGTTATGTGCCCTACACACAATTCCGCACACGCACGCTCACATGCACATTCGCATTCAGGACCAGATTAACACACATGCTAGACATGGCTGCAGCATATGGGCCCCCACCTGCCAGGGGGCCAATGATTGGCCAAAAGCGAAAAATTGCAGCATTGTGGCCAGATGCAATATTGAAAAAAAAAACATCTGTTGTGTTGAGCACAGTTAGTAGGCATGTTATCTTTAATTCCTAGCTTGTGATTACTGTATGACACAGTCCATGGAAGTTTGCCTTCTGGGGGCCCCACAGATGCAATAGCCTACCTGTTGCCTAGGGGCCCCAGACCATCTTGATTAGAGACAGACTGATCGATCGGCCAGCCGATTTGATCGGCCAATTTTCTCATTTGGTTGCGCATATTTTAAGGTCGAGGTGACGTGCTTAAAATTAATGAAAAATGAACGAAATAACAGTCGAGTGGCTCCCTCAGCTGTGATCCAGTCCCCATCATTCACTTCAGGGAGCCGTTCGAATGTCACACCTCTATCAAGCACATCTGCGGGCAGCTACTTGGAACCTCAATGCTGGTGATAATAACCAGTGTGAAGTTTAGCTCTAAAATACAATAGTAAATTAAAATCTAAGCGAAATTTTAACAAAAAAGGATGTAAATCTGACATGTGACTGACTTTCACCCCATGTCTATTTGTTTTCAACGGCAACAGAGTTTAAATGAAATTTTGCTAGTGTTGTGACCACGAGTACCTTTTACTGACCTAAGGACCTTCCCTGAAATTGAGATTTTATCTATTAAATCGTCATTGCAACTTTCTGGAGTTGTTGGGAGACTTTTGAAAATATGTACTTGAATCTGTGATTAAGTCAAACCCAATATTGTAAGTTGTTACAGCTCGAATTAAGAGGAAAAACAAACTTTAAAGTCTGGCTTAAGATGCTGTAAAATCGCTCAGCTAGCATGCTAACGTTGTTTGCGAAATCACAAACGTATTATTATTATTTTATTTTGAAGCTTAAAGTTAAAATAAAATGCTTGTGCTTGACGTTGGCTGACACACCCCTTTGCAGACTCTAGAGACTGTTCACATCACGTTTGGTGCCCATAAGCAACATTACGTTGGCAATTGGCATATACGTCTCTATTATGGCCAACTAACATAAAAGAGTACGCACAAATAACAAGTGAACGTTTTAGAACATTGTCACACCATGTAGCTTACATTTGTTTTCACGATGTATATGTTTTATTTGATTTTGAATTTGAGAAAGAGCAAAAGCATGCTCTATGTCCGGTTTCCGCCACAGCATGCTGGGAGATGGAGTATTATCAGAGAGTTTTTCCTCTCTGGTATTATTGTTGTATTGTTGAAACATAGGGAAAGTTTAGGCATGGCAGTTCCACAGTGAAACTGTATGACATGTATTTTGCCGTTTTGAAGTAACTATCTGAAGTTGTAACATCATAGCACTCTGTTGAACATATTCAAATAAACTAATAGACTAACTGACTAGGCACAGTCATGTTTATATGATAGCCTACATAATATTTCTACTAGGCCTATCTATATACGTGAATATGTAGTGTATAAATAGAACATGTGTTACTTTTAATGAATAAAATATATATGTTATGGATAAATAAATAAAAAATGATATTGTTTATATACCGGTATATTTTTAGCATGCCAATTAAGGATAATATGATAGCATATCGGCCCCAAAAGTCGCCCCAAAAAATCGGCTGGTCACATTGGCCATCGGCTGGTCACATTGGCCATCGGCTGACTCTGACCTCTAAATATCGGCATCGGCCTTAGAAAAGCCCATATCGGTCGGTCTCTAATCTTGATCCAGTCCTGCTCACATGCACACACACACACACACACACACACACACACACACACACACACACACACACACACACACACACACACACACACACACACACACACACACACACACACACACACACACACACACACACACACACACACACACACAGAGATGAATGCACAGACAGACAGACACCCTTAATGTGTGTGTGTGACTTGTGTAAGCATGTGTACTTTATGTACATGCCTTTGCATGTGTATTATGCATTTGCACCTGGGTCTGTGCCTAATTGTGTGTGTGTCTAAGTGTGTGTGTGTGTGTGTGTGTGTGTGTGTGTGTGTGTGTGTGTGTGTGTGTGTGTGTGTGTGTGTGTGTGTGTGTGTGTGTGTGTGTGTGTGTGTGTGTGTGTGTGTGTGGTGGGGAGTGTATGAGTATGAATGCTTTAGGCTGAGAGGAGGAGGAGGAGGTGGACAAGCCTGGGAAAGCTCCTTGATTTGATTTTTTTTCCTTTTTTCTTCTTGTTGTTTTTCCTTCTTAGACACATGACGCACTCACTGGCCAATCGTGACGCCTGAGAGAGAGAGAGAGAGGGAGAGAGAGAGAGAGAGAAGGAGAGAGAAGGAGGGAGAGAGATAGAGAGAGAGAAGGAGGCAGAGAGATAGAGAGAGAGAGAGAGAGAAGGAGGCAGAGTGGGATATAGAGAGAGGGAGAGAGCGAAGGAGGGAGAGAGAGAGAGAGAGAGAAGGAGGGAGAGTGGGATACAGAGAGAGGGAGAGAGAGGGGGGGGAGAGGGGGGAGAAAGCTTTTAGGATAAGCCATCTTCTGAGTGTGTGTGTGTGTGTGTGTGTGTGTGTATGTGTGTGTGTGTGTGTGTGTGTGTGTGTGTGTGTGTGTGTGTGTGTGTGTGTGTGTGTGTGTGTGTGTGTGTGTGTGTGTGCATGTGTTTGATGCATAATTCACCATTGCTTCCCTGTGGTGCTCGCAATGCACCAGTCTGTGGAGGCATCATGGCATTGGGCGGTTATGTAATGTAATGTTACAATGATGAAAAATGATACAATTGCTGTGGCGTTTGTGGTGGTGTGGTAAGGCAGTGGGAAGCAGAGACAGAGGTGTCTGAACTGAAGACAATGGGGAGGAGGTGGAGGTCGGGGAGGTGGAGAGGAGAGGAGAGGAGAGGAGAGGAGAGGAAAGGAGAGGAGAGGAGAGGAGAGGAGAGGAAAGGAGAGGAAAGGAGAGGAGAGGAGAGGAGAGATCGAAACCATTATGTAGAACTTAAGGCAGTATGGGAGTTCCCAGGCTACCATTGGGATATATAAAATACTGAATTCAGAGATAAAATAGATTATTATAATGCAGTTCTCAACCAATGGGAATATTGTTTGGTTTATTTTTTGCATATTTTGGTGTACATTAATAATCCATTATTATTATTTTTTGCTAGACTTTTTCTTCCAACCTGCCGCGGCCCCCTTAGCACCCCTTTGCGGCCCCCCAGGGGTTCCCGGCCCCCACTTTGAAAACCACTGCCCTAGGCAAAGAGCCCCCCAGCTCAACCCACTATTGCCCGTGCAAACTACCAGTATGCCCTTGCTAGCACAGGTATCCATGATTACAAACATTCTCCCATTTCCTGGTGTCTTGTGTCTTTCTTAAAACAATTTTGTGGGGGGGAGGGCCATCCTCGAGAGAGATTTCCATAGCAGTAATATTGCACTTGTCAGTCACTGAATTTAAGGAGGCGCTGCCACCACACCATCAATTGAATACAAGCACATCAGCGGCCATCATAGCCATCCCAGTCACCAAGGGAGGGGGAGGGGCCCCCTTTTCAGCTGGGGGCCCCAAGGCAATTGCCTAGTGTGCTTGCCTGGTTGTGGCAGGCCTGACGGCAGGCCTTGGAATGAAGCGAAGGCGTTTATCATGATGCCGGCTGGCTGAATAGGGCGCCTTTCTTTTGTTAATGAGACCTTGGAGTGATCGAGCGCAACATTCCTCTAACTGCAGCCTACGGTGCTGTGTGCCGAGTGCCATTGTGTGTTACATTACATTACATTACATTACAATTAGCTGACACTTTTTTAAATCCAAAGTGACTTACAGTTTTTTTTTAAGCACAGGGTATTGGGTACAGTCCCTGGAGCAGTATGGGGTTAAGTCCTTTGCTCAAGGGCACCTCAGCCATGGAGTATGGTAGGGAGTGGGAGGGTGGGAGATTCGAACCTGCATCCCTCTGATCTGAAGCCCATCTCCTTACCCACAATGCCACGGCTGTGTGTCTGTGAGTGATTCCGTCTGCACGTGTTTGTTTATTGTCAAGGGATGGTGGAGAATATAAGTAGCCTAGTGAGGCGTGTGGAGTTACTCTGGGTGGATTCCGATATGCTGACTTCCGTCCTCCTTTGCTCACTTGCCTGCTTGTGACGTCACGATGATGTCACTGACGACAGAAAATGAATTCAATATATTGCAAAAGCACAATTCTAATGTTTTCTCATTTGCAATTGGGATGGTGAATGAAAAACAATCCCGCAAAAGTTGTTGTAGCTAGGCTGACAGCTGGGAAACGTTATTGTTTTCT
>NC_085879.1:26006777-26026777 GCF_034702125.1 Engraulis encrasicolus
GTGTCTGTGAATGGTGAGGGAAACATTTCAGTGATATTACAGTTTTTTTCAATTGCTAACAAGCTTTTGTCCAATCCTCAGCGACATTTGCAAAACTCTTAATACAGTTAGCACACCAAGGTCTTTCCATTGCCATACAGTTGGCACATTACATGTTTTTTTCACACAATTAGCAGTCAATGAATGCATTTCTTTGTGTATATTTAACAGTGTATGCTGTTGAGAAGAAAATGAACTGTTTAGCCAATTGTGTTTGGTAGGTGGTAGTCTGTGGTAAGAGTTTAGAAAAAGTATCCAAAGTATGGGTAAGGGCTTGTTAGCAATTGAAAAAAAACTGTAAATTACTGAAATTGTGGCCTGGTATGGCATACAAAATATCGCTAAAAAATGTGGTAATTCTATCGTGAATCTCAGAATATAATAATAAGAAGCATATATCGGCCTATTATTTCCTCCGTCAAGGAGATTACATTTTTGGTCGCGTTGGTTTGTCTGTCTGTTTGTCTGTCTGTTTGTTTGTTTGTCTGTCTGTTTGTTTGTCAGCAGGATAACTCAAAAACTCATGAACGGATTTGGATGAAACTTTGTGGAATTGTTGGAAATGACCAAAGGAACAAGTGATTCAATTTTGGTGGCGATACAGATCATGAACCGGAACCAGATTTAAAAAAAAAGATTCTTCACCATTGTTAGAAATCTAGATGGCCCTAGTGACCGCAAATTGAATGGCGGGATAGGGAGAATTTTGACATTCCAGTTTCTAACTCCACAAAAAGAAGGCAGAAACACATCAAATAAAAAAGGGTGTAACATAGTCAAATGTTCTATCAGACAGCTTCCCTGGCGGAGGTCTGCACTCTCTGAGTGCATTTCTAGTTGTATATACCTATATATGGTTTTCATCTTTGTGTCCATTGCCAAGATATCAAGATATGTGACATGATGTCAGGTACGATAAATAATACGATGTCATGTATGACATAGTATAATATGACATGATGTAATGTGATATGGGGAAGGTCATGTGTCATATAGTGTATGATATTATTAGACCTTATATGATATGATATGATATATATGATATGTAAGGGTTAACGTTCGGCGAGAAGGTCGCTACCGTGGAATAGCAGCACGACAGAGAGAATCTTTAGACCCCGACTGCTATTCCACAAAGCGACCGACTCGCGGAAAGTTAACCCGCTTATTATATGGATATACTTAAATGATTCACACATGGCAGGGACATTTTTTTAGGCCTATTTAATGTGAAGTCTGGGCTATTCTAGTTTTTAATGTCAAAGGATTGTCGCTGCGCAAAAAACAGTGCCGTTGTGGAACACCGCTAACAGCTAGGTAGCCAGGACAACAGGTGTTGTCTATCACAGCAGCTGATTAGAGTCTTGTTGAAAAGTCGCTTTAGCAGTGAAAAGTCTTGTTGCCATTGACAGCGGTCTGTTATAGACCAACCCGTCCGTTATCGAAAAATAACAGACGTGCGAACGTTGGGGAGCCCCGTTGAAATGAATGGAGCATTCGACCGATGACGTCACAACCATATAATAAGATATGATATTGGGAGGATAATCACGAGGATCAATGCTCAATGCATTTGACTGATACCTATGATAGGTTTATTGGATATGGTATATATAATATCATGTCCGATACAAACTATGATATGATATGATATGATATGATATGATATGATATGATATGATATGATATGATATGATATTGGGAGGATAATCTTGAGGATCGGTGCTGAATGCATCTGACTGGCATCCCGTACCTCATCTCATGCCCACCTGACTGACTGTGCCATATATTCTTGTTGAGCCGTGTCTCACTCACAGCAGACTCGGGAGCACATGCTGCTATTGTGATATTGCAGTGTTTTTCATATAGGTATGTTTTTCATATAAAATGCAGCCGTGACTGTCACGTTGTGTGTATCTCAGAGAGAGACAGGGAGAGAGGGGGAGAGTGTGTGTGTGTGTGTGTGTGTGTGTGTGTGTGTGTGTGTGTGTGTGTGTGTGTGTGTGTGTGTGTGTGTGTGTGTGTGTGTATGTATATAATAGGTGTGTGTGTGTGTGTGTGTGTGTGTGTGTGTGTGTGTGTGTGTGTGTGTGTGTGTGTGTGTGTGTGTGTGTGTGTGTGTGTGACTCAGTAGGCTACCGCACTGACTCCTCTGACTTCATTTTTCATTTCCATGGGGCCAGCCAACCAGCTAGCCAGCCAGCCAGCATGCCCGGCACACATCTTTTGTGCGAAGAGACTAAAAGTGTCAATAAGGAACTAGTGAACCCAAATATGTTCCCGTCAGAACGCATGACTGAAGACATTAGCACTTTGTGTGTGTGTGTGTGTGTGTGTGTGTGTGTGTGTGTGTGTGTGTGTGTGTGTGTGTGTGTGTGTGTGTGTGTGTGTTTGTGTGTGCGTGCGTGTGTGCGTGCGTGTGTGTGTGTGTGTTTTGTGTGTGTGTGTCTGTGTTTGTGTGTCTCTGTGTGTGTGTGTGTTTGGCTTCAGTGGGTTTCCAATGAAAATCGTGGCACTCTGACAAAGTCTTTGCTGCGACGCGATGTGGCGCAACGCGGCTCGCCGACCACACGCTAATTTAAGTCACCGGAGCCAATAATTGCATTGTGTTTTAATAACATTGGGTTTCATTATCACCTTGCGAAACAACAGATCCACATTTAGTTTTGTAGAACAGTTTATCAGGGTGTAAAAAGGGAAAGCGCCACCGTCGCCGATGCCATTGCGCATTGTGCCAGTGAGAGAGAGAGGGAGACAGAGAGAGAGAGACAGAGAGAGAGAGAGAGAGAACAAGACAACAAGAGAAGGGGAGAAAGACAGACAGAGAGAGGAGGAGACAGAGAGAAAAAAACAGAGAGATGGAAAGAAAAAGAGAGAGAGAGAGAGAGAGAGAGAGAGAGAGAGAGAGAGAGAGAGAGAGAAATAAAAAAAAAATCTCTCTCTTGCAATACCTTCCCTAGAGGGACACTTAAGCACTGAAAGAAACATATGGGTTTAATACATGTTTACTCTGCATTACCTATAGAGCTGATCCCTGCAAAAACAAAGTCATCGCTAAGGGAGTTAGCTCTCCACCGCAGCCCCCCTCAACACACACACACCCTACACACCGCTTGTTTCCCTCCCCTCTTCTTGCGTCTTTGGAGGGCCAATTTTTCCAACTAGAGACTTTTCTGTAACAGTGATAGTATAGAAGGTGGCGTGGCATCGTGTTAGTACTGCGGAGAGGGATAAAAGTGTGTGCCTCATTGAAGTAGCAGCTAAGCTATGCGGCAATTGCTAGCCAATACACAACTATTGCCGCGCTAACCCAACACTTACAGAGTTGAATTTCACACTCTTATAGTGTTGATGCTGCTCTATAGTTGTAGAAATAACACTGCAACTAACAACAATTACTACGTAGTTGTTGTAGCCTTTGATACCCAGTGCTAATCTGTGCCGATGACAGCTTTCGGCTGGTGGTAGAGAGTGTCTGAGAAGGGGCTGTGTGGGCCCGAAATGTCTCAAAATGAAAAGGGATTAAAAGGGAGGTCACATGTGTGCGTTTCAACCTTTCCTTTTATTGAACTTTTACATTTTGAGTCTGCATCTGGCTAAAATAGATGGGTGTGAGATTTGAATGAAATCCTATGGAGTCCTATGTTTCAGTAGTCACAGTGCATGCAAAAGAAATCAGTCCTAAATCAACAGAGATTTAAATGGTGCTCGAACATGGGCTACAAACGAAAAGAAAAGAACAAATTTGAAGACTCTCTCAAAGTGCTAATGTGAAAACCACAAATGCCTTTCACCGTTTTGGTAATGGTAAAGAAAAAAAAACATTCACATGTCTTTGGTATTTCCCTTCGTCTTTGTCAACTGTAATGGCTTTGGCAAACAGGATGACTTTTATTGGAACTTGTATGTCAGAACAAACAATTAAGCTTCTGTGGATTGAAACGGCTAATTGGAGAAAACAAGTTTACTGCATATTGTCCTTGCAGCAAGAACAAACACCATGCCTTCAAATGAATAATTACAGTACATCGTTTTTTTGTTTTTTTCAGAATGTTGCTGTTTGTAATTACAGTATATAATTTTAGTGCAATATGTAATTCCAAAATCAAGCAATTTGTTCTTATGTCTGTTTTTCTTGAATATAGAAAAAAAAACCCTCCTCAGTGTAGCTAGCAGTAAAGCCTTTGGTTACAGTGGTGGTCTTTACAGAAGGTGCATGGTTATCAGGGTCGGATTAAGATGGCCCGGGGCCCCTAGGCTATAGGTTGCTGTGGTCCCCCCCCTGGAAAGTAAATTTCACAACAAATTTACATAGACAGTGTCATCACTTTGAGCTAAGAATGAAGGATATCATTTCTATCAACTCTACTCAACACAACAGATGACTTACCTTATATTCTTCATAATTCTGCATTTTTTCCCTTTTGATCAATCAGTGGTGGCCCCTAGGTTGCAGCCATATCCAGCCTGTACATTGATCCGGCCCTGATGTTTGTGCTTGAGAAGCATGTCAATTAAAAATGACTTAAGTGGAAAGCAAGGCTGTAGCCCCTTACTGTGCTGTGTTTCACCAGGGGAATGCCGTAATAGTATCTGAAAAACCTTTACTACAGTACCATAGTACTACACCACTATGACAGTATACACAGAGCCTTTGGTAAGACATTACGAGTTGGTCATTGCCATTTCGGTAATAGCTAAGTTATAACAGGGGCTGTGTGCAATAGGGTTTTAATCGTCTGTTATTCACTCTAGGTATATTCCCTCCAGTTTCATCCCCTGACTCAGGTCCATTATTCGTTTCATTGGGCCGACCTATTGAGGATGGGAAGGGTGTGTTGCAGAGGAAACAGCCCACCTGGCAATCTCCATTGTCATTGTGACACAGCACTCCACAGCACACAGTGTTCACTGCGCACAAAGAAATTGCATTAATGCCTTAACCGTGCAAGGGGGCAGCCCAAAAAAGGCGGTATGATATACCATGCTCAGAGTATCTCAGTCATGGAGGAGGATTGGAGAGAAGCACACAGCACAGTGTGTGCACACTGAAGAAGGCACACGCTGTAACGTGTCTGTGCACAAGTAAAAGACATTTGATGCAAGGTGTGCCTTGCCTGGTTATCACCAGACCTAATCACAAGTGAGATAAGGTCTGAAGACCTGCCCACTGTAAATTCTGTAGGGGATGTATGGTTCACGATTGACAGAGGCTGTTTCTTGGGCGTTACGAATGTGTATCATTTGGCATATGTAGCCATAGCCAATCATGTCAGTTGTATCTATTCAAACAAACTTCAGCCATCATCTTTGCACGCCTCCCTGCTCTCTGATTGGACCATGATCTGGTACCTTCGCTGAGGGGTAGACTCCATGCTGTCTTTCAGATTGGAACGATTGTGCAAAGCAGCATGGGATTTCCCAGGCTAAGGTGCACCCTTTTTGATTTCATTTGAAGTTTTCAATTGTACCAGCAGCACCCGCAAAGTAATTATTGAAGCCTGCCCCCCACTACAATTGGAGGATGGGTGAGAGCAATGCTTAATTTGTCAAGTGGGAGGTCCCGGAGCGCAGTGGATGGGTGGCTCCCCCCCGAGCGGGGTTCTGTGATATCTTTCCCTGAGGTTCCATCCAAGGTTCCGGAGCTCTCATCTGAGGTTCCGGAGCTAGCTCCCCCTTGCTCCCCCTCAAATTAGGCATTGGGCGAGAGCAATGCGTTGCTGTAAAGGTTGAAAGAGAGATGTGTCTTTTGCTACCTACGTACTGTACAAAGCACTGCCACTGTCACATGTCCCCCCACATATCTCTCACCAAATATCAGGTCAAAGACAGTCAGCAACACATAGGCTGCTGCGGTTCCTCTCCATCTCCACACCAGCCCGCCCGGCTCAGGTGTTAAAAACACAGTCATCACTGGATTACACACACACACGCATGCACGCACGCACGCACGCACACACACACACAGTCATCACTGGATTACACACACGCACGCATACACGCACGCACGCACGCACACACACACAGTCATCACTGGATTCCACACACGCACGCATGCACGCACGCACACACACACACACACACACACACACACACACACACACACACACACACACACACACACACACACACACACACACACACACACACTCACTCTGTCTGTGTTAGCTCACCCAGAGGCTGCCTGCATTTGTCAAACGGACAACTCTGCGGAAGAAGCGCTGGAAGTTAGGGAAGGGTACGAGCTGTGCTCAAGGCGGGGGGAGGGAAAAGCAATAACAAGCGCATCCAAATGTATTTATCAATGTCTCAGGGACCCTGTTTTTTTGGCAGGGGGGGTTACTGTTCTGTGTTTGTGCGTGTGTGTGTGTGTGTGTGTTTTGTGTGTGTGTGTTTTGTGTGTGTGTATGTATGTGGGTGTGTGCATGTGCATGTGCGTGTGTTTGTGCATGTATTCGTGCATGCATGCCTGTGTGTGTGTGTGTGTCTGTGTCTGTGTGTGTGAGAGAGAGGCAGGGACCATTGAGTCGGGGGGGGGTTGTCTGTGGAGTCGTCTGGTTGTGTGCGACACTGAGAGGTGTTAAACTGATTCATACCTTTGACGGGGATGAGAGAGCGATGACTCAGGCTCTTTGATGGCCATGGAGATGAGTCAGGGAGCCTGGCCCTGGGTAGCCTGATAATCATCAAATGTCGTCCAGACTTGGTCTGACCAAGAGCATAACAATTAACATTCCCCAAACGGCATGATTGACCCGTCTCCCTTGGTTTTCTACTGGTTGTTTGCTTCCCGAGAAAGTGGGAAGAGTTCCAGAATTTTTCCTGAGCTCAGAAACGATATTTGTATTGCTCCTGGACTGACTAGAAGCAACGCTGAAGGTTGCTGCGTCACTAGGATGGCGCGGCCTTGCTAGGGTTTGGGTTCAGGACACTGGTAGAAGTGGATGTGGTGGTGGAGGAACTGTGTGTGTGTGTGTGTGTGTGCGTGTGTTGGAAGTGGTGGTGGTGATGGTGATGGTGATGGTTCAGGATTTGTGTATATTATGTGTGTTGGGTGTTGGGTGTTGGTTTGTTTCTTTATATGTGACTTACTGTAGGTAACACTTTATTGTAGGGATACATCTATAAGCACTAATACATACAATGTTAATGCCTGCATAAGTAACTTGTAAGGCATGTACTAAGCAAATGCTAAGGCCTACTAGGTCCTTACTAAGGTTACATTGGTAATAAATCCCTTATTTTGCATGAACAAGACATTTGTGAATACATGCCTAACAAATGTTTGATTTTGCTTTGTACATGCCTTAACCCTCTAGCTACCATAACGGCCGTGAACGTCCGGCTGGATCTGTACCGGAATATTTTCTTATGAAAATACGGCTGAACGGCCGTCATCATGCAGTTTTTCCAGCTTTCAAACACTTTAGCTCAATATTACAGACCCTCCTCGATATACTTTCAGTATAAAAACTATATGTTTATATTATATTATTTTTCAGTATTTTAGATTTTATTACGAGATGCGCCGCTTTATGCGATTTGGCAATCTGCCGTCAATTCAAATGACGGCCGTCCGAGATTGGATGACTACAAACACAACCATTCTGTTTCTACAACCAACATACACTAAATATGAAAACTTCCAACCCTCTTCGATCTATTTTCATGGTCAACAGCACATGTTTATGACTATTTAGGCTATTTTTAGATCATGTTGTTTTATTAGGCTTATGAGATGGTGTTCAGCTGTGATGAGTTCTGCCATGGTCCTAAATAGCAAACACAACTGTCCAGCCGATGTCTACACGCTACATATTAAAAATGTAAACTGTCTTCGGTGTGTTTTCAGAGTCAAACCATATGTTGGTATCCAACTATCTTAGTTTCCTGGAACAACGAACAGCGACAGCTCTGCGTAACAGGGCATGAAGGAAGCGCAGCATGATAGGCTACTCATTTTGCGTGTCAGCTTTGGCAAAGCAGTCAAGGACTGTTACTACTCCACGTTGTCCTTCATAAAAATGTGCGTGAAGACGTTGAGTTGAATGCTAACTTCCAATAATAGCCTACCAACGTGGTGTTTGTAGCACTTAAATTCCGTGTTAGTCGGTGATGCCTGGCGCGTCTTACCTGTGCCAAATTGGGAGGAAACTTCCTTAGAGCTCCATTCATGGTCTATTACAGTTATACCGCTTGAAACCGCTTGAAAACAGGACTTTTGGGTGAACGACATTTGTTGTCGTCACATGTTCATTGTTCAACTTTGACCCTGGATGGATGGATGGATAGACGGAAGGATAGATAGATAGATGGATAGAGAGATCGATAGATAGATAGATAGATAGATAGATAGATAGATAGATAGATAGATAGATAGATAGATAGATAGATAGATAGATAGATAGATAGATAGGCCTAAATATATAGATATATAGATAGATAGGCCTAGATAATATCGGATTTTATCACATTTTTATCATTTAATCCACATCATAGGCACTCTATGGGAATACTGAACAATTAATTATCCATAAATGATATACCATTTGAAAGTGTGTTTTCTCTACTTTAATATGAAAGTAACTTGTAATTGACACTTTTCATTTCTTTTCAAGTTATTTGACATTATTTAAAATATGACCAAAATGTCAATTTTTCCCTAGAATTCCTGGTAGAATTCCGACCTATTCAAAAAAAATTCTGGTAGTTAGAGGGTTAAAAGTTACTTATACAGGAACATTGTATGTATTAGTGCTAATAGATGTATCCCTAAAATAAAGTGTTACCGTGATTTCTACTATATGCACCATATGTGCTGCGTATGTACACTGTCGTACAAAGGCAAAGTGTAGTAACTATTTTGTCAAAATTGAGGATAGTCTGAAAATGGTTTTCATTACACCTCCTTCTAGGCGAGTACATTTAGGGTTTGACCCCAAAAAAAATGATACAAAAGGTTTTTTTATGGATTCTATTACTATTGGACCGGCTAAATTACATACTAAAAATCTAGTAAAATCTGACTTTGGGAAATGAGTTTTTTCAACATAGCTGCCATGGGCTTATTATAAGGGTCAAGAGACACTCCAGGTGAATAGGCCAAAAAATTTTGCTTGCCGATATCACCATGAAACTTAATCCGGTGATTATTCACATATTTGTGAGAAAAAAATGCATTGCAAGTTTTCTGAAATGTTATGTTTTAATATGGTAATTGGACTATATCTAATTAAATATGCATTAAATTTCAAAATGCAAAAACTCAAAATCTGAAAAAGCCAAGCTCAAAATTACTCTTTTATTTTGTTTCTAGTAAGCCAGAAGATATCTTCAGAAGAAATTATGGACATCTCTTCTTGTTTTGTAGTAAATCTAAAAATCTTTGTGCAGACTCACCAGCTAGCATTTTTTTTTTCAAAACATGATTATTTAACATCTTTCTTAGATAAATAATTGAATTTTATGTTTCTCAAGTTCTTCCAGACATTCTTTGAGTCTGGTGGTATCATTCTTAGGATGTATCAAGGGCAAGGTCAGCTGTCCTCAAATCATAGCCTCTCCACAGAGGTGTCCTAAGGGCTGGTGCTGGGACTCCTATTTGCCATGTACACCACATCACTGGGCCATGTTATCTGTTCTCACAGCTTCTCATACTACTGTTACACCGATGAAGCACAGTTACTTTGTGCCAGATGACTCCACGGTCACACACATTTCCGCTTGGCTCTCTGAACTATCCACAAGTATGAAGGAATGCAACCTTCAGTTGAGCCTCGCCCAAATGCACTGCTGGTGATCCCAGACAAAGATTTAGGTTGCCATGATATCGAACTCAATATGGATTCTGCTACTGTTGCCTCAAATAAGGCCATAAGAAATCTAAGTGTAATTGTTGATGACCATCTATCATTCTCTGACCACATAGCCTCAGTTTCCCAGTCATGCCCTCTTTTTCATGCCCTAATTGAATACAAGGCCCTGACCCTTTATGAAGCTACAACAGGCCCTACTCTGGCTTACCCGAAAGCTATGCTAAAGCCCTATGTCCTTTCAGGACATTGTCTGTCTCCAGTACCAAACGTTTCACCTTGCTCTCTACTTACACATGTAGTGGCTCCTGTCTATTCAGTTCTGCTGCTGAAAGACCCAAAATACCTAGTGACACCATGATTCATCACTGATGATGTGCCCTGACAAACAACACATGGATATTACCATAGCAGTAGTGTCTTTATCCACCCAAACAGCACTCCAAACAAACAGATCCTGAAAACATGTTAGTTCATGCCAATGTAATTATCATGTAGTAACCTTTATTTTAAAAAACTTTGATCTTGAAAATGACACCTTTCCTGAAGTTAGATTTTCCTAGATTTTTAGTATGTTGGTAAGGACAGCAGGATAAATTGAAATCAGTTGAAAAACCTTTTGTATCAATTTTTTTGGGGTTTGGTGCATTTTGGCCATAGATGTACTCGACTATTCATCTCCTGACAAAGAATTATGGTCCAAATGTCTCCCCTTTTACAGATATTGCTTTGTCAGATTTGCCGTAACTACAACATCCAACCTAATACCAAGGCTTTCAAGGCATTTCTCTCAGTTTCAATGTTGGCTTAGTAATTTCTGCACTTTCCCTTTGTAATGCAGTGCAGTATTTTGGGGCATGCACGTGACGTGAGTATGTATGCAGGGCTGCGATGTTTGTGTATGGGGCTTTGGACACTCCTGAACGAAAAAAGAGAGCAGAAGGCTTGAGAACAGAGAGAGAGAGAGCTGCGCGATGCAGCCTCACTCAGATCGCCACTGGCCCCACCTGGGGGCATGCATTAGATAGAGGCTGTGTGTGTGTGTGTGTGTGTGTGTGTCTGCGCGCACATCTGTGTGTGTGAGAGAGTGTGTGTGTGTGTGTGTGTGTGTGTGTGTGTGTGTGTGTGTGTGTGTGTGTGTGTGTGTGTGTGTGTGTGTGTGCACGCACATCTGTGTGTGTGAGAGAGTGCGTGTGTGTGTGTGTGTGTGTGTGTGTGTGTGTGTGTGTGTGTGTGTGTGTGTGTGTGTGTGTGTGTGTGTGTGTGTGTGTGTGTCTGCGCGCATGTCCGTGTCCGTGTGTGCATCTGTGTGTGTGTGTGTGTGTGTGTGTGTGTGTGTGAATGCTAGTGTGTGTGTGTGTGTGAATGCTAGTGTGTGTGTGTGCGCGCGCATAGCCACGCCGCGCGTGCGAGAGTGCGTGAGTGTGTGCCTAGACACACCGTGCGTGCGTGTGTGCGTGATTGCATGCGTGTGTGTGTGTGTGTGTGTGCATCTGTGTGTGAATGTATGCATACACACCTGTGTGTGTGGTCAGGCGAAGTGAAGCTTTTCCTGGCGGTGGCGGTGGAGGTGGAGAGGACATCAGTATGCATCGCTACAGCCCTACACCTGTCAAGGCCTCTAGCCTTCCTGCTGCTGCTGCTGCTGCTGCTGAGTGTGTGTGTGTGTGTGTGCATAGGCGCCGTCTTCATGTAAACATTGGGGGGGCAGATTAGGCCTTTTATTTGGGGGGGGGGGGGGGGGTATTGTGTGAAGTCAACGTTACCTCTGTTTCAGTGGCGCATTTGCACGGCATTTAGCCAGGTCCGTTATTTACTGAAAGCCTATACAGACATTAAGACCGTTAATAGGCTACTTGGTTACCATAAAGACGTTTAGGACTAGATACTACAGTGCAAGAACGTTGGCAGATTTCAAAGTAAGTTCTCCGGAGCATCTGAGGAAGATTATTCTCTGCTTTTATTTTGAGCAGTGCCGAGGATGCCACATCTTCGGCTCCGATGAAGAAATGGTAAATTCGAAACGTTAGTTTAACACTGCTCTAAATAAAAGCAGAGAATAATCTTCCAGATGCTCCAGTGGTCTTACCTAGGCTACCTTGAACTCAGCCTTCCCCTGACGCACCGGATTGCGAAGAGCGCGGCACCTTTTCCACGTTGGCAGAATGTTGGCATATCAGCCTACTTGATTAACAAACGCGAAAGCGCATGGACCACTTCAGATAGCATGTTGTGCATAGACAACAAACATGCAAGGATTATTTTTGGGAATTAGATTGTTTAGTGCTAACTGCGTTTCAAACCTGTCTCAATCTTGCATCCGATTAGTCTCCATCATTTTCGCCAGAAATTAAACGGTGCGCAATCACACAATCAGAATCACAGATGTGGATGTGCGCGGGACTATTGTAGCCTATTATTACTGGACATCTGTATTCGACCAAACAGGTGGAATTATTACGCAGCAAATCAGACATAGTGTGCAATCTGGGGTTCAACTGGTCAATAACGTATTGTCAACCATTGGAATCGCCCCATTGCAATGAAAACTGAACAGGGGCGGGTCATGTCTGATCATAATATTTTAGATTAGGCTACGTGTCATTCAAAGCTAGGATATTATTTGTTTAGTTGTGAGAACACGATTACCTCCATGTCATGGTTGGAGTGAAATACAGCCGTTATTGAGATGGAGAAATACAAAATAGTGAGGCCTTTTTATAGACACCAGAAAATAAATGTTCATGTGGCCGACAAACCAAACAAAGTTGACAACTCTCAACTGGCAACGGGAATCCAACCTCGAAAGAATTCATCTCGCTCTATAGGCCTACACTTCAGCAGCAAAGCCCAGAACAATGATTGCACCGCAGTTTAACGCGAAGCCATATGCCTACTAATCACCTTTGCTCTCATTAAGGACTGGCTTAAATACACACATTTCTGAGGGACAGTATATTTTTTCACTTATTCAATTTGTCACTTTACCTATGCTGCGCAGCCTGCAGTTCCTTAAACTTCCTGGACCATCGCAAACAAAAATCGCCAGTGCGAATACAATAATCAAGCAAACCAGGGCCGGTTCTGGCTTATTTGGTGCCCTAGGCGAGTTTGAGTTCTGGCGCCCCCCCCCCCCTACCTTTGAAAGAAAAAAAAAATCAAGACTAATATCCTTAGTAAGCTTAACTAAATAGCATCAAGAACAATAACCGTTTTTCATCAAATGGATTTGTGGTTCTTTTTGACAGGCGACCAACACATCAGATTCAGTCGCATGAAAGTAGCTTCACTGTGTGGTGTGTTGGATGTGATGGTGGTGGGGCCCCCAACCCCAGATGAGAGGGAGGTTATCAATGTGTTTGAATTGTAACGTGAAATTGAAATGCCAGGAGAGTGATACAGTACATTTGCATGTAAAATGCATGTGTAGACAATAAGCCTACCAAGGAGGTCTGCATTGATCTACACTATCTACAGCATCACAAAGCATGGCAGCATAACAATTTTAATAAGCTTCACATTTGTGCTGTCTTCCAAACCAATTTCATTTCTGGACTGGAAATAGTGGTGCATTTGTGAGTAGGAGAATGAGAAGGGGGCTATCTATGTGTTTGGAGGGACAGGGTGAGAGAAAGGGAGAAGAGCTGTCACGCTATTGAATTTCATAATATACAAAATATAGTAAATAGCCTCACTTGTCTGCTGTGCATGGTTCTGTTACATGATTAATGTAGGCTATGTCATTCTGGTCTGGAAATTAATGTTTTTTAGGCTTACAACAAGCAGGTAATTCATGTGGATGGAAGGAGATATGGCAGCTAAAATTGTTTTAAACATTGCACCAGTCTTACATTGCTTGTCAACCTAAGCAAGTATTATGATATCAGGTGGGTATGTAGAGTAGTGAGTAGGCTACTAACAGCTAGGCCTACTTTACTGGATTTCATTGCTTGGCATACTTGGCTAATGTTAGCATGCTAACTAGCGATTTCTCTGATCAGAAACAAAGCTCTTTTTCTCTCTAATTCCAAATAGTAACCTCATAACTATTAGGCTTTCCATAATCACAAACGGTTGCTGATTAAATCACATAGTTCCAAAACACCCTCTGAAACTTCTGCATCATGCAATGAGTGGTTTAATGAGAACATGATAATCTCCATCCAGCAGAGCAGCACTAGTTTGCGCTTGCCCTCTCTGTCTCTCGAGTGAGTCTCGAAATTCAAAATAGATCGCACGCTGTCACTCGTCCCGCACCCTTTCTCAGACCTGTCTGTTTATTGGTTCACAGACTTCCCAGAGACAGTTGGAAGAGATATTACTATTGGCTGAGGGGCGCTTTGCCGTGAGGAGCGCTTTCCCCACTCTTTGTTGATTGCGACTTCATAAAAAAATCTTCATATCGCAAAATTACGCATAGGAGAGCGCCATTTCGGCGCTCCTTCTTCACATGGCGCTCTAGGCGACCGCCTAACCGGCCTATGCTAAAAACCGGCCCTGAAGCAAACACATAACACAACATTGTCCATGTACGCTATAGTCTTCACAAATAATAAACATGTTGGTCAACATTCCCACTGCTTTCTCTGCCCAAAGAGGATGGCGTTCTGCCACTCAAGTACTATGCGCGCTCCCGCCGATTGGCCATGACCGATGCTGCAGATGTAGGCCCTATTCCCTGTGCGAGCTCGCTCGTACCGACGGTTCAAACACAAATTTGTTCATGAATTCACCGTTTGTGAGTTAAAAAAAATGAGACAGTGAGAAAGGGGATAGGCTACAGACTTCACATTCTCATAGTGGGTTTAAATCATCAGTGAAATCAGCTATTTTTAACGTGTCATTATTGGGGTGTTTTTGCCCCCCAACTTTATGATTGGGGGGGCAAAAAGGTCCGTGCCCCCCCATAGTCGGCGCCAGTGTGTGTGTGTGTGTGTGTGTGTGTGTGTGTGTGTGTGTGTGTGTGTGTGTGTGTGTGTGTGTGTGTGTGTGTGTGTGAGCGTGCGTGCGTGCGTGCTTGCTTGCATGTGTGTGTGTCTGTCTGTCTGTCTGTCTGTGTTAGTGTGTGTTTGTGTCTGTCAGTGTGTCTATGTCTGTGTCTGTGTGTGCATGTCTGTGTTTGTGTGTTGATCTTGTGTGTGGGCTTGTGTATGGACAAGAGAAAAAGGGGGGAAGTTGTACATTTTGGTGTGCTGTGCTGTGCTGTGCTGTGCTGTGCTGTGCTGTGCTGTGCTGTGCTGTGCTGTGCGAATCCTCCTTCCTCCCTGGAGGAGGCTACTGCATTGTGAAACATGAAGAACTTCCTCCAGACGGCCGACCAGAGAGCCAGAGAGCACAGATTACTAGCCTGAGGGAGAGTAGCTCTTCTGGGGGAGGGGAGTCATAGAAGCTCCCCTCTGGTGGCTATAGCTGGATAATTAATACTCTTTCTCTTTCTTTTTTATTTCTCTCTCTCTTTTTCTTTCTATCTCTCTTGTTTTTTTTCTCTGTCTCCTCCTCTCTGTTTTTTCTCTCTCTTGTCCTCTCTTGGTCTGTCTTTCTCCCCTTCTCTTGTTCTCTCTCTCTCTCTCTCTCTCTCTCTCTCTCTCTCTCTCTCTCTCTCTCTCTCTCTCTCTCTCTCTCTCTCTCTCTCTCTCTCTCCCTTCATAGCATCGCTGGCCAGGGCAGATCAGTGTTTCTTTAGCGTTTCAAGATTTTCATATCTGGTGCGTGAGAATATTCAGTAGTAAGGATTGCAGCCGCCATCTTTCTTTGTTTATAATCCAGGCTTGAATTCCAATTATTGATAGGCAGTCTCATATTATTCAATTTCAATTCAATTTTGTCTTCATTTCAGATCCAGGGGGAACCATATCACATAAGAAAATGATGGGTGTTATGAAATTATTTACACGTTTATTTACACATAGGTATTGTATTGTAGACGATATTGTATCGAACCGTGAATTCGCGATACACAGAGAGTCACAATACTGTATCGCTGTGTAAGAAGGCAGTATCATGATATGCCCTTTCAAAGTTCTGTCAGTCCAGAAAATGATACGCCAATGTGAAAAAAAGCAAATTAATACATTTAAAAAGACACATTTAAAAATCGTGGGGAGCATTGAACCATAGGTGAAAAACTGTGATACAAACTGAATCGTCAGTTAAGTGTATCGTTCACAGCCCTAACATATCGCTATACGTATTCTTTCTATATGTTGATTTTTGTATCACCGAAGTGTTGTAGTTTACAAGTGTAGTTCAAGTTCAAGTTGCTCATAGTGCAGCTGTGTTCCATATGCACACAATAGCAAGTTTATGTGCACCCCACCCACACCCACACCCACACCCACACCCACACCCACACACACACACACACACACACACACACACACACACACACACACACACACACACACACACACGCACACGCACACACACACACACTTGTATTCTTGTGTGTTATTCTGTTTTGTGTTTCTTGCCTGGCCCTATAGACCAAAAGTGCTAAGGATCAACTAAACCCTCCCCCCCTCTCTCTCCCTCTGTGTTTCTCTCTCTCTCTCTCTCTCTCTCTCTCTCTCTCTCTCTCTCTCTCTCTCTCTCTCTCTCTCTCTCTCTCCTCGGCTTTATTATTCTTTCCTTTGCTTCAGCTTTTGAGGCCCGAATACTCAAAAGACGTAGCCCTGCAGTATACCATGCCATTCATCCATGTTTACAAGATGTGCTTTATTCTCGTGTGTGTATGTAGGCTACTGTGTGTGTGTGTGTGTGTGTGTGTGTGTGTGTGTGTGTGTGTGTGTGTGTGTGTGTGTGTGTGTGTGTGTGTGTGTGTGTGTGTGTGCGCGCGCGTGTGTGTGTCTGTGTGTCTGTGTGTGTGTGTGTGTGTGTGTGTGTGTGTGTGTGTGTGTGTGTGTGTGTGCGTGTGCGTGTGCGTGTGCGTGTGCGTGTGTGTGTTTGTTTGTTTCTGAGAGTGTGAATGTGTGGCTGTGCTGAATATATACAGAGAGGAGCGGAATTATGGTGGGCTGACATACAGTACAACCTTCCCAGACCTACTTATATTTATATAAAAAAACATCATAAAACAAAACAAGCATCATAAATTGTGCATGCCTTTGTATGTGGATTAGAGGCTGTACCTTCTATAGGTAGATGTTGCAATACAATTCAATAGGTATTGCGTAGTTGAATCTCAACTCAATGGTTGTAATAGATTCATTGCACTGTCGTATTGCTTTACGTGTTGTGTCCATAGTATTCTACCCAAGTATTCCACCCGATTTCAACATGCAGTTGTATTGCACATGCTACCGATGACTCAATACGTTTTTGGGATGGTGTCTGGAGCATGTTAAACCTTTTTCAATTTAAACAAGCCATGCCCTCATGGCCAGGGTCTCAGAAAGGGCTGAACAAAAAAATGCTGCATCGTGTGGATGCCGACATGTCAAGAGTAGCATGATGAGCAATACAATACTGCATCTTGAAATTGGGAGGATTTCCCCTTAAACAGTGACTGTGTCCGAAGCCGTCTCTGCATGCTGCTGCCCCTCGCGTTTCCACTGTGACGCTGGAAGGAAGGAAATATTGGGCCATACTGTACAGTGTTGCCAGATGTGTCTGATCAAATCCCGCCCAAAAGTGCATACAATTAATCTAACACAAATACCACAGGACTTGTTGCCAGCGTGATAAAATAGGCTGTGTGTGGTATACATTTGCTGGTATGTAATGGACCAAAAATCACTGCTTCTGCTGCTTTTGGTCCATGTATGATCCATAATATGAATTAAATGTATAGGCGTACCATATCTTTCAATCAGAGTAGATACTGTAGAGCAGTGTTTCTCAAAGTGGGGTGTAAGCCCCCCTGGGGGGGCGTGGAGGCATCTCAGGGAGGGCGTGTGACATCTGAGTTTGTTTTTCTCCCAGGGAAATGGTTTCCTGTCTCGTCAATAAGTTTAAAGCCCTCACCAATGTTGTATTATTAATTGTCATGAATTTGAATAGCATAGCAAATGAACACATCTGCATTCGACTGCAGTCCCTCTTTGGTCAATCTCACCAGTCACCTTTCCTTTGATTCTGTATGGCGATCGCAAAATCAGTCTGCAAGTACTGCTGTTGCTTGGGGGGGGATGGGGGGGGCTCGGAAGCGTTCAGACCCTTTGAAGGGGGGAATGATGGAAAAAGTTTGAGAACCACTGCTGTAGAGTCCATACAAAATCTGTTCAGTTTCCCAGGCAAAATGCTTTCCACATCTCCTTTATGGAGTACGGGGAAAATATGACCTTGGTGTTTTCAAGGCTAGTGATGATTTGTCCAACAGCCTCCTGATTTATTTTGGTTATGAAGTCTTTATAGCCCAAGGTAAAACTCTATTTTCGCTGAGATGCTAGGATTATGTGAAGGTGACAGTGGGTGTGTGCTTCTGGTTTTCTTCGTGAGTAACAGTAGCACAAACCTTAAACTCTTCAGACATGTAAGACCCTGTTATAAATTTGCTGTTAGCTGGATGGCAAATGAACGATGAAGTCAGAATGTACTGTACTGCCAACATTACATAGTATAGTAACATAGTCATGTCATCATGTCATTGTAGAATAGTAGTCTTTTCTGTGATGGAACTGCATTCCACTGTTGCAACACAGTGCATTATGAGGTTACATTACGACATGATGTGATGTATTATAAGATGTGTACGATGTGTATGATGGTGCAATAAAAAACACTAGCAATAAAAAACACTAGCATGCAAGGTACGGCTCCTTTCTTGAGACGTTACATTACAGTATGACCATGCTGTTTTCAAGGTCAGTGGGAAATGTAGGGGGGTACAATAGGATTTGTCCAGCTGTCTCCTCTCCAGACGTGTCAAAAGTAAAATTAAAAGTCAAAAAAGGAAAACACAATTTCCTTCCAACACAGTTAACTTATTCGAATAACCAGTAGGCATGTGTACTTGTCTTGTGATCAGCTACCTTTGCGCTGGTTGGATCAAATTTGCGGTGGGATGAGGGAAGGAGAGAGAGAGGGAAGGGATGAAGGAAGGAGAGAGAAGGAGAGAGATTCAGAGAGCGTGAGAATTGAAGAGAGGGAGAAAGGGAGACAGACAAGAGACGTGGTAAGGAGGGGACATAGACATATAGAGAAGGAGGGAGTGAGAGAGAAAGAACTGCAGAGAGAGAGAGGTGAGAGGGGGCATTGAGGGGTGATTGAGAGTGGACTGTATGCGAGAGGAAGAATTGCATTGAAAAAGAAAGAGAGAGCGAGAGAGAGAGAGATAAGAGGTGGTGAGAAGGGAGGCGAGAGATTGAAAGTGCGCTGTATGCAAGAGGAAGGACTGCATTGAAGAAGGGAGAAAGAAAGAGAGATAAGAGAGTTGGCGAGAGGGAAAGTGGCAACGGCACGAGTGAGTGAGTGAACTAGTGATAAGAGAAGAGAGAGAGGCTCTAAAATCTAAATGGAGAATATGTGAACGAGCGAGTGAGGGAGTGAAGGAGTGAGTGAGTGAATGAGTGAGTGAGCAAGTGATAAAGGAAGAGAGAAGATAGTGATGAGGGAAGAGAGAAACACTAAATGGAGAATATGCTCCTCATAAGTGAGGAAGAGATGCGCGGCACATCTCCGCGGCACGCCAGTCATTTTCTTTCCAATCAGGGGAGTCGTTAGCCCAGTCCCCACTGTAGTCTGGTGGCATCATACTGTATATAATATCGAATTAGTCAGCCGAGCTAGCTGTTGTGCTTCTTCACTAGCCCCCCAACACTCCCCTACCACTTCATTTATTCCACCCTCGACTACCACCATCTCCATCAGTAGTAGCAATAGCAGCAGGGTCATTGATGGTTATTGTGTTGGTGTGATATCGTATATAATAGTGAATAAGTCAGGCGAGCTGAGCTTCTTCACGAAACTCCCCTCCCCCTCTTTCTTCTTTCCATTCTGCCCTCTGCTACTATCAAGTAGACAAGTCGAGTTAAGTGAAGTCGGTTTTATTGTCAATTTCTTTACATGCACTGGCTATGCAAATAATTGAAATTACTTTTCTTACTTTCCCATGCGGACACAGACACACTTTAAGGAAGGGTGGTCTCGGGATCCTAGCTTCCTATCAGGCTGGTGGGAGGGGTCTGTATCAACAGCAGCAGCAGGGTCAGTGGT
>NC_085879.1:26031777-26034277 GCF_034702125.1 Engraulis encrasicolus
ACAAATGCTTCATGATGAAACTCATGACAATAATGTCCCGATATAATGTACTTGAATTGAATTGAATTTCCTGGGATGTGAAAGTGAAAGTGAAAGCCCAACTCCCATTGTCATTGTGGCACACTGCACACAACGAAATTGCATTTATGCCTCACCCATGTAAGGGCGCAGCCCCCAATGGTGCCTGAAAGGGAGCAGTGCAACAGGACGGTATCATGCTCAGGCTACCTCAGTCATGCAGGAGGATAGGGGAGAGCACTGGTTAATTACTCCCCCTGCCCCCCACCCTGGCAGGTAGGGAGTCGAGCCGCCAACCTTTGGGCTACAAGTCTGACACCCTAACCGCTTACTCATGACTGCCCTAGATAAGAAGGGATACTAGAAGATGTGCTTATGGGTTTTGGTGGGATTGTTGAGGGTGCTGCCGGTCTCCCACAATGCATTTGTCAGTTTGCTTGGTGGATTGTGGATTAGCCATATCAGAGACATGTAAATATCACGATTTCAAAGCCCGTGTTGTGTAATTCCATGTGAAGTAGGATATGAGACCCCTCAAACATAGAGAACTTATATAATTCCATCCACTTATATAATCTATATAATTCCATCCACTTATATAATCTCCATCCATGGCTGAAGTGCCCTTGAGCAAGGCACATAACCTCACATTGCTCCAGGGCCTGTAACCAATACCCTGAAAAATAGACTGTAAGTCTCTTTGAATAAAATGAAAGTGTTGCCTAAGTGCAATGTAATGAAGCACCTGTGGTACCTGTTAGTACTTTGTGGTCAGAGTGTTCTCACCTTCCCTGATAATTGTCACTAAGTCTGTTCACTTGGATTAATGGACATTTTTGGAGATTGGAGTGGAGGTTTTTGGTGAGAAGATTTCAATAGTGTATGGCTTTTGGGAAGGATTTTGTGGTTTTCATGGGGTGACATTTAAATGCAGCCTTCACATGAGGCACATCTGGTGCCGGTACCTGTTTGTTCATGGGCAACAGTGTCACATGTTTTTTTTTTTACTCAAAAATCTACCGTTCTCACCTTTGCTCATCTCATCTCAGATCGAGCTGGAGCTTGCTGGCATGGCACCGCTGGTTCCTACACTGCGCTGGTGGCACGCTTGATGCCTATTTTAGCGCGCAGTAGGTAGGCGGATGGGCTTGAACTTGCAGAGGATCTCTGAGCACAGGCGAAGTCTGCGTCTAATTAGTTTGTCTAATTATGTCTTTGTGTTGGAAATTTCTTAAATTAGTGGTATCGCGCAGAAATCTTAGCACGCTCATTAGGGTTGTCATGAGGATTCATTGTGAGGTGGGTGTGTTTCAGTGGACGGCAGTGTGGCACGGTGTGTGTGTGTGTGTGTGCACGCGCGTGCGATTGTGTGTGTGTGTGTGTGTGTGTGTGTGTGTGTGTGTGTGTGTGTGTGTGTGTGTGTGTGTGTGTGTGTGTGTGTGTGTGTGTGTGTGTGTGTGTGTGTGTGTGTGTGTGTGTGTGTGTGTGTGTGTGTGTGTGTGTGTGTGTCCATATGTAGTTGTATGGGTAGGTGTATGCACATGTGTATGCGTTTGTGTGTGTGTCCATGCAGATGCGTGAGTATAGAGAGAGTGGCACGAGGGATCACAGCATGATACTAAGAGAGATGGGAAGTGGAGAGTAGTCTGAATACTTAAGCTAGATTTATGCTTCAGACGCAGAGACTCTGCATCCGTCCGTCTTCTGTCTGCCCCCCGCGCAGAAGCTCTGCGCCCGTCGTCGAGCGCCTCGAAAACATTCTAACTGTCCGTCGGACGGACGCGGAGGACGCAGACAAAAAGGCGATATGATTGGTCGTCTCGCTACTTCCTTGTTCTTGCGGCAGCGCAATGCCTGTGGTTTGCGAGAACAACGCTGATTCTATATTCTTTATTCTATATCTGACACTAAATTAATGCCCTGTGTGGAAATGTGTGGAAATACACAAAGCTACAAGCTAAGTAACAAACAATGCATCAGTTGAACACTCGTGGCACAATGCCTGCTGTTTTACTACCGTAGCCTGTTACTCCACCGAATGTAAACACACATCGGCAGAGTCAACTGTTTAGATGCTTGCATTTTCTGTACGTGAAAACAGACTGGGTATATGTCAAATAATGATACCAGTACATTGCCTTTGCAGTTTGTGTGAAAATACTTAGCTAACTGGTCTAGAAAGCAACATTGCTTAATAATAATGGCCGCAGTGTTTGCAATGTAGTGACGGTAATCACGCTATTTCAAATGTGGCTCGCGACAAGATCTCGCGCGCAGATGCATGAATGCACAGTTGGTTCGTGGCCACTCCCAAGCGACTTTTGACGCGCGCAGCTGCTGAAGTCTAATCTGACCTTTAGAGCGTTTAACACCCCCCACCCAACCCCCCACCCCCGATCACCTCTCTTCTTCGCTTCACTGATGCTTAACCCCCGCCTCCATCACCTCTCTACTACACTTCACTGATGCTTCCCCCCCCATC
>NC_085879.1:26044277-26059277 GCF_034702125.1 Engraulis encrasicolus
TTCATATGATTGAAGTACTTGTTGGTCAAAAAATTGTGCATATATTATGAGGCCTTTAGCAGTCCAGTTTTTCAAAACTTGATCCATTTTATTTGGTGGAAAGTCAGGATCGTGTGCCATCTCTCTTAGATATACTAGGTTATCTCTTATTTTCATTTTTCTGCAAGCTCGTTTCCAATTCCTCGTTGTATTGAAAACACAAAAGCTATGTCCTGAATAGTTTTTTTGTGCTTTACTTTCTAGGAATGGTAGTGTCCCTAAAGATATATCACACACTTCTTTTTCTATATTGATCCATTTAGCTTCCTGTTTTTTGTTAATCCATTTCAATATTGTTTGTATTTGCGTTGCATAAAAATAGTTTTGTAAGTTTGGCACCGCTAAGCCCCCTTCTTCTCTCTGTTGAGTTAGTGACTGAAACTTAATTCTGTGTTTTCTGTTGTTCCATATAAAATTTGAAATTATTTTGTTCCATACTTTGAACTGCGTTTCTAGAATCACCAGTGGTAAGGCTTGAAACAGAAATAAAAAGCGTGGTAAAATCATCATTTTTATGGTATCTACCCTACCCAAGATACCATCTGGGATTATCTTCCATTTGTTTAAATCCTGCTTTATTTTATGTTCCAATACACCATAATTAATCTTATACAGGTCTCTCAAATTATTACTAATATTAATGCCCAGGTATTTTATTTTTTGTGTATACTTAAACTTAGAAAGTTTTTTCAATTCCTCTTCAATTTCTTTACCAATTATCAATGCTTCACATTTACTTTCATTTAACTTATATCCAGAAAGTTTACTAAATACTTGAATTTCTTTTTTTAATTCCTGGAATGATTCCCTGGGATTTTGCAAGTAAAGTATAACATCATCAGCATATAAAGCTAATTTGTGTAAATCTTTTCCTATTTGAATCCCTTTTATATTTGTATTTTGTCTTATAGCTACAGCTAATACTTCGATGTAAATAGCAAACAGAAGTGGGGATAGTGGATCTCCTTGTCTGGTGCCTCTTTGTATTTTAATTGTTCTTGATATTGTACCATTTGTTTTTATCCTGGACGTTGGATTATTATATATCGCCTTTAGCCATGAACAAAAAACTGAATCTAAACCTATTTTATTAAATACCTCAAACATAAAATTCCAGCTGACGAGGTCAAAAGCTTTTTCTGCATCAAGTGTAATCAAAACCATATCCTCATTTTGCATTTGGGCATAATCAATTATGTTCAGCGTCCTTCTAATGTTGTCCATTAATAATCTATTTGGAATGAATCCACATTGATCGCTGTTAACAATATTTAAAATATTATCTTTTAACCTACTTGCTAGTATCTGTGAGAGAATTTTATAATCTGTGTTAAGTAGTGATATAGGCCTGTACGAGTCACATTTTGTTATATCTTTTCCCTGTTTGTGTATCAATGTTATGATGGATGAGGCCCAGGTTTTTGCCCATCTGCCCGTACATAATGCATAGTTATATGCTTGATGCAGTAAAGGTATCAGTTCGTTTTTAAACATTCTATAAAACTCATTTGTGTAGCCGTCGTCTCCAGGAGATTTCCCTATTTTTAATTGTTGAATTTGTCTATTTATGTCTTCCATTGTGATTTCTTTTATTAGTTTCTTATTGTTTTCTTCAGTTAACTTTGGTATCTCTAAGTTACTTAAGTATTGTTGTGCAGTCTCTATATTTTCACTTCTCTTCTCTGTGTATAAATCCTCATAATAATTTGCAAATTCTTCTGCAATCATGTCGTTGTCAGTAATTAATTTGTCTTCTCTATTTCTTAGTTTTGTAATATGTGCTCTATTTATTTGCTTTTTTAATTTATATGCTAGTATTTTCAAGGCTTTTGGTCCTCCGTCATAATTATTTTGCTGTGTAAACTTCATTAATTTTTCAATTTCTAAACTTCATAATTTGTCCAGTGCGAGACATTTTCCTTGTAATTCTGCTTTGAATTCATCCCTATTTGTTTTACTATGTTTAATTTCCAGTTCCTTTATTTCTTGAGTTAACCTTTTCTGTTGTTTATCTCTCGCCCTTTTTTTTGCTGATGAGAAAGATATAATGTGTCCTCTTATTACAGCTTTTGCTCCCTCCCATAGTAGGATTGGGTCTACTTCTTCTTGGTTGTTAATCTCCACATATTCTTTCAAAACATTTTTTATTTTGTCTTGAAAATCTTTATCTTGTAATAGTGAATTATTCAGTCTCCATAATGTTTTGCCTTTTGTAGAGTTTAAAGTTATTGTTAGTGTCAGAGCTGCATGATCAGACAAGTTTATTGAATCAATAATACATTTTTTTACTGAGGTTATATTATTTTTAAACATAAAAAAATAATCTAATCTATTATATACAGAATGCCTTCCTGAATAACATGTATATTCTTTTTTACCTGGATGGAGAGCTCGCCACACATCAATTAATCCCACCTCTGAACTGAATTTTCTTAATATACTTGCGTTTTTCTCTGCTCTGTGTGTCTTGCTACTTGAAGTGTCTAATTTTGGATTTAGCACAAGATTAAAATCTCCTGTCATTATCAGAATGCCCTTGCTTTTTGTTGTTATTAATTCTAATAGGTGCAGCATAAAGTCGGCTCCTGTGTCAGGGGGGTAGTAAACATTGAGAATAGACAGCTCTGTTCCCTGTATTTTACCCAGGACTAAAACATATCTACCTTCTTTATCAACCATACAGTTTTCCATTTCAAAGCCTAGATGTTGTTTAATTATTATTGCTACACCTCTTTGGCGTGAATTATATGAACTGAAATAAACTTCACTTTTAATTTTAGTTTTAAGTTGTTGGTGTTCTTGCTTTTGCATATGAGTTTCCTGTAAACATATTATATCCCCATTGTCTTTCTCCATTTGTAGTAGGATTTTTTCTCTCTTTATTGGATTGTTCAGCCCATTCACATTTAACGATATTATGTTTAAATCAGTCATTTAAAAGATACATAGACTAAATGTCTTGTTTTGTTTGTTAATCCATGTTGTTTTTGAGACCCTTATATGTCCCTGTATATGAGCAACTACCATTACCTTTGTGTGTTGGGTCAGTGTGTGGGGGAAATGAAAACGACTAACAAAAGAAGTGCAGGATAAAACAAGTGAATTTAAAGAAAAAGTGGAAGGATAAAGGAGAAAGAAAAGGAAAATAACGGTTCCAAGTTTCTTATTTTCATCAACCATCCTTTATGGTTGTTTTGGCGTACTTTATGTCGCCCCTCCTCAAAATTAAAGTCTATACGTCAGTACAGTTTGTTCGTTGGCAGTGACTTCGTTTCCCGTCCCCATTTTTCATAACCAACAAAAAGATCCAGAGCAAAACCTCTTTTTTAAAAAAATAATAATAATATTAATGAAATAAACAACAATAATGATTTATATATATATATATAAAACAAATGTTTCACATCGAAAATAAAGTTATTTGTATTTATTAATTAGCTTAATTCCATGGTTTTCTCTATAGTCTCTAGCTCTCACAACCCCAAATCCCCCCCCCAACCATTAACACTCACACACCACTCACACGCCTTCACATTCCACCTTACAGCACATCACTGTTAAGCACACACACCCATTCCTTCCCTGGTTCCAGCTTCTAATGTCATTCGCGCTGTTTCATCTCTAAAACACTCCTCATTCACTTTTAGATTTCTGTGTGCACACACAGGCTCTCCTCCAAAGGCACGCTCAGGCGTACACACACACACACACACACACACACACACACACACACCCTTCCAATATCTCCATCTCCCCAGTACTCAGTCCTAAACTTACCACACACACCCGCACTCGCCCACACACGCCTCACAGACCTACACAAAACACCCCCTCCCAGCACCCCCCCCCCCACACACACACACACATACACATCCATACCTACCATTTCTATATGTCCTTCCCCACAACACTTGCCTCAGTCCTACACACACACAGAGAAACACCATCTTTCAAAATCCCTTTCAAAAACCCTTCAGCCCCCCCTCCCAGCTCTGTGCAGGCACCCCCCCCCACACACACACACACACCCTTGCCATGTCTCCATCTCCCCAGCACTCCATTTACCACATATACCCGCACTCGCCCTCCCATACCACAGACACAGACACACACACACACAAAGCAACCCCCCACCACCCCTCCCCTCCGCTGACACACACCCATACAGACCATTTCCATCCACACTCAATGTACCCCCCCCACACACACACAAACACACACACCATTTATATCTCTCCATCCCCACAACATCACAAAACCCAGCATACCACCTACCCAGCCACCAGTCTAGAGAGAGAGAGAGAGAGAGAGAGAGAGAGAGAGAGAGAGAGAGAGAGAGAGAGAGAGAGAGAGAGAGAGAGAATGTCCAAGCAGTGTCATCATATTTGGCTTAAGCAAGCCTGTCCATGATACCTCCATTTGTTGTTCTTTTTCATTCCATGGTTGTCGTAGATATAGTCCTTTCTCCAATAATGGTAGCCCATCGCCACCGCGAAAAGAAGAGAGAGAGAGAGAGAAAATCATGAGCAACACCTTTAACATAAACTTGCGTCTCGTAGACGACATGCACGTGTCTTTCATTTTTGAAATATTTCCGTTTTCCTTGGCGACTCTGTCAATTCTATCCATCTTTGCAGCCGACGCGCCTTCCGTGAGAACATGGGCCTATACAGTTTCAAAGGCACTCCCATAGTGGCGTTCAGAGTTCGCTCCAGCAAGGGGAAGTGATTAATAGTTCGTTGTTATTTGTCAAACCGACAATGTCTTTCTTGGTTGTGATACTCCATCATCGAAACACGGTACAAACAAAATCAATGGGGTCGTGACAGTTCTTAATTGGTCCACAGACAGGCTACCATGACATAAAGTGTAGGAAATGCGCACTTACAGTTTGTTGTTGCCTTCTTTTTTTCACCGACTACACCGACTCCCCAGGTGTAGGACCAGGTGTAGGATTAAACAGGCCTTTGGTTTGTAAATCCTTTTGCGCTTGTTCCGCGTCCCGGTAAATTGTTGCAGTTCCGTCTGAGTTGAAAACTTTAAGTTTTGCTGGTGCAAGGATATGCGATTTCACCCCCTGACTTTTTAGATTTTCTCTTAAGGGACGGTATTTCGCCCTCTGTTTCTTGACTTTCGTGGTGAAGTCGTGGTCCAAGTATATCCTTTCTTCTGCAAACGTTATTTCCTTCGACCAGGCTGCATTTAACACCGCTCTCTTGTCATTAAAATGCAAACAGTTCACAATAATCGGTCTCACGCGCTCCTCTTCTTCTTTGCCTATTCTATGCGCCCGGGTTATTGGAATTTCAGTTTCCATTTTCAAAGTTTCTCGCCATAATGTTTGAATGAAGTTCATCATGTCGCTTCCTTCACTCTTCTCTGGGATGTTGTATATACATATGTTATTTTGCCGAGATTTATTTTCAAGATAATCCACCTGGTCGCTCATGTTATCCACCTGTTTCTGGAGTTCCTTAATCTGCGTTTGATATCTCCACGCGTCATCTTCTTGCTGGCTCATCCTATTTTCCAGCTCGGTTGTTCTTTTTTCCAGGGCTTCCACATTTTCCTGCAGCCGCTTGTTTTCTTGCAAGATTGTTTTGATGTCGGTCTCTGTTTGTTGTCTGAAGTTTTTAAACTCCTTTCGAAACTCCTGGATTTCTCCCGATATGGAGCATTTCAAGTCCGTGATCAGCTGTTTAATTTCCTGTGCGTCTTCCATGGTTGAGCTGGACGCCAACTCTTGTTTCTTTCCCTTTGATCTTGTTTTTGCGGACATCTGCGATAGTCCAGTACACTTACATTTCTTTCTTTAATTTTCAATTTTTTTCTTTAGCAAATCTTCTTTAGTTAAGTTGTAAATTACATATTAGGGTATCGGGGTCACGGTGCCTCACGCCAACGCCATTAACCTCCCGACCGGAACCGCGTCATCAGACGTGTCAGGGAAATCTCAGTGCAATTAGTGTTAATTGCGGTTCATAGCCCTGAGTGCTGACTGTATGAAAGTTAAATAAGGTAGGCCTATCTATATTATTGTCTAGGCTACTGTCTGTTTCCAATTTTTTCCTGCACTGGTGGCAACGCATAGTGCAACAAAGTTTGTCCACTAAATGCCTTTACAAAGAGGGCTCACAACTTTACAAACAGGGCAAAGAAAGCATCTTTCTGAACGGGCGCTCTGTCTGTATTTTGAGCTTGTGTTGTTGCTACGGTTATCCAGCGTCTGCATGCAAAAAAAGGTTGACAGAAGTGGTTTGCCTCTCATTTTAAAACACCGCTGATAAACGCACTCCTGATCAACTTTGAGTAAAGTGAAATTAATTGTTGGCTACGGAAGGATTTCTCTATCGCATCCTGCCGTCTCTGATACAACATTAAGTTAGTGGTAGCCTACTGATGACTCCTTTATCGGAATGAGGAAATGAAATGCGAAAATCCTTCCCAAAAAATCTCGTTTTACAAGTAAAACTGTTGTTGGAAGCTGAGTTAGTCTGAGGAAAGATGGCAGCGCTGTTCCCCAATTTCTGCCTACAGTTTAGAATACCGACTTCACTGTTTTCTCCACGGAGGCGGGGAGGCGGCAAGTCGAAGCAATGGGTACGGCGTGAGGACGCTAGGTTAGAAAGTGAAGGGGCGGGGTTGTCCGGCCGAAGTCCGGACAGCTGGTCACCCTAAATCAAACCCTGGACGGCCACGTAGCAGACGAGTGCCCTACCGCTAGCTCCACGGTAGAACCAGTTGTTATGTTTACCTCCGCCAAGGAGTTTGTCAGTCTGTTTGTCTGTTTGTTTGTCAGCAGGATAACTCAAAACCTAATGAACGGATTTGGACGAAACTTTGTGGAGTTGTTAGTAATGACCCAAGGAACAAGTGATTAAATTCTGGTGGTGATCCGGATCACGAACCGGAACCAGGACCTTTTAAAAGATTTTTCACCATTGCTGGCCTATACATCTAGACGCCCCTAGTGACCGCAAATTGAATTGCGGGATATTGCAAACTCCACAAAAAGAAGGGAGAAAGTCAGGGTGTAACAAAATCAAATGTTCTATCAAGCAGCTTCCTTGGCGGAGGTCTGCGCTCCCTGAGTGCTTCTAGTTTAAGTATTGTTTTTGGCTTTTACTGCCTTTATTCATGATAGGACAGTTGAGTGAGACAGGAAGCAAGTGGGGAGAGAGAGACGGGGAAGGATTGGCAAATGACCCGAGCTGGAATCAAACCCAGGAGTGCATTTCTCGAAAGCATAGTTGTAAGCCAGTTAGCAACTTGGGTAGTTGCCAATGGGAAATCGCATTGCAAACAACAAATTACCTATCATAGTTAGCAACTATGGTTTCGAGAAATACTCCCCTGCATGGGTCGCGGAGTAGCAGTGCAGTGTCCAGCCGTCTGAGCCACGACTGGGCCTCGATACAGGTCTTCTGAATTGAAATATTCTACACGTTGGTAAAAATGTATTTGCTTCTTGATCTGATATGATTTTATGCAGTAGTTTTTATGTTGGATTTTTATGCCATTTTATGAATTAATTTGTATTTTCTAGAGGTTTGCTTGTTTATGAAATGACAGTGTAAAGAATAGCCCCCTTCTCAAAATTGTAAGCAAGTCAATATTTATTTATTCATTCTTATTATTATTATTATTATTATTATACATCATAAAAAAGACACCAATAAATATAATGAGATCTAGTGGTTGTGTATAGGTGTGCTGAATCGATATGACACGTCACACACATGGTTAAAATATTATTCAGTTCTTGATCCGTCACGGTTTTAAAGGCTTTTGGTGCCTTTTTTATTTGCTAGGCTAGTAGAGAGAGGACAGGATGTGATTGGGAGAGAGAGATGCGGGAGGAGTGGGGAGAAATTACCTCTGGCCAGAAACAAACTTTGGTCCCTGACGTAACATTAAATTAGATTGCTGAACTCATGCTGAAGACAACCAACACACACACACACACGCACACGCACACGCACACACACACACGCACGCACGCACGCACGCACGCACGCACGCACACACACACACACACACACACACCTTTCATTTTAACACAAAGAATTTACTCTGTTATACACCTATAATGAGATGTAATAATGTAAATCTTGAATCTTGAACCTTAAGAGTATGATGCCATAGCCGTTTGAGGCATGGCCAAGGCCGATCTGATACAGCTTAAGGCCGCGATCACACTGGACGCAGATTTCTGCTTACAGTTTGCAATGCGTGTCCAGCTCATTTATCAGTAGTGATCACACCGAGGGCGGATCCGCTGCCCATTCGAATGCGGTGACCAGTAGGGCTGTAACGATACATTAAACCCACGATTCGGTTCGCATCATTATTCATGACCTACGGTTCGATACACCCCGCGATTTCACATTTGCCAACATTTTAATAATAAAAGTATGAATAAAAGCTATGGTAGTTTATAGGTAGAATAGGTTACACGAGGCTACTAATAATTTTAAAAGGTTTAAATATAACAATGAGGACGATTTGAAGCTCGGAAGCACTATAACTTCATATCATGTGGTTGTTTTCTTGACTGATGGGTAACAAAATTTTGAAAGGACGTATCACGATACTGACTCTTTGTATCACGATTCAGTATCGTGACTCTATGTATCGCGATTTCTCGGTTCGATACAATATCGTTACAGCCCTAGTGACCAGGCAATGTTGTAACGGCTGAACTGACGCTCGCAACGCAATCGGTGGTGTTGAATGTTGTGAAAACATGCACAAAATGCTTTGTAGATTCATCAATGTAAAATGGATAGAAGATGAGCTCTCCTCTTGCACTCCTAACGTTGGATCATAAATCTGATATGAATTGATAACGGTCTCATCATGACGTGAAGCGGATTTTCCGCCTTGAGTTTTTTTAAAAGTATTTTTTGGGGCCCCTATTATTACAGGACAGTGTGAGAGTAGACAGGAAATGACTAGGAGAGAGAGATGGGGCAGGGCCGGGAAATGACCCTGGCTGGATCCGAACCGGGGTCCCTGTGGGGAAATGTGGGGTGCTTAGCCCGCTGCGCCACAGCGCCCCAAGTTGAACTTTTTTCAACTTCAGAAAATCCGCAATTCACCCTGTGCTGATGTTCGATGCGGAACACGCTTATTTTCATTAACAAACAACAGAACTCATCCGCCCCCTACTGTAAAATCGGCGTCCGGTGTGATTGCGCCCTTATGCAACATGTATGTTTATGCAGTACTCTTCATTTTGGATGTTTATTTTATATGATGTATTCTCTCTCTTATTCCTAGAGTCCATGATGTTTGCTTGTGTATAAAATGACCCTCTGCTCAAAATGTCCAGTCAATATTCATTTCATACAGTTTGTGTATAAACAAAGACAGCAATATTATAGCATACAGCAGAGGAGATGATTATAGTATTGATCCACCAGTTCTTATGGTGACATTTCATTTTTGACACCACATCAATATAAATATGTTTTCTCACAGGCTTTATGAGACACCTCCATGGCAGAATGTATGGCCACGTTCATGCATAAAACCACACATATACACTCAAAAAAAACATTCTGTTGGATTTACTTAAGAATATTATGGAAAGTATTTACACATGATTATCTTTCTTATTTTTAACATGAGGCAACTTTGTTGATTTAACAGGATTCCTTTCTGTTCATGTAACCTTACTTTCTTGAGTTGACCCAACATAACTGAGTCAGGGTATCAAAACCTGACTCAATTAAGATGATCCAACGGGATCTCATAATGTTCATCCAACATGTTTGATTCTGGTTTGACTATCCCAATTCTCTCAAGTTGATCCAACAAGAGCTCATCATGTTGTATATGTGCTATTGAATCATGTGGAAATACTTTCCATGTTTTCATTAAGTTATTTCAGAGCATTACAGTTAAGCTTACACAGAAAAGGCTATAAAGCTATGGAAAACAACACTACAAACCCAAGATGTTCGAGATTTGTTTTTTTTTGTTTTTTTAATCAACACATTTCCCAGGCCATTAATCAAAACAAAAAATTGTCTTGAGGGTAATAAATACGAAATAAACAAACAAACCTTTTAAACACTTACATACAAGAGCGTACACGTCTGTTGTACGCCAATAATGCATTCCATACCACCAGTGGCACACCAACAGTCATTGAAAGGTTAATTACCATAATGCTAGTCTACGATGACATAACACAGGGCCTTTAGTAATGCACTATGACTGTCATAGCCATTCTAGTAACAACAAATTTGCAAGGCTGTGTTTTTGTCAGGTTGTAAAGTCAAAAAAAGGAAAAGTAGAGTGCTGTACATGTGCTTGAGGAGGTAGTGTGACGCAGAGAGAAAGCGAGAGAGAAAAAATAGAATTGAAATTGAGAGAGAGAGTGAGAGCATTTTGTTTCAAAGTGAAAACATCGTCTGCATGCATGCTATGTTTCAGCTAGTGTGTCATATGAGAGTGCACATTGCTACATCATTACTCAGAGCCTCTAGTAACACGTTTACAGAGCAAGCGTCTCTTAAAGGCCAAAACAAGAGAGAGAGAAAATAGAATTGAAATTGAGAGAGTGAGAGTATTTTGTTTCAAAGTGAAAACATCGTCTGCATGCAAGCTATGTTTCAGCTAGTGTGTCATATGAGAGTGCACATTGCTACATCATTACTCAGAGCCTCTAGTAACACGTTTACAGAGCAAGCGTCTCTTTACACTGTAAAAAGCAGCGCACATGCATGTGTACGGTGTGGCTCTCGTTTGTCTGTGTACTACATTTTCACACACACACACACACACACACACACACACACACACACACACGTTAAGATTACTGGTAGTGTAGTGGACTTCAGAGCCTCTCAATGATCTGCTCAATGCAATGACTCTTGCATAAAAGTGTTTGGCCATTTCAGTAACGTTTTACAAAATGTTGTGTGTGAGTAATAATGTAGAAATGTGTATTTGTACTTGTAGTCAATTACTATTATTATTTCTGCATTATTACTCACACACACACAACTTTCAAGGAGGATAACAAGTTCAGTGCGTAAACAAGGGCAAGAAATATGGCCACTGTAAGTGGAATGTTTGTAACCTGATTATCATGACTTTCAAATCTCTTCGAGACTTGGTCTGACCAAGAGCATAACAACATTCTCAAACGGCATGGTTGACCCAACTCTCATCGTTTGCTACTGGGACCCACTAGTTTGATGTCCTCTCGGTACTTACGTGGTACGTCACATGGTAATCAAACATTTCAAACAAGTGATTTATGGTTAGGGTTAAGGTTAGGGTTAGGGTCGTATGACATAAGCGGTAAGTACCGAAATGGCGTCAAATTAGTGAGTCCCGTTTGCTAGTGGTCGAGGGCCGAACAGGCTGAGCCAAAGTTTAAAGCAAACATTTTCTTAGTCCCAATAGAACGTATCAGCTCAAATCTTGTCACTTCCTTGAACACGCCTCTAGCCAGGACTGTTGGTGATGCTCAAAGTTGATTGCTTCCTGACAAAATGGGTGGAGTTTCCTGCTGTGGAGAGAATCCGAAAGTACCTGAACAAAGTTTTCCTGAGCGTGTGTAGCAGAGCCGAAGGTGTTGCGTCATTGCGAGGGCGGAGCCTTGGTAGGATGTTTGGCAAATGCAGTCACCCTTTGAAAATAATACCGATGTCCTCAGGACTGTCAGTGGCTTCTGAACCTTCATGGCGGATCACGTAGATGGCATGGATGCTTTCTGCCATATCTGATTCCCTGTCAGCATGTTGAGCCTGAAACAAATTAATTTGACAGATACACAAATTAAATTAAATTGTAAATATTTAACTGATGTCCATGACATATGTTGCCTTCTTAACCATCCATTTCAAACATGCTACTGCAATACCAAATACACCAGGTGAAAAGTTAGACCATTTAACATCAGTTATTCTGACTTAATGTTTATAGGCATCATTTTAGGCATCAAGGCATCAAATTAACATTCTCTTTGTGCATAATACCTGGGTCATGGGTATCATTATTCTGGAGTCATCGACCAACCATTCCCCCTTTCCTGATGGAACGCCTCCATCAGATTTGGAGAATATGGAGAAGAACTTGACTGTTGACTTGTATTCTTCAGAACTCTACACACACCTATAAAATCATAAAACACAAATACAACATGTACAGTATTCAGCTTACTTGTCTATTTTCAGGACACAAAAAACAATTTACATATGAAAGTCCAAACAAAAGAGTGATAAATCTCTTACACGCCTTTAAGTTGTAGAAAGGATCTGAAACGAAATGAGAGGCAGGTGGTAACAGCCTGGCAAATGCCTATATGAAGGTTAAACTATTGGAAGATCCAGCCCAGTAAAACACGCCTGGTTCTCAACATACCTCTGTGTGTGTGTGTGTGTGGGGGGGGGGGGGGGGGGGGTGGGGGGGGGGGGGGGGGGGTTTGTGGGGCTCTAGCCCCCTGGTGGAGCTCCAGCACACAGAGGTCTGGGACACTGTAGCAGGATTCCATTTCTCCAGTCAAAAAAAATAATCGGCGCAGTTATTGCTTCAATATCAATGGGAGCTTACATTGAGGAGTCGCAGGACGAATTATAGACCACATTTATGCTGAAAGGGGTATGCCACTATTTTGGGGCTTAATACAGTTAAAATCGTTGGCCAGGGTTTGTAAAGGTGGGAAAAGAGGCAATATGTCGCTAAGCTACAATGCTACACGGATCCATTGACTTTCACTAGCTTAGCGACTTATTCCCTCTTTTAACTTGTCTTAAAGCAAGACAACGCTTAACATGAAAAATAAGACACTTTATGAAAAATAAGACCACCTTTATGAACCCCAGCCAACGATTTTAACTGTAGTAAGCCCCAAAATAGTGGCATACCCCTTTAAGAGAATTTGTTGGTGGTGAGGACATCATTACATACCCTAGAAAGAGTAATCTATTGGAAGATGCAGCCCAGTAAAACATTTCATACCTTGAAATCTTCCAGGAGAGATTTCACCCGCGCGAGAGATGTCACCCGAGCTCTGATGCTGTCCCGCATGACCCAAGTCACTACCAGTGAGGAAGAGTCATCTCTGTTTGAAAAAACAACAACAGCAGAACAAGGACACAATTGACACCTGGATACAACTTCTGGATATTGTATTGGTGATTAACTCTACACAAATAGATATGCAAAGCATTCCATCTCTTGAAAAAAACATGGGCAGTCTGTGAATGCAAGAGAAGCGCACTGCCTGTGACTTTGCTCTGGGCGTACTGATCTAGGCATGCATCAGTGTCTCCCAACCTTTTTCGTCTTGAGGACCCCCTAAGCATTTTTGTCATACTGGGGTCATCCCTATGTTTGGGGAACATAGGGCCTTTTTTTCAAAAAAGGGTTCTATGTTCCCCTCTGTTTCAAAGTACAACTCAGAAACATTGCATTACTGACAGGTTAGGTTTAGGGCTGGTTTTGGGAAGGGCACAATTTGAAAACTCGGGACACATACAATGCGGGGAACATAGAACCCTTTTTTTGAAAAAGGGTCCTATGTCCGGGGAACATAGGACCCGGGGAACATAGGACCCGGGGAACATAGGACCCGGGGAACATAGGTACGCTCCTGTCATACTATGAGTACCCCCTCGCTCATGTTCTACATCTTCCTCCATCCCAATATGATCATGCTCCATACATTTGTTTTTATTCATCAAATAAAACATACTCCTAGTGTTTGGGAAACACTGCATTACATTCATCTCACCTAACATTGAAGCATAGGAAAACGTACCCTGAAATCCTCCAGATTGCATCTTTTGCCAGCATCAACAGGCTACTGCATCACATGGTAGGCTATATTTCTGTAATAAACACAGAATAATATCAGTAATTGATTACATTCATCAAATGTTACACACAGTTTTTACAGTTACATTTAGGTTCACTATGGTAATCAATGTTTTAAAATTAGTAATTTTGTCTGACTGTGGATTGTGTTAACATGGCTCTGGCTGAAGCTGACGAACTTTGTCACGGCTCAACAACGTTTCAAAGCGCACTCCACTGATTTCCCTAAATGCGCCTCAAAGCTCTCACTGTCCACAAAGCAACGCAAAGGCTTGCTCATAAACTCAAACACATCGGAGCACGCGCAACATGCTGTAGTAGGACGCAATGTAGACCAGTTGTAGTCTAATAATTAGGATTTCCTTGGGCCAGATTCCCAGTAGAGTCTCTCTAGTGTGAATCTGTCCTTAAATCACAATTTGTTACGCTTTGCCTAGTACGATCTAAACCAGGGGTGCCCAACATTTTTTTAACCGAGATCTACTTTTGAAGTTGATGGTCTGCCGTGATCTACCAAGTCAAATTTAAGAATGTCAGTATGAAAATTTAAGATCACCATTTATTAATCACCATTATTATGAACAAAATGTTTTTAGTAGGCTACTATGGCCGTATCTTTTCAGTGTGTTTTTAAAGTGTGTTGAATAGCCTATGTTTACAAAGCAATACAGCACTGATAGTATGCAGAGATAATTTCAGTCCTACACAAGTCATAAACAACTGAAACAATTTCAAAATGATACACATTTGGTATATAAAAGGCATATGTAGGCACATAGGCCCTATTTCTAAAATATGATGAAGCATTATCATGCCTTCAGTGGTCCACATTAAAAAGGACTCAGAAATTCACCATTTGGTAAATAGTAGGCTAGTTAAGTTCACTTTGCTATGAGAGAGAGAGAGAGAGAGAGAGAGAGAGAGAGAGAGAGAGAGAGAGAGAGAGAGAGAGAGAGAGAGAGCAATGAGATAACTCATTGAATTGGTTAACACCCCTGTTAAGAGTGACTTCTTCTATGAAGGTTTTTTTTCGCAGCTCTCTGGGACAGTAGCACAGCACGGGCTTTCTATTGTGAGTTTGGCCAATCGTTCTGTCCACAACTGGAGCAGGAAACAGCACAAATT
>NC_085879.1:26086777-26099277 GCF_034702125.1 Engraulis encrasicolus
GTGTGTGCGCGCATGCGTCTATGTGCATACTTCTGAGTCTTTGTCTATTTTTCTGCCCGTACATATACACATACAGCACAATACTGTGTCAGCCGTCTCTGATTATTCCCCACTGTCTCTCCTCCTCCTCCTCTCCTCAGCTGCAACATTAAATACAATGAAGTCGCACTGTATCCATTAGGCCCGGCCACCTCTCTAATGAATTACTCACAGACAGACAGCGCTGTGTTCAAGCACACCAGGGGGCTGATAGAGGACTGATGCATATACCGTATGACGTGTACATCTCGGCACTACTGAAGGCCCCGCAGGGCTCCCATCGCAATCTTTCTTAGGTTCTCAGTCAGCAATTTCAGCACCTTTGTTTGTTTATTCTGTCACATGGTGTAGAGTTACTGTAAGGCACACGTATGGTTCCAGGTCACATTATTCCCCTTTAAACCCAGTCTTCAGGACATTATTGGCTATTAGTGGTGTCAACAATGATCGATTCGGCGATGCAATCCAATGTGGGGCAAGTTCCAGAATCGATCCGGCAATTTTTTTAAGTTTCAATTACTTCCATGGATATTTCGGGAGCAAATGAATGTTAAATTAAATAAAAGCAATTCAAAACATTGCAAGACTGATACAGAAAACAGCCGATAAATTGTTGCTCAGTATCTGACTACTTTTATTGCCTCATAATTACTGATTAAACATTTGCTTTGCTTTCAGTAGAAATGTAATGCATTGCAATGCATTGTAGAATTGAATCGGATCGGATCGGATCGGATTGCATAGAATCGAATAGAATCGCTACCTCCCGAATCGTGATCGAATCGGATCGTGAGGGCAGTGCCAATCCACACCATTTTTGGCTATGTCTGAAATTTTCACTCATTACATAGTGTGCAAGGATAACGGATGGCAACTAGCAAATTCGTATTATTCCTAGCTTTAGCCAAAGCATAAAGTAAGTATTAGACAAGACTGTGAGCTTTTGCGGGAGCAAGAGAACTCGTTCTTTTTCTTTTTAAGTTATTTCATTTACTACTTTTCGGAATCCCATGACATTTTAAGGTACTATGATTAAAAAAGTTGCCAACTTTTACTTTGACGTATTGCCCAACTATTACCTTTAAGAGTATGTGAAGTAGTGGTAGTGCTTTATTGTCACTATATAAATACAGTGAGAGTTTGTGAGAGTTTGGAAGCAACCCATAGATGCCCACAAAAGTAAAGTTAAGCAGTACAACTCAAGTTGAAAAGTACAACTAATGTAAAACAATATAATAGAAATATAGAAAATGTAAGATATGAAATATACAATCAAGTTATGATTTGCAGAGTTCAGTTCAGTACAGGTGCAGGATTCAAGTATTCACTGAACAGGTACAGTAGTACCAGAGAGAGTAGAGAGAGAGAGGTTCCATTGGCCCATTGTTTCCTGGTTCTATTATGGCCCCCCTTAGGCAGACCTAGGCAGACCTAAGGACTGTTCTATTCATTGTAGAAGCATTATGACACGCCCCTTTAGGCAGACCGGAACCTGGTCGCGTTAGGTGCCCATAGAAACCTATTATGTTGGCATATCTCTATAGAATATCTCTGGTAGTACAGTACAGGTAGATTAACACAGTCCTGGACACACACACACACACACACACACACACACACACACACACACACACACACACACACACACACACACACACACACACACACACACACACACACACACACACACACACACACACACACACACACACACACACACACACATTTTCGAGTTGCACAGGTTGCTGGAGGAAACGTGGGAGCCTACATAATGGGACGAAGTGTATTGATTAAATTGCACACACTCGAGGTCCATCTCAGCAGCCATATTGTGCTTTAAGTGTTTGTCATGGCTTTTTGTGAGCTGTAGGGTTGAAGAAATCCCAATAAACTGCTCAAATTGTTACTGGGAAGAACTGCGTTTTATATTAAGATTCATAAAGATTTTAGAAACGAGTTTTTGTTCCTTTTTATTGTTGCTTTGGTCATGTGATTTGACATTCTGTTTTGTACATTGGTTGGCACAGTTTGAAGGTGGACAAAACTCATGTTTGGAAATCAACATTAAAACACCCTTCCGACGTATTTAAACTACTGTATGCAGCTCCTCTATTGTTAGAGCTTTTTGGATGACGTCGGGCAAATTATCACTTTTTAACATTATTTTTGTAATGAGAAACATTTCCTCAGTTCAAGTAAGAACCTTGTGTTTTGCGTGTCTAATGAGGCAGTCAGTGATGTGTCCAACAATGTGCATAATGGTTCAACCAACTCAATCATCCATTTTAATTCAGTTGCAACTATTTTAGCACCACATTTCTATTCTGCTAAGTCGATTAGCCACTGCTGCATTAATCCCATTGGTAAATTTCTCGCCTCTTTGCTAAAACCCCTCGGCCTGCCGCTATAATTGAGAAAGTTCTTAAATGTAAATCAGGCTTGCTCCTTTTGTAAAGGCCCCGTGTTAAACAAAAATCTGTAAAGCCTTCCCCTCCTCCTGTCTTCACAATCCCCCCTTAGGATGAAAAAAAAACATCAGCTTAGGCTTTTGTTCTTAATGACCGGTCATTACCTTATTTTTTCCCCCTTCTCTCCGTTCTGTGTAGTTCACACAAAAGAGTTATGTAGTTCACACACACAAAGGAGTACAGGGCTGAACATCTGAGCCTGTAAAAAAACCCAGCTTGTCTCTGCAGACCAACTTGCTATCCAGCTAGTGTGTTAAGCTGTAACCTACGGACAAACGAGCTGAATGGACCAAACTGCTATCCACCCAGTATGAACAAACCTGCTATCAAGCTAGCGCGTTCAGCTGAATGGACCAACCGGCTATCTATAGGGCATTCAACTGCACAGACCAGCCTGCTATCTATGTAGTGTGTTCAACTGTACAGACCAGCCCGCTATTGAGGTAACGTGTTCAACTGTACAGACCAGCCCGCTATTGAGGTAACGTGTTCAGCTGTACAGACCAACCTGCTATTGAGCTAGTGTGTTCAGCTGAATGGATCAACCTGCTATTGAGCTAGTGTGTTCAGCTGAATGGACCAACCTGCTATTGAGCTAGTGTGTTCAACTGAATGGACCAAACTGTTATCGAGCTAGTGTGTTCAGCTGAATGGACCAAACTGTTATCGAGCTAGTGTGTTCAGCTGTACGGACCAGCCTGCTATCGAGATAGCGTGTTCAGCTGAATGGACCAACCTGCTATCCATGTAGCGTGTTCAGCTGCGAGCTAGTGTGTTTTATGGTGCGAGTTTTTATAGCCGTCGTCGGTTAGTGAACTGGGCCGCATGACGGAACATAATGACCGGTGCTAATGGAACATTCTTGACCGGGCGCGGAGCTTCATTAAGGACGGAGCCAAAGGTCAAGTTCTAGTCACTGTCTCAGTCTTTTTTATAGGTGTGTGTGTGTGTGTGTGTGTGTGTGTGTGTGTGTGTGTGTGTGTGTGTGTGTGTGTGTGTGTGTGTGTGTGTGTGTGTGTGTGTGTGTGTGTGTGTGTGTGTGTGTGTGTGTGTGTGTGTGTGTGTGTGTGTGTGCGCGCGTTGGTGTGTGCGCGCACGTCTCTGTGTGGTTTTAGTGCTGGTGTGTGTGTTGGTTTTAGTGCTGGTGTGTGTGTAATGGGTTTACTCACCTGAATAATCACACACACACACACACACACACACACACACACACACACACACACACACACACACACACACACACACACACACACACACACACACACACACACACACACACACACACACACACACACACCGTGTCACACACAGTGTCACACTTATTGAGCCACCATACCTTCCTTTTGGCACCTGCCACAGGGGTGTTGGGCATGTGTGTGGGTGTGTGAGTGTGTGTATGTGTGTGTGTGTGTTTGTTTGTGTGTGTGTGAGTGTGTGTGTTTGTGTGTGAGCGTGTGTGTGTGAGCGCACGTGTGTGTGTGTGTGTGCGTGTGTGTGCGCACATGCGTTCGTGCGTGTGTGTGTGTGTATGTGTGTGCGTGTGCGCGTGCGTGTGCGTGTGTGTGTGCACGTGTGTGTCAGAGGGAGTTGTGTTTTTAATTGAGCGGCCTTTGAGACAGGCATGGCAGTGTGGCACATTGGGAAGAGGCCATTGTATAATGAGCAGGGAGTCCTGTACTGGCTGAGGTCTACACTACCACAATCTCTGGTGCCGCTGCCGTTGATGGCATCTGTGAAAGGTGAAGTGTGTGTGTGTGTGTGTGTGTGTGTGTGTGTGTGTGTGTGTGTGTGTGTGTGTGTGTGTGTGTGTGTGTGTGTGTGTGTGTGTGTGTGTGTGTGTGTGTGTGTGTGTGTGTGTGTGTGCATGTGTATGGGTGTGTGTGTGTGTGTGTTTGTGTGAGTGTGCGAGTGTGCGTGTGAATGTGTGTGTGTGTTTATGTATGTGTTTGTGTGTGTGTGTGCGCGTTTGCGTGTGTGCGTGCATACTGTATGCTTGTCTATATGCGCTTTTCTATGTTTCTGTGTGCATATTGGTGCTTGTGTGCGTGTGTGTGTCTTCTCTGTATCTGTATGTTGGTGCTGCTAGTGCTCTCTGATCAGGCTGCAGTACAGCGTCTTCTGTGATCCCCATCAGTGGCCTGTATCATGTCAGTACCTAGACAGGAGTCACAACCAGAGCCACTGACAGCTTTGGCCGAGCCGGGGACAAAGTCATCTGAAAGCCCCCCCCCCCCCCCCCCCCCCCCCCCCCCCCCCCCCCCCCCCCCCCCCCCCCCCCCCCCCTGCCCAATAGATGCAATGTAATCAGGAATCAGTTCTGGGCCCCATCTCTCCTTGGGCCCGGCACACTTTGCACCCCCCACCCCTACACCACCACCCCCCCTGCTGGCACCCCTGGTGACAAGCATATAGTATGTGCCGGGGGAGAGGGTAGAGAGTCATTACTGAAGCAGCATGTCACGGGGAGAGAGGGAGAGAGAAAAGGAGAGACAGAGAGAGACAGAGGGGAAGAAAGAGTGAGTTCCTTGTGTGTGTAACTAGGGCTGTGCAATATATCGAATTAAAATTCAGAGATCAATATTGCTGTCAAACAATATCAAATTTCATATAATATCGAGCTGAAACAATATTTTTTTCATTTGTCTATACTGCCAAAAGGGTAAGGTCACGCTAAGCGCAATACTGTACATTCCCCTCCACTTCAGCCATTTGCGAGCACAGAGCAGACTTGCTAGCCAACACTCAGGCAGAACACCACTGTTTGTTTCTCTATGGCCCTCAATTCACATTGTCAAAGCGGGGGAGGATTGCGAATGGTTTAACACAATTATTTGTCTTTAAAAGAAATATTGTCAAACTGCACATTGGAGACTGGTCAAACGCAATTTCAAACTTTTGTGTTAACCCTGTTACATAGATTTTTGACAATAAAGTACTCTTGACTTGACTTGACTTGACTTGACTTGACTTGTCTTGAGAATGAATAAGGTCTAATTACTGTAGTATCTCTTCTCCCTGTATACCCGGATGAAGAGGACAGCACGACAATATTGAGGAATTTTACTGCTGTGCTTAAGAACATCGCTAAAAGCAAATCAAGGTGCACTGCATAATACTTTTAGTAGCTTATTTAATTTTATTTAGTAGGGGTTTACATATGGCAACGGCATGAATTTTACAGTGTTACCCAAACAGTTGCTTAAAGATGCGGGTCACCAAGAGGTTTGAAAAGGTCACTAAAAAAAAGCACATATCCTGTTCTATCCTCAAAAAGGTCATGCTGGTGCCTTCTTTGACTTATAAGAGTATGCGTGTCATTCTAAGGTCAGTCATCCATGACATTTTTAACCCTCTGGGAACATCAGTTGTCTGTGTGGGCTGTGCTCTCATGTTGGAATGTGCTTTTTTTGAAAATAAGATCAAGCACAAGATTGGATAATATTTGCTGCAATTTCAAAGCCTGTCTCTCTTGACCCTACACACACAAACACACAGACATACAGACACACACTCGCAGGCACACAAGCATGCACACACACACACACACACACACACACACACACACACACACACACACACACACACACACACACACACACACACACACACACACACACACACACACACACACACACACACACACACACACACACACACACACGCACACACACACACACACACTATCCCCTTCCCTTCCCTCATTGTATATTGTGCAGCCGAGTCTCTCTCTCTCTCTCTCTGTCTGTGCGACCTTTCCGGGTCTCATTGTGACTATACTGGAGCCTGATTGGCTCACCGGTGGCTTTTTAGGCTCTTGAGGACCCAATTTAGCGTCCTGCGTTTTTCCTTTTGTTAGCCAGCTCGATGGCCGTCATGTCATGTGTGTGATTATAAAACATTTTCATGTCCAATTATACTTCATGTAGTCTTTGTTTTTGTTTTTGTAGACTGTATTTCTACATGCAGTCCTCTGTCTTAGTATATACTATGTGCAGTATTTTTCTTTGTATCCTATGGAGCTTTTCCCTTTTGTGAGCTCACTGACCGTCACATTATGTGTGATGTAATTAACCTTTTTAAAACTCCATTTCTTCAAGTATTTCAGTCCTCCTATTTTTGTAATCAACATTTATCCATTTTTTTGAAAGATTTTTCACAGTACATTCAGAAAGCAGCTTTCTGCTACAGTATATAAAAAAAATACATTTTAATACAGTTCCCTAATGGTAATTTTGACATACAGTTCTACTGTGTGTGTGTGTGTGTGCGCGCGCGTGTGTGTGTGTGTGTGTGTGTGTGTGTGTGTGTGTGTGTGTGTGTGTGCGTGCGTGCGTGCGTGCGTGCGTGCGTGCGTGCGTGCGTGTGTGTGTGTGTGTGTGTGTGTGTGTGTGTGTGTGTGTGTGTGTGTGTGTGTGTGTATTTTATTGTACATGTCTGTATCAGTATATGTTAGTGTTTTTGTATCAGTATGTTCATTTTTCACTGCACATTGTGTGCATGTGTGTGTGTGTGAGAGAGAGAGAGAGTGTGTGCGTGCCTGCGTGTGTGTGTGTGTGTGTGTGTGTGTGTGTGTGTGTGTGTGTGTGTGTGTGTGTGTGTGTGTGTGTGTGTGTGTGTGTGTGTGTGTGTGTGTGTGTGTGTGTGTGTGTGTGATTTTTAAAACCTTTGTATGTTCATCAGTCTATTTACAGAATACTGCACTGCAGTCTTTAATATGTTCATACAGTATGCAGGTGTTGTAGTAGCATGTAGAGCTTGGACTGAGGTTGGACAGCATTTTAAATTATTATAGCTCCATAATCATTACAGGCAAAATAATAAATAATAAATAAACACACACACACACACAACCCTGTTCGTTCAATTTTCTTTGTGGTGATATCATGATTTCTAAATTCCGATCACACAAAATGAGAAAAGTTGCATCATGATTTACATTTTTATTATTTATGTTATTCTTATTACTTAATTATTTTTTCTAAAAGCAACACGTTTATATACCCTACTTCATGCTTGCTGTTTATGTTGTTTTAATGCTTAAAATGTCCTCCGTCCATTTTGACAGCCTCAGTGATGGACGAGCAGCTGGCTTTTTAGTGAAAAGGCATCCTGTTTTTCTAGTTTTGGTCCTCATTAAATATGATGTTTCAGTAAACACTGTATTATGTAATTTGCAAATAGACATTTTAAAAGCGCAGCAAGATTGCTATTGGCAGGGCCGCTATAACAGCTTTGACTGGACCTGGGAGAAAGTCATCTAGAAGGTCCCCCTCCTCCTTGATGTAAAATGTATGTGCTTGGGACAACTGACCCCCTTTGCCCCCTCCTTTTGGCTGCCTGGGGTATCGGAAACCATAACTAATAGACATTTTAAAAGCACAGCGAGATTGGCATCGGCAGGGCTGCTGTTACAGCTTTGACCGGACCTGGGACAAAGTCATCTGGTAGGCTCTCCTCCGCAATACATACTGTACAATGTATTGAGGACCCGATTCTGGGCCTCCTCTTTCCCCGGGCCCGGGACAACTGACCCCTTTGCCCCCTCCTATTTGCTGCCTGGGGTATCAGAAGGCAAACATTATAAATATGCACATTAGCCTGCATTGCAGTGCATATGTTTTGTTGTTAGACATCCTAAGTGCACACTTGCATTGACACAAAAAGTGACGTGTTAATTTTACCATAAAATATCAAGATATCAAGACAGCTTTTAACATTTCGTGCCGAGTGAGAGTATAATAACTGTGGTGTCTTGTTGGTCATGATAGTTCTGGGTGGCAAGATATACAGTAACATGTCAAGGCAGCTTAAAGACTGTGTGAGATTTTTTGTTGTTTATTTCCAGAATTCATGCTGCCCATTCACTAATGTTACCTTTTTCATGAATACTTACCACCACCATCAAATTCTAAGTATTCATTATGACTGGGAAAATGGCACTTTTCATACTTGAAAAGGGGGATCTTCTCCATGGTCCGCCATTTTGAATTTCCAAAAATAGTAATTTTTAGCTGCAAAAATGACTCTACTTGGACCATACTAGAAAATATTTGTTTATTACTGAGAAAACTTTCATGTAAAGATCAAATTTGGCAATTGGCAGCCCAGTTTCAATGAGCAGCATAGTTGCAGTACCCTTTTTGACCATTTCCTGCACAGTGTCCCTTTAAGAATACTCAGTTTACTTGATGCCAGCGCCATACCCATGCTATGACAGTGTCATAACAGTCATAGATGAGTCATGAACATTATGTCAGTGTATTTGTGAACGTTGAGAAGTTGACATTTTTTGGGATGTCTTTATACCAAAACAGTCAACAGTCGTAAAATGTTTATGACATTCACATAATGTTTATGTCTGTGATTAATGACTGTGTTAAAACAATGTAATTACCCTGTCATGTATGATGCTGGCATCCAATATTTCCAAGTAGCCCACTCTTAATCATTCTATGATATTGTCACAAACTAGAACCTCATAGTCATAAAAAAATAATACCGGTTTGGACAAGACTGGTTGGTTAATATACATTTCTTCACACCCCTTGAGAAGGCCTGATAATCAGTAATACTTGTTAGGTCACTGGTAGACTATTCCATGTTTTGGTTGCCCTGAAAGAGAAGGCTGATAGAGCAAGTTCGTCGGTCTGGGAGACTACTGGTGGATCTTAGCCACCACAAATACACAGACATACACTATATACTATAGCTGTCATATTGTATTCAAAATCATTGGAAGTATACCTCGTGGGGAAACTGCAAAACATATGCATGACATAAGCATAGCTGATACTGCAGAATAAAACATGTCCCGTGGGTCAACGCGAGTCAGGGAGGTCATTAGCTGTCAGCCATGTCACCCGTATTCACATTGATATTACTAGCTAGTTGCGGTGTTCTTGGAATTGCCAGTGGCTATACTCAAAACAGACGTAGATTTGACAACCTTTGTATGATAATGCAACTGATGTCAACATTGCACAGAGAACACATCAGCCTCGATTTTTCACACCATCCGGTACTGAAACCAAAGTCATTTTCTAAGAATTGTTAGCTCGACGTGGCTAGCATTACCTGTCTGGCCAAACATTGGATGTGGCCTATCGCATGGGGAAATCGAAACATACAGTAGGCCTACACATGCCATATAGCCATAGCTGATACTGCTGCATAAATACAATGTGATGTCCCGTGGGTCAACAAGAGTCAGTGAGGTCAAGTTATATGTATTGGAGGGTTTTGGTGGTGGGTGTAGAAGCTGTCTCCTTAGGGCTAATAGCCTCCCCCCAAATTCACAAAATAAAGAGGTAGGGGGGGGAGGGGAAGCGAAGGAGTTGTGTGGGTGGTGAGAGGAATACAGAGGAATAGAGAGAATGAGAGAGCGAGAGAAAGAGAGAGAGAACATTGAGAAAGGAGAGAGAAGGACAAACAGAAAGAAAGGGAGAGAGAGAGAGAGAGAGAGAGAGAGAGAGAGAGAGAGAGAGAGAGAGAGAGAGAGAGAAACAGAAATGGGGAGAGAGAAACAGAGAGCACACTAGGTACAGGTACACAGAGAGAGAGAGGGAGGAAAAGAAAAAAAGTGAAGGAAAGAAGGAAAGAAAAATAGAGGGAAAGAGGGTGGATGGAATCTGTACCAACCACCCTTCCTACTCCATGAATGCTTTTCCTCGGAAGGCCAGAGTGAGTGAGTGATCGAGTGAGCGAGCGAGCGTGCGAGAGAGTGATTGGGTGAGTGAGTGAGTGAGCGAGTGAGCGAGTGAGCGTGCGAGCGAGTGAGTGAGTGAGCGTGCTAGTGAGTGAGTGAGTGAGTGAGTGAGTGAGTGAGCGTGCGAGCGTGCGAGTGAGTGAAAGAGTGAGTGAGCGAGTGTGCAAGTGTGTGAGTGAGTGAGTGAGTGAGTGAGTGTCTTTGTACTGTAGGGCTGCTCCAGCCAGTGCTGCTGCCAAGTATTTGGTTGGCACCTCACCAAAGGAGAGTGACAACAGGCTGCAGGAGAGACAGATCCGCGGGGATGATGTGCCAAGTCTGTCCTGTTGAAGACAGAATACACACTGATTCCAAATTAAACTAAACCGAACGGAACCGAGCCCAACCGAGCCAAACCAAACCGAACGGAACCGAGCCAAACCAAAACAAACCAAAACAAACCAAAACCGAACCTTGCTGTTACCGGGCAAATACACCAGCTGTGACATGAGCGAGGCGAGCGACGGAAGTAATTGACTTTTTATTGAGTAGCGCGACAAAAGCGATTCTGGAGACTAGAGGCGATTTGCACGCCGAGAGCGACAGTTTGTAGTTGAACTCCTGGGAATGTTATGCAAATGAGCTATGACGCGGTTCAGCGACAGGCCGCGACAGCCAATGACTGTATAGAGGTCAGTGACCACAGCCAATGGGAATGTTTGAATGCTTGCGTTCTGCTTGTAACGGACATACTCTAGTCGCTACAATCACTCGTTTGGCTTGCTGCTGCACAGAAGCGATTCTGCATCTCTTCAATCGCGTCGCGGCCTGTGTATTCGCCCAATTATACTGTACCCAACAAGTCTCCTTTTGATAACAAAATATACACTGAACTAAACCATACCAACGATTGGTAACGCAAGGTAACCTCTCTGCACACACACATGCACGCACCAAACCAAGCCACAGCAATCCAAGCTTTGCTGCTACTCAACAAGTCACAGATGGGTGTTCAAAAGCCAGTCAGGTCAAGAGCAATGTAAAAAAAACCTGATCTCCTGAAAAAACGGGAACTCCACCCACTTTGCGGGAAACCAGTCAACCAGTAGCAAACCTAGGAAAGCGAGTCAACCATGGCGTTTGGGAAACGTTAATCGTTATGTTGTTGGTCAGACCAAGTCTTGAAGGGATTTGAAAGTCGATGATAATCAGGCTAATTCAAAACTGCCAGCTAAAATACAGCGGCACCTTGCTGCTATACCCAACGAGTCTTCAAAACTCTCACTAAATGGGCTGCAAGAAATAACTTATTCTGGATCTTTTATTTTTTTGTGTGTTATTTTGTTTTCTTTCTGTCAGAATTATTTTGATCAGAATGTTGTTTTTCACTCAAACCTGTGGAAGCCGTTTTAGTGCAGTGAAATGTGTGTGTGTGTGTGTGTGTGTGTGTGTGTGTGTGTGTGTGTGTGTGTGTGTGTGTGTGTGTGTGTGTGTGTGTGTGTGTGTGTGTGTGTGTGTGTGTGTGTGCGTGCGTATACGTGTGTGCGTGTGTACGTGTGCGTGTTGCGATGTGTACTTGTGTGTGTGTTGTGGTGTGGTGTGATGTGTGTGGTGTGTCTGAGTGTGTGTATGTGGTGTGTGTGTGTGTGTGTGTGGTGTGGTGTGTATGTGTGGTGTGTCTGAGTGTGTGCCTGTGTGTTTGTGTCTATGTGTGTGTGTGTGTGTGTTTTTGTGTGTGTCTGTGTGTTGCGGTGTGTACGTGTGTGTGTTGCGGTGTGGTGTGGTGTGGCGTGTCTGAGTGTGTGCCTGTGTCTAACTCTCTCTGTAATACTGCAGTGCAGTGAAATGTGTGTGTGTTTGTGTGTACGTGTGTGTACGTGTGTGTGTGTTTGTGTTTGCGTACGCACGTGCGTGTGTACGTGTGTGTATTGCGGTGTGGTGTGGTGTGGTGTGTCTGAGTGTGTGCCTGTGTCTAACTCTCTGTGTAATACTGCAGGATATGGTGCTGGGCACTCTTGGTTTCCTCACTTCACATGTAGTGTCATATCGAGGGGGAGGGAAGGTAGCATGGGAGACACACACACACACACACACACACACACACACACACACACACACACACACACACACACACACACACACACACACACACACACACACACACATACACACACACACACACACACGTGTTGTATCTTTACATACTACACACACACGCACACACACATGGACACACACACATGGACACACACACACACACACACACACACACACACACACACACACACACACACACACACACACACACA
>NC_085879.1:26106777-26109277 GCF_034702125.1 Engraulis encrasicolus
ATATACATTATTCATGGAAAATCTAGCAATATTAATGTATAAAAGAATTAAGTTTCCATGAACATTTTGGCTGCTTATATTGTTAGAAATCCACAGGATAGCAAATACCTGTACATCTATTTTTCAAACAAGTGAATACTGGTACTAACCAAGTTATGAAATGATTTTAGCTGTTTCTCTGTGGATTTCCCATTTTTATGCAATGTCCCTTAATTTCGCGACACCCCCTGCCCCCCCAGCCCCCATTCAGTACCTCTGCGACCCCCCCCTAGGGATCCCGACCTCCAGTTTGGGAACCACTGCTCTACGTACTACTGTAGACACTTGCAGGCAGTGAAACAGCTAACATCATCTCTCTGTATCCAGAGATCCTTTAAGAACAGGGATGGGAAACTGGAGGCCCGGGGGCCACATGTGTCCCGCCTCCTCACTCAGTGTGGCCCCTAGACTCACTCACTAAACCCAATTTAATAGTGTGCCAGCATTGCCGTATTTTGCTCTGTCTTTAAAACGTAACATTTTGTCTTGTTTGCTGTTGATCAGGGACATCATGTTAAAATGCCATGGTTTAATAAAGATTCGGGTATAAAATGTACAAAAAAATGTATTTATCATTTTGTAGCTTTTCTCGTAGTTGAAGTGCGTGGTCATGTGGCCCTCTGATGGTGGCGATTAAAAGTGTTGGCCCTCTTTATCAAGAAAGTTGCCCATCCCTGCTTTAAGATATGCCAATGTAATAAGTTGCTATGGGTACCTAACATGACCAGGTTCCGTTCTGCCTAAAGGGGCGTGTCATAATACAATGAATAGAACAGTGCTTAGGTCTGCCTAAAACCTGACTCAAACTACACGATTATCGGCCCGATTCTCGGCTGAAAACCCCCCTTACGACAGTCGCTGGAACGTTACCCCCCAGGACCATCGCAAGCGATTGTCGGGAAAGATTTCCTCGTCGTGGGCGACGTTCTAAGATAGAACTTTAGCAGCTCAAAGAGTCGCAGATCGCAAGTCAGAGAAATCAAACATTGTTTGATATTTGCGACTGGAAATAGAACGTTGGGCATTGTCTCGGTGGCTGCGAGCAGCGATAACATTGACAGTTGCGATTCTCTTCTAGTGTGCGGGGCACCCCGACGCCAAAATCGGACACACAATCGCTAGTCATGTAGTTTGAGCCTGGCTTAAAGGGGGATTCCCCCCCTCCCCCTTGCAATAGTAGAACCCGGAAACAATGGGCCAATTGAACCTCTCTCTCTCTACTCTCTTTGGTATATCACTGTCGGCAAGTGTCTCCGTGTGTCATAACAGATCATCAACAATATGCTGCTATGAGTCATTTGAGAACTTTGATGTGACATGTTGCTACGCAACACCTTCACATTCCGTGAACTATTTTTAAGGATGACATGAAGAGTCGGTAACGTTTAGCATATGGCACAGTTACAAATGCTCCATCTCTGTGTTATCGTTTTGTGGCAAAACTAGTGGGATCAGAGAGGTAGTCAGTTTTGATGTTCATGTAGTTATGTTCAGAGAGGTAGTCAGTTTTGATGTTCATGTAGTTATGTTCAGAGAGGTAGTCAGTTTTGATGTTCATGGAGTTATGTTCAGAGAGGTAGTCAGTTTTCTTTCAATACAAATTCCTGAGAATTGATTATAAATATCTACTGTACATGTACGCTGTTGTAGCTTACTCCAGGAGAATGAGGTCTTCATGGAGCATTATGTTTTAATTTACAGATGGACACCGGTCTGGAACAGAGGAGCATGAACAAGGAAACGAGGGAGCGAGAATAAGAACACAAACTCAGGTACAGTTAAATGCTTCTTGTTTTTTAATATTTGTTGGGTACTGTATTTGTGTTGTCTGTGGCGGCGCCTCATTCCTACCCCTGCCCCTCAGATATCTCTCTAGCAGTGACGAGCGATCAAAGCGGCCAATGGTAGAGCCTTAACATCTACCCAGAAGCCCACCTTGCCCAATAAAAGCAGAGAAGGGGGGGTGGGGGGTGGGGGGGTTAGGGATGGGGATGGAGAAGGGGATGGGGATGGGGNTGGGGTGAGGGNGGATGGGGATGGGGTGAGGGGTGGGTCTAGGTGGGGATGGGGATGGGGATGGGGAAGGGGATGGAGAAGGGGATGGAGAAGGGGATGGGGATGGGGATGGAGAAGGGGATGGAGAAGGGGATGGGGATGGGGTGACGGGATGGGGTGACGGGATGGGGTGAGGGGGTGAAATGCAAATTGAGATTAAGAGTAATTTCCAGTCCAACCAAAACATACAGTACACACACACACACACACACACACACACACACACACACACACACACACACACACACACACACACACACACACACACACACACACACACACACACACACACACACAAAAACACACACATGCATACACACACACACACACACACACGCACACACACAGTGGAGGATCCATGCAGGTTTGGTTAGTGGTCACGGGTACGCTGAGGACCCTGATAAGA